>NC_092753.1:23276578-23617292 GCF_047496795.1 Chiloscyllium punctatum
TCCTGAAACGCAACCTGGCATCAAGCAGTAGAGAGACAGAAAAATCAATGACAAAGGAAATGAGAGATATCAGCAGCAAATCATCCTGTGAGGCACCACTTACCACAACTGCACTCCCCTGCCTTCTTCAATCGTCTTTGTCACTTCATCAAAAACTCAATTAAGTTGGTGAGATACCATTTCTCATGCACAAAACCATGTTGACTATCCCTAATAAGTCCTTGGCTTTCCAAATGCATATAGATCCTATCCCTCACAATCCCCTCCAACAACTTACCCACCACTGACATCAGTTCCCTGGCTTTTGCTTACTACCTTTCTTAAATAATCACACCACATTAGCCACCCTCCAATCTACTGGCACTTCATTCGTGGCTATCGATGATACAAATATATCAGCAAGGGACCCAAAAATCACTTCCCATACTTCTGAGGCGTTAGATAAAGTCCTTGGGATTACAGGAATGAAATGGGATCAGGGAACCGAGTTGGCTGATCAGCCATGATCACATGGATTGTTAAAAGGGGTAAACAGCCTCCTCCTTTGCTTATACTGTATGTTTCTATGAGCCCTGTGTGACCTTATTTCTAAGTCAATGAATGCGAACATGGCGCTACAGCTAGCAGTTTGGAAAACAAGTAGTCCTTTGGCCTTTTTATGAGTAGTAGTGAGTCCAGCCGTTAAACTGTCTTCCATTTTCTTCCACGTAATTTTGGTGAGATGGAATATTCCATCTTGTTTTGACATTCCTGATAAAGGGCTTACCCCCGGAACGTCGACTCTCCTGCTCCTCGGATGCTGCATGACCTGCCATGTTTTTCCAGCGCCACACTTTTCGACTCTAGTTTTGAGGCACAGTCTCAGAATAAAAGGGAAGCAAGAGGAGGAATTTCTTCTCTCAGAGGGGAGTGAATCTGCGGAACTCTTGACCACAGAGGGCGGTCGAGGCTGAGTCATTAATTATATTGAAGGCTGCGATGAGATTTTTAATCTGGAAGGGATCAAAGATTATAAAGAAAGACAGGAGAGTGGAGTTGATAATTGCCAAATCAGCCATGACCCCATCGGACAAAAGAGTACATTCAATTGGCTGACCTCTGTTCCAACATCATATGGACTGTCAGGTAGATACTGCGGTTACTCAGGGAACACAGCAACTAACGTGCAGACAGCAAGAACTGACTAACAGCACTGTGATATCGGGCTGATTGCCTGTTTTCACCAACTGGACACAAGTTTTAAAGATTCAGATTGGCATTCACAGTGCTTCTTCCAAGGAGGTCACGAAATCTTTAATATGGACTTCAGACAGCAGTCAGCCAGTTAGATGTCACAGAGGGACACAGTCTGGCACTCCCTCAGCACTGACCCTCCAACAGTGTGCTACTCCAGTACAACAGTTCTGACATCAGCCCAGATACCAGTGGTTAGATTTCTGCTCTCCCATCTAACCCAGAATCTCGGAAGTCTGAGACAAGAGGACTATTCACTGAAGAATTTTCACATTCACTCGGCCAGAGGCAGAACTCAGGGACAAAGAGCTGACAGCCACTGGCAATGGAAACGGGAAATTGGCAGAAACTGACACAGCAGTGAACCTGCACAGTTACTGCCTTTGCTGTTTGAATTCGTGAATCACTGGACATTGGAATACATCTGGGAAAACAAACAAGTGAAATTCACAACTAATCTTGGAGGAACCTGTTTGGGAGAGGGGACAGCACAGAAACAGGTAAGTGGATATTTTAAGCATGGCCTTACAGTAAATCTGCAGTTGTGAGTAGAGTTGGTGTTTTATTATGTTTTTTTGAGATATGCCTCTTGATTAAACTTAAAATATAAGCCACAAGTATTAATTTAACCTGGAGCAGTGTTTTGTAGAGGAATAAGACAGTGCTATTTTCTGTGTCTGTAGACTAAAAGCAAAAATGGCCTTTAGTAGAGTGATATGCTCTTCTTGTCGGATGTAGGAGTTCAGGGAGAGTTTAAGGGTTACTGAGGACTATATCTGCAATATATGCCGTTGATTAAGAATCCTTTCAAATTGAATGGAACAGTTGGAGAGACAGTTCGAGGTAATGAGGAATTTACAAGAGCAGGGAGAAATGAAGGATGGCAGTTATAGGAAGAGGGAAAAGATGCAGATCCAGTCACATAGATTGGTTAACTCCAGGAAAGGTAAGAGAGGTAGACAGTTCGTGCAGGAGTCTTCTGTGGCTATCCCCATTTCAAATAAGTATGCTGTTTTGGAACATGTGGGGTTGATGATTCTCAGGGAAACGTAGCAAACAGCCAAGATTCTGGTACTGAGACCAGTTCTAATGCAATGACAGGTACATCAGGTTCCAAGAGATCGATTGAATTTGAGGACTGTCTCGAATTTGAGGACAGATGGTCCTGTGGCCAGCGGCATAAAATCAGAATGGTGTGTTGTATTCCTGGTGCCAGAGTCAAGGATGTCTCAGAGGGGATGCAGAATGTTCTCAAGTGGAAGAGGGGCCAGCAGGAGGTCATTGGAACCAATGACATAGGAAGGGAAAAGATTGAGATTCTGAAAGGAGATTACAGGGAGTTAGGCAGGAATTTAAAAAGGAGGCCCATGAGAGTACTAATATCTGGATTACTCCTGGTGCGATGAGCTAGTGAGGGCAGGAATAGGAGGATAGAGCAGATGAATGCATGGCTGAGGAGCAGGTGCACGGGAGAAGGATTCAAAATTTTGGATCATTGGAAGCTCTTTTGGGGTAGAGGTGACCTGCACAAGAAGGATGGATTGTACCTAAATTGGAAGAGGACTAATATACTGGCAGGGAGATTTGTTAGAGCTGCTTGGGAGGATTTAAACTAGTATGATGGGGGTGTGGGACCCAGGGAGATAGTGAGGAAAGAGATCAATCTGAGACTGGTACAGTTGAGAACAAAGGCGAGTCAAACAGTAAGGGCAGGCAGGAACAAAGCAGAGAACAGAGTAGGACTGATAAATTAAACTGCATTTATTTCAATGCAAGAGGCCTAACAGGGAAGGCAGATGAACTGAGGGCATGGTTAGGAACATGGGACTGGGATATCATAACAATTAGAGAAACATAGCTCAGGGATGGACAGAACTGGCAGCTTAATGTTCCAGGATACAAATGCTAGGAAGGATAGAAAGGGAGGCAACAGAGGAGGGAGAGTGGCGTTTTTGATAAGGGATAGCATTACTGCTGTACTGAGGGAGGATATTCTCGAAAATACATCCAGGGAAGTTATTTGGGTGGAACTGAAATAAGAAAGGGCTTGTTGGGCTTGTATTATAGACTCCCTCATAGCCAGAGAGAAATTGAGAAACAAATTTGTAAGGAGATCTCAGAACTAGAGCAATAAGCTTAGGGTGAGAGGGGAAGACATAAAAGAGACCTAAGGGGCAACTTTTTCACACAGAGGGTGGTGCGTGTATGAAATGAGCTGCCAGAGGAAGTGGTGGAGGCTGGTACAATTACAACATTTAAAAGGCAATGAATGGGTATACGAATAGGAATGGTTTGGAGGGATATGGGCCAGGTGCTGGGAGGTGCCAGACTGGGTTGAGATATCTGGTCGGTATGGACAAGTTGGACTGTTCCCATGCTGTACATCTCTATGACTCTTTGACTTGCTATCTGAATGCTCATCATTTGGAGATGCCACTGCTGGACTGAGGTGTACAAAGTTAAAAATCACACAACACCAGGTTATAGTCCAACGGGTTTAATTGGAAGCACACTAGCTTTCGGAGTGCCGCTCCATCATCACAACCACCTGAAGAAGGACGAGCGGCACTCCGACAGTGCTCCCAATTAAACCTGTTGGGACTATAACCGGGTGTTGTGTGATTTTTAACTTTGTATCGGAATGCTGTTGACAAACTGAGGGCAGAAGCTGGAAGAGGGGAAAGCAGACAGATACATTCAAGGGCAAAGCGAAGGAAGATGGAGTGGATTTTTCCCGATAGAGGTGTACAAGTTAATGAGAGGCTTAGATAGAGTAGGTAGCCAGAGACTTCCCCACCCCCCACCCCCGGGCAGAAATGGGTGACACAAGAGGTCATAATTTTAAGGTGACTGCAGGAAGGTATCGGGGCGATGTCAGAGGTAGGTTCTTTCTTCAGAGAGCGGTGGGTGTGTGGAATGCACTGCCAGCGGTGGTAGAAAAGTCAGTGACATTAGGGCCATTTAAGCAACTGCTGGACAAGCACATGGACGGCAGTAATTTGCAGGGTGTGTAGATGTGGTTGATGTTAGATAAATGCTCAGCACAACATGGTGGGCCGAAGGGCCTGTATTGTGCTGTCCCATGTGGTGTCCGGTGCTCACCGGTGCCAGTAGCTGCCCCTCGGCCAGGTGCTCTGCCAGCCGTTGTCCTTCCTCGCCAGCGCCAGACGCTCCAGGTTCCGGGGGTTGCGGTTCACAAATCGCGGCGAGACCGTCTCGTTCTCTCGCGTGTCCGGGGCGATCGAGGCTTCAGCCGAGGCCGACATCAACCGCCAACCTTCAGGCCCAGAGAGAGAGACGGGGTTAATGCAGGGGCACATGGGTCATCACTGCTGACAATGGCCGGGTGACAGGGGCATGACTCTGCCCACCCAGTACCTGTTCGAGCGGTAGCCGCCACAGCCGCTCGCTCCAGCTGCAACCCGAGAGCGACCGCCACCGCCGCCATTGCGCTGAGAACCCCGCCCCCTGACGTCACTACGGGATACGTAGCCCCGCCCCTCGACCTCACTCCCAGACACTCAGCACTGTCCCCTGAAGCCTCGCCCTCCGCCCATGGACACCAAGCCCCGCCCACTTATGCCCCGCCCCGGCAACTAAGCCCCGCCCCCTAACGCCTCACCCGGTTTGCCAACCCACGCCCCCTGGCAACCAAGCCCCGCCCCCCTGGACATCCTCCCCGGACACCTCGCCTGGCATCCGACGCCTCTCCTGGATACCGCGCCCCGCCCACTGACGTCTCTTCCCCAATATCAAGCCCCGCCCCACCCGGAGACCCAGCCCCGTCGTCCCCGACACCTTTGATTAGTCACTAGCCCCGCCCCCTGACCGCTCAGCCGGAAGCTGGCCTTCACGGCAGTGACGGAACCGTCGCAGTGGGCGGGGCTTCCGTTCGTATCCTTCATTTGATTGGCGTTTGGATGAAGTCCCATCTCCAATCCACACACCATCCCCTTCCCTCACAACTATCCTCCAATCTGTCCCCATTCCACATATCATCCTCAATCTCTCAGAACTGGCCTCATCCCCTGCTGTTATTAGACTGCTGCAAGGACCCCTCTCAGTTAAAATAATGTTGATATTGCTGTTGTTGAAACTGCTTTGTGCACCTTCTGTGCAGTGTAACGTGTATGCCTGGCTCTGCCCAGACACCCTCTGATCTATATGTCCTTGCTTGTTATGATCTGCTTGTTCTGCTCACAAAACAAAGCTGCACTTAGATTACGACAAAAAATACTGCAGGAGGCTGGAGGACACAGCAAGCCAGGTAGCATCAGGAGGTCTTGAAGAAGAGTTATACCCGAAACATCGACATCTCCACCTCCTGATGCTGCCTGGCTTGCTGTGTTCTTCCAGCCTCCTGCCTGTTTATTTCACTCTACTTGGGTACACGTGACTACAATAAATCAAGATGTGGAGGCACATTCTCTCCCAGTCAGGGAACACTTCAGCAGTCAGGGACATCCGGCCTCAGATCTTCAGGGGACTGTCCTCCAAGGCCGACTTCGGGATACGCAACATTGCACTGTGGCCGGGCAGAGGCTCATATAAGTTTGGTACCCATGAGGATAGCTTCAACCAGGATTTTGGGTTCATGCCACACTACAGGGGACCGCACTACACAATACCCACACACTGTTACATACTCACATGGACCCTATCATACACACACATACACCACCCACACTCACACCCATGTACACACTCTCTCACAGGCTTATTCTCCGTCATACTCATGCACACACTCTACCAAGAATGCACACACGCAAACACACCCTCTCACAAGCATTAACACTTACATGCACACACTCACAGTCTTTACCACACACCCACATAAAATCACTCAGAGTCTCTGAGACTTACATGCACGCACACACTCATGTAAGTCTATGGGGTGATTTTGCGTTTACAGTATTGTAATTGCAGATAGATTCTATTTTGTTCAAAAAGCACACAATTTGCAAGCAGTCAATGCAAGCAAGTCAATCCATGTAACATTTTACAAATTCCTACTTTGGAAATAGAACCAGTCTGGCTCAAGATTAAGATACAGACAGGCTCTAACTTCACACAGTTAATGCATTGTCTGAGCTGAAATGTCATCTCTTTTCTAATAAAGCCTGAAGTTATCTCAAGCATGTGACTTGAAAGAAGTTCTGGGATTTACATATTAATGAACTGAAACCTGCAGCCCATTCTAAAAGATGAAAGACTTAACAGCAATCTAGGTTTGTTCAACATATCATTTCAGTTGCATGACACTGTGATCTTTTTCTATAAAGTCTGTGTCTTATAGTCCTGCTCCACAGCTCCCTCATGAGGGAGCAGTGCTGTGAATGCTGGTACTTCCAAATAAACCTGTTGGACTACAACCTGGTGCCGTGTGATTTTTAACAATCTCCATCCCCTGTCTTCATCCTCCACACTATCACATATCTCATATCATCCCCATCCCTACACTGTTCCAAACCTCCACACCATCCTCATTCCACACACCATGTCCATCATTACTCTCACTTTCCCACACCATTTCTCTCATCCCATTGGACAATCTCCACGTCAAGCAACACATTCATCCCAACTATTAGCCCCCATCGAATTGGCCATTCCCCTCATCCAAGGTAACTGTCTATAATTTTCAGTGAGGCCCCACATCATCTATCTACTCAGCCTTGTGTTCTGGCTCAGATTCCTCAACTTCTCCTCATATGACAACCCAGAACCATTCTTGTAGACCTTCTCTGTCACTTCCTTGGGTAACACATCCCTCTTTTGACACAGGGCTCATAGCTGCTCACAATGTAGAAAATGCCGTCTGACCAGAACTTTGTACAGCCTCAACAGTTCACTTCTGCTCTTGTATTCTAGTCCATTCAAAACAAATGCAAACATTGCATTTGCCTTCCTAACTGTTCACTGAATCCACTTGATACCTCAAAAGATTTCTGAATCAAAACTCTGAAATACAGTATCCACATCCTTCATCCTGTGTCCTACTGCCCAGCTCACCATCACTGCTATGTTATTGGCGAGTTTCCATGTTCATCACCAAACCTCCTCTGCACTATCTCCCACATCCTATTTGCCATTCCCAGAATCCAACATTACTGGCATCCCAATGGTCAGTTACCATGGCCATCATAGCACTCCATACCTAACCCACCATCACTCTAAACCCAGCATGCACATCTCCATGTCCAGTCTCCATGTACATTATCACTCTCTTTCTCACACATACCTCACCAACATTCCCATCCTATTGGCATTCATGCCATCATTCCTCTGCCTGACCGCCCACATCATCACACCAACACCAATGGCCAATCACCATGTCCATTATTACTCTGACAGCTCACCATTGTTGCAAGCCCAGTCACTCATCTCCGGAGGCAGCATCATTCTGTCTTCTGTGATGATACTATGGCTTTATGTATTGTATTATGACACAGGTGGTGAACTCCTCTGTTAATTAAACGAAACACCCAAAAAGGTTCACCTCACCTCATAATCTGTTAAAATATGAGTAATAGAGAACATCCAAATTCCACAATTTAGAGAAAATAACATTAATTTATTCCTTAACTCTAAAAGTGAACATGAAACAACAAATCACAACTCTAAGCTCCTTCCTCCCTCTCTTAACTGCTTATTGTCTGCCTACAATTCTATAACAATGAACTCTTCCAATAAAAAATATATTAATATTACATCAATTTAGTTTCAAAACCATACAGTGGCTGTCGTCTCCGGTGTCTGTCTTCTTTTGGCTGAAGATCTCTCTGGGTTGCTTTCTGCCTTTTAATGTGAAGATATTTCATATGAAGAAGATACCTCTGACAGAGAGTGTTTTTGAATGGCAGTCTTTCTTGATAGCAGTTACTCTCTCAATAACAGTTGCTCTGTCAGACTTTCTAAATGCCGGCTTTTTTTTTAATACCCCAACATCAGATCGTCTCACTGGTTGTATGTGTGCAAAAACAATAAATACAAACGCGATTGGGTTTAGGTATCCTGGGGCATAATTCAAAATGATTGGTTAAGTTTGAATTCTTGTCAAAGCAGCAACCAACTCATGTATCCATTTCACAGCCAAATTATACATATTTTCAAATTTCCAATACTCTCTGAAACTGCCATCTAGTCACCACAGGTGCGTGTCAGCTCTCAGTTCAGAACAGCATTTACTCTCTCTTAAACTTCAACTTCATAACACCTCCCCCCCGGTTAAGAAAAAGATGGACCATCATAATGAAACAACTGCTTCATCTTTTTTCTAATTCTTAAATCCCATTACAATAAAATACATAAGACATTAATTTAAGATCATATTAAATTTCTGCACACATATACATAACATAAGGTATCTGTCCAATCTTAGTTGTAATTTATCTGTTGAATTCACAATAACACGTGCTGTCAGATGAAATTCCTTGATGGCCTTTGTCTTTGCGATCCTTGAGGTCAACCTTCCATGACAGATTTTATGCCCCAAAAGCATCACCTCGGTTTTCGCAAATTCTGTTTTCTTTACATTTATTACGGTTTTATTTCTCTTAATTGTACAAAGAGCTCTGCCAACTGTACCATGTGATCTTTCCATGACTTGCTAAACATCAATATATCATCCAGATAAACTGCACAGTTTGTTAACTCAGCCACGACTCTGTTCATAAATCTTTGGGATGTGGCTGGTGTGTTCTTCATTCGACTTTGAATTGATATAGCCCATTTGGAATGACAAACGCAGAAACCTCTTTCACTTTCTCTGATAAAGGTACCTGTCAATAACCACACAGTAAGTCCAACTTTCTGATGTAACTAGTTTATCCAACCTTCACCCTACAGTCCTCCAATCTTGTATGAGTCTGGTTTTGTTACGGCATTGATCTTCCAACAGTCCACACAAAACCATTGAGTCTTGTCAGGTTTGGGAACTATCACGATCGGCGAACTCCACTTGCTCTGACTCAGTTCGAAGATATCTCCGTTAAGCATCACATCCACTTCCTTCTGGACCTGTGTGGCTTTGAAATGAAGAAGTCTGCAGGGGTGTTATTTTATGCATCAGCATTCCCAACTTCCAGCTCATGCACAACAGTATTAGACCTCCTCATCTTATTCCTGCATATGTTGTCATGCTGCTGCACCAATCATTTCAACTGGATTCTTTGCTCCTGAGACAGAGAGTTCATTAACCTATCCCACTCCTCAAGGACTTCCTCACTGAGACAATGAAATGTCCCCCCTACCTCCACGTGGATTGGATTCGCAGACGGGGAGTGTGAGGAGCGTTTAGAGACAGCCTGCAAAACCTCGCTCCTGCAGTAGCCCAAGGGTCTCGCGTGTTGGGGAAATGGCTCAATCATAATATAGGAGGCCTGCGGATGCTCTCTCTGTGGATGGGCACCGTTTCGCTGAGTACCTGAGGGTAGTGCATGGGTGGACTGCTACAATAGGGGCTGTGATCCAATAATCCCTTGTCCAGTGACCCTACTCTCTGTGTCCCCTGCATTGATCGGTATTCCTGTCCCGACATCACTGTGCCTGGCTACCACTTCCTCCCAGTCTAATGGTTCCTCTGTTTTTGCCGTTTTTGTTTTCTAAGAAAACTCTTGAGAAGTTTTAGAAACTGAAAGAACTGCAGAATTTTCCCTGGGGTCGGGGAGTCCAGAACTAGACGGCATAGGTTTAGTGTGAGAGGCGAAAGATATAAAAGCGACCAAAGGGTCAACGCTTTCATCCAGAGGGTGGTACGTGTGTGGAATGAGCTGCCAGAGGAAGTGGCGGAGGCTGGTACAATTGCAACATTTTCCAGGCATTTGGATGGGTATATGAATAGGAAGGGTTTGGAAGGATATGGGCCGGGTGCTGGCAGGTGGGACTAGATTGGGTTAGGATATCTGGTCGGCATGGGCAGGTTGGATCGAAGGGTCTGTTTCCGAGCTGTACATCTCTATCTCGAAGACTATGTCTACGCTGTAAATCAGAAACCAAACCCGAAGTCGGTGATAAAGCTGTATGAAGAGAAATCAGAGTTCACGTTTCGGTCCGGTGAACCTTTCTGAGAACTTGACAAGTTTTAATTGTGCGATCGTTCCAGGGTTGCCCTGGGATTTTCGTGCTATTTCTGTTATTGATTGATTTCAGATGATGAGAAATCCGAAATGCTGCTTTGTGTGTATTAAAAAGTGAGGCGGGGCATCAGGAGACCGATCCACTCAGTAAAACTCGGTCTTTGATGACTTCTCAATTCTAATATTTCACTGCAAAATTTCCAACAAAACAACAACGAAATTTCGAGTCAAGAACTATTATGGCACATCAGCTGATTTCAAGAGCACTTCGGGCTGTAGCGAGGGTGGTACAGTGGTGAGCATAGCTGCCTGCTAAGCAGTTGATCAGGGTTCGATTCCCAGCCATCGCAAGCAGTGCATTTTAACACCACTCCACAACCAAAAGAGCCGATCGATTCAGTGGGAATGAAACACCTCCGTCTGCACATCACATTGAGTCTGCCAGACCTCTGGAGTGCAGACACAACTTTGAAGTTGAGGATGTCCCCAGGAGGATTAAGGAGTCAAGTCGAGCACGGATCAAAGAAAGTAGAGTCATGGCAGAATTCCTTCGTTTTCCATCTTATTTCGAAAGAAATGTCTCCGGATTTCACTCATTTCAACATTACTCTCATTTTGTTTTTTGTGAACTACAGCCTAATATCAAGTGAAATGTGGGTGGACAGTTCACAAATATCCAAACAACGTTATTTCTCATATCGAATCGGTAATGTTATTGTTTTAGGTGCAGGTCAGAAATAGGAGGAGTGGACACCAGCTGCTTTTATATTTCCAGTATGAGAAAATGATTCGATAAAACTCTGAGAGATGATAGAAGTGACCACACAGTGAGTGAAAGTTTAATCCAGGATAAAGTTAAAAATCACACAACACCAGATTACAGTCCAACAGCTTAATTTGGAAGCACTAGTTTTAGGAGTGCTCCGAAAGCTACTTGGACGATAACCTGGTATTGTGTGATTTTGAACTTTGTCCTCCCCAGTCCACCACAGGCTCCTCCACGTCATCATCCGATATAGTCATCATGGATTTATTAAGGGAAGGTAGTGTCTGATGAAGGTGACTGATTTTCTTTGAAGGATAAAGAATGGATGGAGTGTATCCGATGTAGATCAACCTGATGATAAGAAGGACCATAAGACGCAGTATTTATAGCAAAAGGATTACAGTTTAATGCAGCTGAAATGATATATTAAACACATTTAGGTTAAGCCTTTCATCTTTTATAATGGGTTTACTAGTTTCCGTTCTTTAATATAAGAACCTCAGAACCTTTTCAAAGTTACGTTGTCGAGATAACTTCAGGTTGTCTAACAAGAGATGCCATCTCAGCTCAGACAATGCATTAAAGGTGTGAGGTTAAAGTCTGTCTGTGTCCCAATCTTGAGTCAGACTGGTTCTAGCCTCCCAGTCGGAGAGCACTTCAGCGCTCTGTGCCTTTCGGTCTCAGACCCCTGGGTGACAATCCTCCAAGGCAGACTATGGGACAGCCAACAATGCAAAGTGGCCAAGCAGAGGCTGATAGTCAAGTTCGGTACCCATGCGGATGACTTTAACTGGACACTTTGGTCAATGTCACACGACACGTGACAACACTGCACTGTATACTATTTCACGGACACTCACAAGTACACGCACACACACAGAAGCACACTCCTACCGACCCACACACACATGCATACCCTCTCTCAAACACAAGCTCTCTCTCATAAACTCACTCAAACACTTCCACATTCACAGCAACTCACGCACATTCTCACAAATTGATACCCCAGTACACTCACACACATGCACCTACACACACTCTCACAGACCCGCATATCCCTACATGCATACCCACACGCGCAGACACACACACACACACACAGGACACACACCCACACATGCACCCACACACACACGCATGCACCCACACACGCAGACACACACACACACACACACACACACACACACATATACACACACACACACACACACAGTCCCCCCCGCCCCCCCCACACACACTGATTCCGGGTTCTCACGACTCTCAGCTGGAGACTATCATTGCCTGCAGACCCGACCTTCATCCCCCCACGACACCATGAAGGTTAACACTTGTTCATGCCCTTACACAGCCGTCTGTGCCCTCCCTTGACCCCGTCCTTTCCATCTTGCCCACCGCCCCTCCATGACGCTCTCCCTCCTTCCTGCGCAGGTTTGCTCTGACAATGTCAATTTCACGTCCTTTGTCAATTTCACTTCCTATGTTAATTTCACCGCACTACGTTTTCTTTTTCCCCTCACGAACCGGGATCACCCTACGCTGTGCTTGCTGACCCCACCCCCTACGTTTGCCTTCCCGGATAGCGCTTTGTGTTTCGTTGGACCCGCAGGAGTAGCTGCGGACGTTCTGCTTAAACCTGAGCGGATAACACTGTTCTGCTCGGAGACAGGGAGGTCTGTAGATGCTGGAGCCCGAAACATCGATTTCCCTGCTCTGCGTTTCCAGCAACACACTCTCGACACTGTTCTGCCACGACCCTGTCTCGGTTGCACACAATCCCATTCATCATTAAGGCGCCACGGCATCCCAAGGACTTGGGACCCATGGGAACTAAATGATGACAGCGGCCTCAGCACTCTGCACCCCCTGACCTTGGAAAGCCCATCTTGGTTCAGGTTACCTATCTAGGGCAGGGAGGGTTTTGCGTGCACTGCCTTCCCACATCAGTGGAAGCGACCTTCACTAAACAGCTGCCCATGACTACCCCTGGCTGTGAAGTTAAACATCACACAACACCAGGTTATAGTCCAACAGATTTAATTGGAAGCTCTAGATTTCGGACAACCACCTGATGAAGGAGCAGCGCTCCGAAAGCTAGTGCTTCCAATTAAACCTGTTGGTCTATAACCTGGTGTTGTGTGATTTTTAACTTTCTATACCCCAGTCCAACACTGGCATCTCCAAATCATGCCCTCCTGTGAAAACCCCTTACTGCTGACTGACACCTCCCCCTCTTCTACAAAGTAAAAGAGAAACCTGCAAATCTATCAACGGGATCGAACTTCAAATTAATACATATTCCTCGAGAGGGTTCTGCTTCCCGAACTGTTACCCGGAATTCCCTCCTCTCCACAATTACTGCAGCGTGGCCTCAGTCTAATGGTTCCTCTGTTTTTGCCGTTTTTGTTTTCTAAGAAAACTCTTGAGAAGTTTTAGAAACTGAAAGAACTGCAGAATTATGTGGGGCATGGATAGGATAAATAGACAAAGTCTTTTCCCTGGGGTCGGGGAGTCCAGAACTAGAGGGCATAGGTTTAGTGTGAGAGGCGAAAGATATAAAAGCGACCAAAGGGTCAACGCTTTCATCCAGAGGGTGGTACGTGTGTGGAATGAGCTGCCAGAGGAAGTGGCGGAGGCTGGTACAATTGCAACATTTTCCAGGCATTTGGATGGGTATATGAAGAGGAAGGGTTTGGAAGGATATGGGCCGGGTGCTGGCCGGTGGGACTAGATTGGGTTGGGATATCTGGTCGGCATGGGCAGGTTGGACCGAAGGGTCTGTTTCCGAGCTGTACATCTCTATCTCGATGACTATGTCTACGCTGTAAATCAGAAACCAAACCCGAAGTCGGTGGTAAAGCTGTATGAAGAGAAATCAGAGTTGACGTTTCGGTCCGGTGAACCTTTCTGAGAACTTGACAAGTTTTAATTGTGTGATCGTTCCAGGGTTGCCCTGGGATTTTCGTGCTATTTCTGTTATTGATTGATTTCAGATGATGAGAAATCCGAAATGCTGCTTTGTGTGTATTAAAAAGTGAGGCGGGGCATCAGGAGACCGATCCACTCAGTAAAACTCAGTCTTTGATGACTTCTCAATTCTAATATTTCACTGCAAAATTTCCAACAAAACAACAACGAAATTTCGAGTCAAGAACTATTATGGCACATCAGCTGATTTCTAGAGCGCTTCAGCCTGTAGCGATGGTGGTATAGTGGTGAGCATAGCTGCCTTCCAAGCAGTTGACCCGGGTTCGATTCCCGGCCATCGCAAGCAGTGCATTTTAACACCACTCCACAACCAAAAGAGCCGATCGATTCAGTGGGAATGAAACACCTCCGTCTGCACATCACATTGAGTCTGCCAGACCTCTGGAGTGCAGACACAACTTTGAAGTTGAGGATGTCCCCAGGAGGATGAAGGAGTCAAGTCGAGCACGGTTCAAAGAAACACGAGTCATGGCAGAATTCCTTGGTTTTCCATCTTATTTCGAAAGAAATGTTTCCGGATTTCACTCATTTCAACATTACTCTCATTTTGTTTTTTGTGAACTACAGCCTAATATCAAGTGAAATGTGGGTGGACAGTTCACAAATATCCAAACAACGTTATTTCTCATATCGAATCGGTAATGTTATTGTTTTAGGTGCAGGTCAGATATAGGAGGAGTGGACACCAGCTGCTTTTATATTTCCAGTATGAGAAAATGATTCGATAAAACTCTGAGAGATGATAGAAGTGACCACACAGTGAGTGAAAGTTTAATCCAGGATAAAGTTAAAAATCACACAACACCAGATTACAGTCCAACAGCTTTACTTGGAAGCACTAGTTTTAGGAGTGCTCCGAAAGCTACTTGGACGATAACCTGGTATTGTGTGATTTTGAACTTTGTCCTCCCCAGTCCACCACAGGCTCCTCCACGTCATCATCCGATATAGTCATCATGGATTTGTTAAGGGAAGGTAGTGTCTGATGAAGGTGACTGATTTTCTTTGAAGGATAAAGAATGGATGGAGTGTATCCGATGTAGATCAACCTGATGATAAGAAGGACCATAAGACGCAGTATTTATAGCAAAAGGATTACAGTTTAATGCAGCTGAAATGATATATTAAACACATTTAGGTTAAGCCTTTCATCTTTTATAATGGGTTTACTAGTTTCCGTTCTTTAATATAAGAACCTCAGAACCTTTTCAAAGTTACGTTGTCGAGATAACTTCAGGTTGTCTAACAAGAGATGCCATCTCAGCTCAGACAATGCATTAAAGGTGTGAGGTTAAAGTCTGTCTGTGTCCCAATCTTGAGTCAGACTGGTTCTAGCCTCCCAGTCGGAGAGCACTTCAGCGCTCTGTGCCTTTCGGTCTCGGACCCCTGGGTGACAATCCTCCAAGGCACACTATGGGACAGCCAACAATGCAAAGTGGCCAAGCAGAGGCTGATAGTCAAGTTCGGTACCCATGGGGATGACTTTAACTGGGCACTTTGGTTCATGTCACACGACACGTGACAACACTGCACTGTATACTATTTCACGGACACTACACAAGTACACGCACACACACAAAAGCACACTCCTACCGACCCACACACACATGCATACCCTCTCTCAAACACAAGCTCTCTCTCATAAACTCACTCAAACACTTCCACATTCACAGCCACTCACGCACATTCTCACAAATTGATACCCCAGTACACTCACACACATGCACCTACACACACTCTTACACACCCGCATATCCCTACATGCATACACACACACACAGACACACACACACACAGCCACACACACCCACACATGCACCCACACACACACACATGCAGCCACACACACACGCATGCACCCACACACGCAGACACACACACACACACACACACACATATACACACACACACACACACAGTCCCCCCCGCACCCCCCACACACACTGATTCCGGGTTCTCACGACTCTCAGCTGGAGACTATCATTGCCTGTAGACCCGACTTTCATCCCCCCACGACACCATGAAGGGTAACACTTGCTCATGCCCTTACACTGCCGTCTGTGCCCTCCCTTGACCCCGTCCTTTCCATCTTGCCCACCGCCCCTCCATGACGCTCTCCCTCCTTCCTGCGCAGGTTTGCTCTGACAATGTCAATTTCACGTCCTTTGTCAATTTCACTTCCTGTGTCAATTTCACCGCACTACGTTTTCTTTTTCCCCTCACGAACCGGGATCACCCTACGCTGTGCTTGCTGACCCCACCCCCTACGTTTGCCTTCCCGGATAGCGCTTTGTGTTTCGTTGGACCCGCAGGAGTAGCTGCGGACGTTCTGCTTAAACCTGAGCGGATAACACTGTTCTGCTCGGAGACAGGGAGGTCTGTAGATGCTGGAGCCCGAAACATCGATTTCCCTGCTGTGCGTTTCCAGCAACACACTCTCGACACTGTTCTGCCACGACCCTGTCTCGGTTGCACACAATCCCATTCATCATTAAGGCGCCACGGCATCCCAAGGACTTGGGACCCATGGGAACTAAATGATGACAGCGGCCTCAGCACTCTGCACCCCCTGACCTTGGAAAGCCCATCTTGGTTCAGGTTACCTATCTAGGGCAGGGAGGGTTTTGCGTGCACTGCCTTCCCACATCAGTGGAAGCGACCTTCACTAAACAGCTGCCCATGACTACCCCTTGCTGTGAAGTTAAACATCACACAACACCAGGTTATAGTCCAACAGATTTAATTGGAAGCTCTAGATTTCGGACAACCACCTGATGAAGGAGCAGCGCTCCGAAAGCTAGTGCTTCCAATTAAACCTGTTGGTCTATAACCTGGTGTTGTGTGATTTTTAACTTTCTATACCCCAGTCCAACACTGGCATCTCCAAATCATGCCCTCCTGTGAAAACCCCTTACTGCTGACTGACACCTCCCCCTCTTCTACAAAGTAAAAGAGAAACCTGCAAATCTATCAACGGGATCGAACTTCAAATTAATACATATTCCTCGAGAGGGTTCTGCTTCCCGAACTGTTACCCGGAATTCCCTCCTCTCCACAATTACTGCAGCGTGGCCTCAGTCTAATGGTTCCTCTGTTTTTGCCGTTTTTGTTTTCTAAGAAAACTCTTGAGAAGTTTTAGAAACTGAAAGAACTGCAGAATTATGTGGGGCATGGATAGGATAAATAGACAAAGTCTTTTCCCTGGGGTCGGGGAGTCCAGAACTAGAGGGCATAGGTTTAGTGTGAGAGGCGAAAGATATAAAAGCGACCAAAGGGTCAACGCTTTCATCCAGAGGGTGGTACGTGTGTGGAATGAGCTGCCAGAGGAAGTGGCGGAGGCTGGTACAATTGCAACATTTTCCAGGCATTTGGATGGGTATATGAATAGGAAGGGTTTGGAAGGATATGGGCCGGGTGCTGGCAGGTGGGACTAGATTGGGTTGGGATATCTGGTCGGCATGGGCAGGTTGGATCGAAGGGTCTGTTTCCGAGCTGTACATCTCTATCTCGAAGACTATGTCTACGCTGTAAATCAGAAACCAAACCCGAAGTCGGTGATAAAGCTGTATGAAGAGAAATCAGAGTTCACGTTTCGGTCCGGTGAACCTTTCTGAGAACTTGACAAGTTTTAATTGTGCGATCGTTCCAGGGTTGCCCTGGGATTTTCGTGCTATTTCTGTTATTGATTGATTTCAGATGATGAGAAATCCGAAATGCTGCTTTGTGTGTATTAAAAAGTGAGGCGGGGCATCAGGAGACCGATCCACTCAGTAAAACTCGGTCTTTGATGACTTCTCAATTCTAATATTTCACTGCAAAATCTCCAACAAAACATAAACGAAATTTCGAGTCAAGAACTATTATGGCACATCAGCTGATTTCAAGAGCCCTTCGGGCTGTAGCGAGGGTGGTACAGTGGTGAGCATAGCTGCCTGCTAAGCAGTTGATCAGGGTTCGATTCCCAGCCATCGCAAGCAGTGCATTTTAACACCACTCCACAACCAAAAGAGCCGATCGATTCAGTGGGAATGAAACACCTCCGTCTGCACATCACATTGAGTCTGCCAGACCTCTGGAGTGCAGACACAACTTTGAAGTTGAGGATGTCCCCAGGAGGATTAAGGAGTCAAGTCGAGCACGGTTCAAAGAAACACGAGTCATGGCAGAATTCCTTGGTTTTCCATCTTATTTCGAAAGAAATGTCTCCGGATTTCACTCATTTCAACATTACTCTCATTTTGTTTTTTGTGAACTACAGCCTAATATCAAGTGAAATGTGGGTGGACAGTTCACAAATATCCAAACAACGTTATTTCTCATATCGAATCGGTAATGTTATTGTTTTAGGTGCAGGTCAGAAATAGGAGGAGTGGACACCAGCTGCTTTTATATTTCCAGTATGAGAAAATGATTCGATAAAACTCTGAGAGATGATAGAAGTGACCACACAGTGAGTGAAAGTTTAATCCAGGATAAAGTTAAAAATCACACAACACCAGATTACAGTCCAACAGCTTAATTTGGAAGCACTAGTTTTAGGAGTGCTCCGAAAGCTACTTGGACGATAACCTGGTATTGTGTGATTTTGAACTTTGTCCTCCCCAGTCCACCACAGGCTCCTCCACGTCATCATCCGATATAGTCATCATGGATTTATTAAGGGAAGGTAGTGTCTGATGAAGGTGACTGATTTTCTTTGAAGGATAAAGAATGGATGGAGTGTATCCGATGTAGATCAACCTGATGATAAGAAGGACCATAAGACGCAGTATTTATAGCAAAAGGATTACAGTTTAATGCAGCTGAAATGATATATTAAACACATTTAGGTTAAGCCTTTCATCTTTTATAATGGGTTTACTAGTTTCCGTTCTTTAATATAAGAACCTCAGAACCTTTTCAAAGTTACGTTGTCGAGATAACTTCAGGTTGTCTAACAAGAGATGCCATCTCAGCTCAGACAATGCATTAAAGGTGTGAGGTTAAAGTCTGTCTGTGTCCCAATCTTGAGTCAGACTGGTTCTAGCCTCCCAGTCGGAGAGCACTTCAGCGCTCTGTGCCTTTCGGTCTCAGACCCCTGGGTGACAATCCTCCAAGGCAGACTATGGGACAGCCAACAATGCAAAGTGGCCAAGCAGAGGCTGATAGTCAAGTTCGGTACCCATGCGGATGACTTTAACTGGACACTTTGGTCAATGTCACACGACACGTGACAACACTGCACTGTATACTATTTCACGGACACTCACAAGTACACGCACACACACAGAAGCACACTCCTACCGACCCACACACACATGCATACCCTCTCTCAAACACAAGCTCTCTCTCATAAACTCACTCAAACACTTCCACATTCACAGCAACTCACGCACATTCTCACAAATTGATACCCCAGTACACTCACACACATGCACCTACACACACTCTCACAGACCCGCATATCCCTACATGCATACCCACACGCGCAGACACACACACACACACACAGGACACACACCCACACATGCACCCACACACACACGCATGCACCCACACACGCAGACACACACACACACACACACACACACACACATACACACACACACACACACACACACACAGTCCCCCCCGCCCCCCCCACACACACTGATTCCGGGTTCTCACGACTCTCAGCTGGAGACTATCATTGCCTGCAGACCCGACCTTCATCCCCCCACGACACCATGAAGGTTAACACTTGTTCATGCCCTTACACAGCCGTCTGTGCCCTCCCTTGACCCCGTCCTTTCCATCTTGCCCACCGCCCCTCCATGACGCTCTACCTCCTTCCTGCGCAGGGTTGCTCTGACAATGTCAATTTCACGTCCTTTGTCAATTTCACTTCCTGTGTCAATTTCACCGCACTTCGTTTTCTTTTTCCCCTCACGAACCGGGATCACCCTACGCTGTGCTTGCTGACCCCACCCCCTACGTTTGCCTTCCCGGATAGCGCTTTGTGTTTCGTTGGACCCGCAGGAGTAGCTGCGGACGTTCTGCTTAAACCTGAGCGGATAACACTGTTCTGCTCGGAGACAGGGAGGTCTGTAGATGCTGGAGCCCGAAACATCGATTTCCCTGCTGTGCGTTTCCAGCAACACACTCTCGACACTGTTCTGCCACGACCCTGTCTCGGTTGCACACAATCCCATTCATCATTAAGGCGCCACGGCATCCCAAGGACTTGGGACCCATGGGAACTAAATGATGACAGCGGCCTCAGCACTCTGCACCCCCTGACCTTGGAAAGCCCATCTTGGTTCAGGTTACCTATCTAGGGCAGGGAGGGTTTTGCGTGCACTGCCTTCCCACATCAGTGGAAGCGACCTTCACTAAACAGCTGCCCATGACTACCCCTTGCTGTGAAGTTAAACATCACACAACACCAGGTTATAGTCCAACAGATTTAATTGGAAGCTCTAGATTTCGGACAACCACCTGATGAAGGAGCAGCGCTCCGAAAGCTAGTGCTTCCAATTAAACCTGTTGGTCTATAACCTGGTGTTGTGTGATTTTTAACTTTCTATACCCCAGTCCAACACTGGCATCTCCAAATCATGCCCTCCTGTGAAAACCCCTTACTGCTGACTGACACCTCCCCCTCTTCTACAAAGTAAAAGAGAAACCTGCAAATCTATCAACGGGATCGAACTTCAAATTAATACATCTTCCTCGAGAGGGTTCTGCTTCCCGAACTGTTACCCGGAATTCCCTCCTCTCCACAATTACTGCAGCGTGGCCTCAGTCTAATGGTTCCTCTGTTTTTGCCGTTTTTGTTTTCTAAGAAAACTCTTGAGAAGTTTTAGAAACTGAAAGAACTGCAGAATTATGTGGGGCATGGATAGGATAAATAGACAAAGTCTTTTCCCTGGGGTCGGGGAGTCCAGAACTAGAGGGCATAGGTTTAGTGTGAGAGGCGAAAGATATAAAAGCGACCAAAGGGTCAACGCTTTCATCCAGAGGGTGGTACGTGTGTGGAATGAGCTGCCAGAGGAAGTGGCGGAGGCTGGTACAATTGCAACATTTTCCAGGCATTTGGATGGGTATATGAATAGGAAGGGTTTGGAAGGATATGGGCCGGGTGCTGGCAGGTGGGACTAGATTGGGTTGGGATATCTGGTCGGCATGGGCAGGTTGGACCGAAGGGTCTGTTTCCGAGCTGTACATCTCTATCTCGATGACTATGTCTACGCTGTAAATCAGAAACCAAACCCGAAGTCGGTGGTAAAGCTGTATGAAGAGAAATCAGAGTTCACGTTTCGAACCGGTGAACCTTTCTGAGAACTTGACAAGTTTTAATTGTGTGATCGTTCCAGGGTTGCCCTGGGATTTTCGTGCTATTTCTGTTATTGATTGATTTCAGATGATGAGAAATCCGAAATGCTGCTTTGTGTGTATTAAGAAGTGAGGCGGGGCATCAGGAGACCGATCCACTCAGTAAAACTCGGTCTTTGATGACTTCTCAATTCTAATATTTCACTGCAAAATTTCCAACAAAACAACAACGAAATTTCGAGTCAAGAACTATTATGGCACATCAGCTGATTTCTAGACCGCTTCAGCCTGTAGCGATGGTGGTATAGTGGTGAGCATTGCTGCCTTCCACGCAGTTGGCCCGGGTTCGATTCCCGGCCATCGCAAGCAGTGCATTTTAACACCACTCCACAACCAAAAGAGCCGATCGATTCAGTGGGAATGAAACACCTCCGTCTGCACATCACATTGAGTCTGCCAGACCTCTGGAGTGCAGACACAACTTTGAAGTTGAGGATGTCCCCAGGAGGATGAAGGAGTCAAGTCGAGCACGGTTCAAAGAAACACGAGTCATGGCAGAATTCCTTGGTTTTCCATCTTATTTCGAAAGAAATGTTTCCGGATTTCACTCATTTCAACATTACTCTCATTTTGTTTTTTGTGAACTACAGCCTAATATCAAGTGAAATGTGGGTGGACAGTTCACAAATATCCAAACAACGTTATTTCTCATATCGAATCGGTAATGTTATTGTTTTAGGTGCAGGTCAGAAATAGGAGGAGTGGACACCAGCTGCTTTTATATTTCCAGTATGAGAAAATGATTCGATAAAACTCTGAGAGATGATAGAAGTGACCACACAGTGAGTGAAAGTTTAATCCAGGATAAAGTTAAAAATCACACAACACCAGATTACAGTCCAACAGCTTTACTTGGAAGCACTAGTTTTAGGAGTGCTCCGAAAGCTACTTGGACGATAACCTGGTATTGTGTGATTTTGAACTTTGTCCTCCCCAGTCCACCACAGGCTCCTCCACGTCATCATCCGATATAGTCATCATGGATTTGTTAAGGGAAGGTAGTGTCTGATGAAGGTGACTGATTTTCTTTGAAGGATAAAGAATGGATGGAGTGTATCCGATGTAGATCAACCTGATGATAAGAAGGACCATAAGACGCAGTATTTATAGCAAAAGGATTACAGTTTAATGCAGCTGAAATGATATATTAAACACATTTAGGTTAAGCCTTTCATCTTTTATAATGGGTTTACTAGTTTCCGTTCTTTAATATAAGAACCTCAGAACCTTTTCAAAGTTACGTTGTCGAGATAACTTCAGGTTGTCTAACAAGAGATGCCATCTCAGCTCAGACAATGCATTAAAGGTGTGAGGTTAAAGTCTGTCTGTGTCCCAATCTTGAGTCAGACTGGTTCTAGCCTCCCAGTCGGAGAGCACTTCAGCGCTCTGTGCCTTTCGGTCTCGGACCCCTGGGTGACAATCCTGCAAGGCAGACTATGGGACAGCCAACAATGCAAAGTGGCCAAGCAGAGGCTGATAGTCAAGTTCGGTACCCATGGGGATGACTTTAACTGGGCACTTTGGTTCATGTCACACGACACGTGACAACACTGCACTGTATACTATTTCACGGACACTACACAAGTACACGCACACACACAAAAGCACACTCCTACCGACCCACACACACATGCATACCCTCTCTCAAACACAAGCTCTCTCTCATAAACTCACTCAAACACTTCCACATTCACAGCCACTCACGCACATTCTCACAAATTGATACCCCAGTACACTCACACACATGCACCTACACACACTCTCACACACCCGCATATCCCTACATGCATACACACACACACACACACACACAGCCACACACACCCACACATGCACCCACACACACACACATGCAGCCACACACACACGCATGCACCCACACACGCAGACACACACACACACACACACACACATATACACACACACACACACACAGTCCCCCCCGCCCCCCCCACACACACTGATTCCGGGTTCTCACGACTCTCAGCTGGAGACTATCATTGCCTGCAGACCCGACCTTCATCCCCCCACGACACCATGAAGGGTAACACTTGCTCATGCCCTTACACTGCCGTCTGTGCCCTCCCTTGACCCCGTCCTTTCCATCTTGCCCACCGCCCCTCCATGACGCTCTCCCTCCTTCCTGCGCAGGTTTGCTCTGACAATGTCAATTTCACGTCCTTTGTCAATTTCACTTCCTATGTTAATTTCACCGCACTACGTTTTCTTTTTCCCCTCACGAACCGGGATCACCCTACGCTGTGCTTGCTGACCCCACCCCCTACGTTTGCCTTCCCGGATAGCGCTTTGTGTTTCGTTGGACCCGCAGGAGTAGCTGCGGACGTTCTGCTTAAACCTGAGCGGATAACACTGTTCTGCTCGGAGACAGGGAGGTCTGTAGATGCTGGAGCCCGAAACATCGATTTCCCTGCTGTGCGTTTCCAGCAACACACTCTCGACACTGTTCTGCCACGACCCTGTCTCGGTTGCACACAATCCCATTCATCATTAAGGCGCCACGGCATCCCAAGGACTTGGGACCCATGGGAACTAAATGATGACAGCGGCCTCAGCACTCTGCACCCCCTGACCTTGGAAAGCCCATCTTGGTTCAGGTTACCTATCTAGGGCAGGGAGGGTTTTGCGTGCACTGCCTTCCCACATCAGTGGAAGCGACCTTCACTAAACAGCTGCCCATGACTACCCCTGGCTGTGAAGTTAAACATCACACAACACCAGGTTATAGTCCAACAGATTTAATTGGAAGCTCTAGATTTCGGACAACCACCTGATGAAGGAGCAGCGCTCCGAAAGCTAGTGCTTCCAATTAAACCTGTTGGTCTATAACCTGGTGTTGTGTGATTTTTAACTTTCTATACCCCAGTCCAACACTGGCATCTCCAAATCATGCCCTCCTGTGAAAACCCCTTACTGCTGACTGACACCTCCCCCTCTTCTACAAAGTAAAAGAGAAACCTGCAAATCTATCAACGGGATCGAACTTCAAATTAATACATATTCCTCGAGAGGGTTCTGCTTCCCGAACTGTTACCCGGAATTCCCTCCTCTCCACAATTACTGCAGCGTGGCCTCAGTCTAATGGTTCCTCTGTTTTTGCCGTTTTTGTTTTCTAAGAAAACTCTTGAGAAGTTTTAGAAACTGAAAGAACTGCAGAATTATGTGGGGCATGGATAGGATAAATAGACAAAGTCTTTTCCCTGGGGTCGGGGAGTCCAGAACTAGAGGGCATAGGTTTAGTGTGAGAGGCGAAAGATATAAAAGCGACCAAAGGGTCAACGCTTTCATCCAGAGGGTGGTACGTGTGTGGAATGAGCTGCCAGAGGAAGTGGCGGAGGCTGGTACAATTGCAACATTTTCCAGGCATTTGGATGGGTATATGAATAGGAAGGGTTTGGAAGGATATGGGCCGGGTGCTGGCAGGTGGGACTAGATTGGGTTGGGATATCTGGTCGGCATGGGCAGGTTGGACCGAAGGGTCTGTTTCCGAGCTGTACATCTCTATCTCGATGACTATGTCTACGCTGTAAATCAGAAACCAAACCCGAAGTCGGTGGTAAAGCTGTATGAAGAGAAATCAGAGTTGACGTTTCGGTCCGGTGAACCTTTCTGAGAACTTGACAAGTTTTAATTGTGTGATCGTTCCAGGGTTGCCCTGGGATTTTCGTGCTATTTCTGTTATTGATTGATTTCAGATGATGAGAAATCCGAAATGCTGCTTTGTGTGTATTAAAAAGTGAGGCGGGGCATCAGGAGACCGATCCACTCAGTAAAACTCGGTCTTTGATGACTTCTCAATTCTAATATTTCACTGCAAAATTTCCAACAAAACAACAACGAAATTTCGAGTCAAGAACTATTATGGCACATCAGCTGATTTCTAGAGCGTTTTAGCCTGTAGCGATGGTGGTATAGTGGTGAGCATAGCTGCCTTCCAAGCAGTTGACCCGGGTTCGATTCCCGGCCATCGCAAGCCGTGCATTTTAACACCACTCCACAACCAAAAGAGCCGATCGATTCAGTGGGAATGAAACACCTCCGTCTGCACATCACATTGAGTCTGCCAGACCTCTGGAGTGCAGACACAACTTTGAAGTTGAGGATGTCCCCAGGAGGATGAAGGAGTCAAGTCGAGCACGGTTCAAAGAAACACGAGTCATGGCAGAATTCCTTGGTTTTCCATCTTATTTCGAAAGAAATGTTTCCGGATTTCACTCATTTCAACATTACTCTCATTTTGTTTTTTGTGAACTACAGCCTAATATCAAGTGAAATGTGGGTGGACAGTTCACAAATATCCAAACAACGTTATTTCTCATATCGAATCGGTAATGTTATTGTTTTAGGTGCAGGTCAGATATAGGAGGAGTGGACACCAGCTGCTTTTATATTTCCAGTATGAGAAAATGATTCGATAAAACTCTGAGAGATGATAGAAGTGACCACACAGTGAGTGAAAGTTTAATCCAGGATAAAGTTAAAAATCACACAACACCAGATTACAGTCCAACAGCTTTACTTGGAAGCACTAGTTTTAGGAGTGCTCCGAAAGCTACTTGGACGATAACCTGGTATTGTGTGATTTTGAACTTTGTCCTCCCCAGTCCACCACAGGCTCCTCCACGTCATCATCCGATATAGTCATCATGGATTTGTTAAGGGAAGGTAGTGTCTGATGAAGGTGACTGATTTTCTTTGAAGGATAAAGAATGGATGGAGTGTATCCGATGTAGATCAACCTGATGATAAGAAGGACCATAAGACGCAGTATTTATAGCAAAAGGATTACAGTTTAATGCAGCTGAAATGATATATTAAACACATTTAGGTTAAGCCTTTCATCTTTTATAATGGGTTTACTAGTTTCCGTTCTTTAATATAAGAACCTCAGAACCTTTTCAAAGTTACGTTGTCGAGATAACTTCAGGTTGTCTAACAAGAGATGCCATCTCAGCTCAGACAATGCATTAAAGGTGTGAGGTTAAAGTCTGTCTGTGTCCCAATCTTGAGTCAGACTGGTTCTAGCCTCCCAGTCGGAGAGCACTTCAGCGCTCTGTGCCTTTCGGTCTCGGACCCCTGGGTGACAATCCTCCAAGGCACACTATGGGACAGCCAACAATGCAAAGTGGCCAAGCAGAGGCTGATAGTCAAGTTCGGTACCCATGGGGATGACTTTAACAGGGCACTTTGGTTCATGTCACACGACACGTGACAACACTGCACTGTATACTATTTCACGGACACTACACAAGTACACGCACACACACAAAAGCACACTCCTACCGACCCACACACACATGCATACCCTCTCTCAAACACAAGCTCTCTCTCATAAACTCACTCAAACACTTCCACATTCACAGCCACTCACGCACATTCTCACAAATTGATACCCCAGTACACTCACACACATGCACCTACACACACTCTTACACACCCGCATATCCCTACATGCATACACACACACACAGACACACACACACACAGCCACACACACCCACACATGCACCCACACACACACACATGCAGCCACACACACACGCATGCACCCACACACGCAGACACACACACACACACACACACACATATACACACACACACACACACAGTCCCCCCCGCACCCCCCACACACACTGATTCCGGGTTCTCACGACTCTCAGCTGGAGACTATCATTGCCTGTAGACCCGACTTTCATCCCCCCACGACACCATGAAGGGTAACACTTGCTCATGCCCTTACACTGCCGTCTGTGCCCTCCCTTGACCCCGTCCTTTCCATCTTGCCCACCGCCCCTCCATGACGCTCTCCCTCCTTCCTGCGCAGGTTTGCTCTGACAATGTCAATTTCACGTCCTTTGTCAATTTCACTTCCTGTGTCAATTTCACCGCACTACGTTTTCTTTTTCCCCTCACGAACCGGGATCACCCTACGCTGTGCTTGCTGACCCCACCCCCTACGTTTGCCTTCCCGGATAGCGCTTTGTGTTTCGTTGGACCCGCAGGAGTAGCTGCGGACGTTCTGCTTAAACCTGAGCGGATAACACTGTTCTGCTCGGAGACAGGGAGGTCTGTAGATGCTGGAGCCCGAAACATCGATTTCCCTGCTGTGCGTTTCCAGCAACACACTCTCGACACTGTTCTGCCACGACCCTGTCTCGGTTGCACACAATCCCATTCATCATTAAGGCGCCACGGCATCCCAAGGACTTGGGACCCATGGGAACTAAATGATGACAGCGGCCTCAGCACTCTGCACCCCCTGACCTTGGAAAGCCCATCTTGGTTCAGGTTACCTATCTAGGGCAGGGAGGGTTTTGCGTGCACTGCCTTCCCACATCAGTGGAAGCGACCTTCACTAAACAGCTGCCCATGACTACCCCTTGCTGTGAAGTTAAACATCACACAACACCAGGTTATAGTCCAACAGATTTAATTGGAAGCTCTAGATTTCGGACAACCACCTGATGAAGGAGCAGCGCTCCGAAAGCTAGTGCTTCCAATTAAACCTGTTGGTCTATAACCTGGTGTTGTGTGATTTTTAACTTTCTATACCCCAGTCCAACACTGGCATCTCCAAATCATGCCCTCCTGTGAAAACCCCTTACTGCTGACTGACACCTCCCCCTCTTCTACAAAGTAAAAGAGAAACCTGCAAATCTATCAACGGGATCGAACTTCAAATTAATACATCTTCCTCGAGAGGGTTCTGCTTCCCGAACTGTTACCCGGAATTCCCTCCTCTCCACAATTACTGCAGCGTGGCCTCAGTCTAATGGTTCCTCTGTTTTTGCCGTTTTTGTTTTCTAAGAAAACTCTTGAGAAGTTTTAGAAACTGAAAGAACTGCAGAATTATGTGGGGCATGGATAGGATAAATAGACAAAGTCTTTTCCCTGGGGTCGGGGAGTCCAGAACTAGAGGGCATAGGTTTAGTGTGAGAGGCGAAAGATATAAAAGCGACCAAAGGGTCAACGCTTTCATCCAGAGGGTGGTACGTGTGTGGAATGAGCTGCCAGAGGAAGTGGCGGAGGCTGGTACAATTGCAACATTTTCCAGGCATTTGGATGGGTATATGAATAGGAAGGGTTTGGAAGGATATGGGCCGGGTGCTGGCAGGTGGGACTAGATTGGGTTGGGATATCTGGTCGGCATGGGCAGGTTGGACCGAAGGGTCTGTTTCCGAGCTGTACATCTCTATCTCGATGACTATGTCTACGCTGTAAATCAGAAACCAAACCCGAAGTCGGTGGTAAAGCTGTATGAAGAGAAATCAGAGTTGACGTTTCGGTCCGGTGAACCTTTCTGAGAACTTGACAAGTTTTAATTGTGTGATCGTTCCAGGGTTGCCCTGGGATTTTCGTGCTATTTCTGTTATTGATTGATTTCAGATGATGAGAAATCCGAAATGCTGCTTTGTGTGTATTAAAAAGTGAGGCGGGGCATCAGGAGACCGATCCACTCAGTAAAACTCAGTCTTTGATGACTTCTCAATTCTAATATTTCACTGCAAAATTTCCAACAAAACAACAACGAAATTTCGAGTCAAGAACTATTATGGCACATCAGCTGATTTCTAGAGCGCTTCAGCCTGTAGCGATGGTGGTATAGTGGTGAGCATAGCTGCCTTCCAAGCAGTTGACCCGGGTTCGATTCCCGGCCATCGCAAGCAGTGCATTTTAACACCACTCCACAACCAAAAGAGCCGATCGATTCAGTGGGAATGAAACACCTCCGTCTGCACATCACATTGAGTCTGCCAGACCTCTGGAGTGCAGACACAACTTTGAAGTTGAGGATGTCCCCAGGAGGATGAAGGAGTCAAGTCGAGCACGGTTCAAAGAAACACGAGTCATGGCAGAATTCCTTGGTTTTCCATCTTATTTCGAAAGAAATGTTTCCGGATTTCACTCATTTCAACATTACTCTCATTTTGTTTTTTGTGAACTACAGCCTAATATCAAGTGAAATGTGGGTGGACAGTTCACAAATATCCAAACAACGTTATTTCTCATATCGAATCGGTAATGTTATTGTTTTAGGTGCAGGTCAGAAATAGGAGGAGTGGACACCAGCTGCTTTTATATTTCCAGTATGAGAAAATGATTCGATAAAACTCTGAGAGATGATAGAAGTGACCACACAGTGAGTGAAAGTTTAATCCAGGATAAAGTTAAAAATCACACAACACCAGATTACAGTCCAACAGCTTTACTTGGAAGCACTAGTTTTAGGAGTGCTCCGAAAGCTACTTGGACGATAACCTGGTATTGTGTGATTTTGAACTTTGTCCTCCCCAGTCCACCACAGGCTCCTCCACGTCATCATCCGATATAGTCATCATGGATTTGTTAAGGGAAGGTAGTGTCTGATGAAGGTGACTGATTTTCTTTGAAGGATAAAGAATGGATGGAGTGTATCCGATGTAGATCAACCTGATGATAAGAAGGACCATAAGACGCAGTATTTATAGCAAAAGGATTACAGTTTAATGCAGCTGAAATGATATATTAAACACATTTAGGTTAAGCCTTTCATCTTTTATAATGGGTTTACTAGTTTCCGTTCTTTAATATAAGAACCTCAGAACCTTTTCAAAGTTACGTTGTCGAGATAACTTCAGGTTGTCTAACAAGAGATGCCATCTCAGCTCAGACAATGCATTAAAGGTGTGAGGTTAAAGTCTGTCTGTGTCCCAATCTTGAGTCAGACTGGTTCTAGCCTCCCAGTCGGAGAGCACTTCAGCGCTCTGTGCCTTTCGGTCTCGGACCCCTGGGTGACAATCCTCCAAGGCAGACTATGGGACAGCCAACAATGCAAAGTGGCCAAGCAGAGGCTGATAGTCAAGTTCGGTACCCATGGGGATGACTTTAACAGGGCACTTTGGTTCATGTCACACGACACGTGACAACACTACACTGTATACTATTTCACGGACACTACACAAGTACACGCACACACACAAAAGCACACTCCTACCGACCCACACACACATGCATACCCTCTCTCAAACACAAGCTCTCTCTCATAAACTCACTCAAACACTTCCACATTCACAGCCACTCACGCACATTCTCACAAATTGATACCCCAGTACACTCACACACATGCACCTACACACACTCTCACACACCCGCATATCCCTACATGCATACACACACACACAGGCACACACACACACAGCCACACACACCCACACATGCACCCACACACACACACATGCATGCACCCACACACGCAGACACACACAGGACACACACCCACACATGCACCCACACACACACATGCAGCCACACACACACGCATGCACCCACACACGCAGACACACACACACACACAGACATACACACACACACACGGTCCCCCCCCCACACACACACTGATTCCGGGTTCTCACGACTCTCAGCTGGAGACTATCATTGCCTGCAGACCCGACCTTCATCCCCCCACGACACCATGAAGGGTAACATTTGTTCATGCCCTTACACAGCCGTCTGTGCCCTCCCTTGACCCCGTCCTTTCCATCTTGCCCACCGCCACTCCATGGCGCTCTCCCTCCTTCCTGCGCAGGGTTGCTCTGACAATGTCAATTTCACCTCCTTTGTCAATTTCACTTCCTATGTCAATTTCACCGCAATACGTTTTCTTTTTCCCCTCACGAACCGGGATCACCCTACGCTGTGCTTGCTGACCCCACCCCCTACGTTTGCCCTCCCGGATAGCGCTTTGTGTTTCGTTGGACCCGCAGGAGTAGCTGCGGACGTTCTGCTTAAACCTGAGCGGATAACACTGTTCTGCTCGGAGACAGGGAGGTCTGCAGATGCTGGAGCCCGAAACATCGATTTCCCTGCTGTGCGTTTCCAGCAACACACTCTCGACACTGTTCTGCCACGACCCTGTCTCGGTTGCACACAATCCCATTCATCATTAAGGCGCCACGGCATCCCAAGGACTTGGGACCCATGGGAACTAAATGATGACAGCGGCCTCAGCACTCTGCACCCCCTGACCTTGGAAAGCCCATCTTGGTTCAGGTTACCTATCTAGGGCAGGGAGGGTTTTGCGTGCACTGCCTTCCCACATCAGTGGAAGCGACCTTCACTAAACAGCTGCCCATGACTACCCCTTGCTGTGAAGTTAAACATCACACAACACCAGGTTATAGTCCAACAGATTTAATTGGAAGCTCTAGATTTCGGACAACCACCTGATGAAGGAGCAGCGCTCCGAAAGCTAGTGCTTCCAATTAAACCTGTTGGTCTATAACCTGGTGTTGTGTGATTTTTAACTTTCTATACCCCAGTCCAACACTGGCATCTCCAAATCATGCCCTCCTGTGAAAACCCCTTACTGCTGACTGACACCTCCCCCTCTTCTACAAAGTAAAAGAGAAACCTGCAAATCTATCAACGGGATCGAACTTCAAATTAATACATATTCCTCGAGAGGGTTCTGCTTCCCGAACTGTTACCCGGAATTCCCTCCTCTCCACAATTACTGCAGCGTGGCCTCAGTCTAATGGTTCCTCTGTTTTTGCCGTTTTTGTTTTCTAAGAAAACTCTTGAGAAGTTTTAGAAACTGAAAGAACTGCAGAATTATGTGGGGCATGGATAGGATAAATAGTCAAAGTCTTTTCCCTGGGGTCGGGGAGTCCAGAACTAGAGGGCATAGGTTTAGTGTGAGAGGCGAAAGATATAAAAGCGACCAAAGGGTCAACGCTTTCATCCAGAGGGTGGTACGTGTGTGGAATGAGCTGCCAGAGGAAGTGGCGGAGGCTGGTACAATTGCAACATTTTCCAGGCATTTGGATGGGTATATGAATAGGAAGGGTTTGGAAGGATATGGGCCGGGTGCTGGCAGGTGGGACTAGATTGGGTTGGGATATCTGGTCGGCATGGGCAGGTTGGACCGAAGGGTCTGTTTCCGAGCTGTACATCTCTATCTCGATGACTATGTCTACGCTGTAAATCAGAAACCAAACCCGAAGTCGGTGGTAAAGCTGTATGAAGAGAAATCAGAGTTCACGTTTCGGTCCGGTGAACCTTTCTGAGAACTTGACAAGTTTTAATTGTGTGATCGTTCCAGGGTTGCCCTGGGATTTTCGTGCTATTTCTGTTATTGATTGATTTCAGATGATGAGAAATCCGAAATGCTGCTTTGTGTGTATTAAAAAGTGAGGCGGGGCATCAGGAGACCGATCCACTCCGTAAAACTCGGTCTTTGATGACTTCTCAATTCTAATATTTCACTGCAAAGTTTCCAACAAAACAACAACGAAATTTCGAGTCAAGAACTATTATGGCACATCAGCTGATTTCTAGAGCGCTTCAGCCTGTAGCGATGGTGGTATAGTGGTGAGCATAGCTGCCTTCCAAGCAGTTGACCCGAGTTCGATTCCCGGCCATCGCAAGCAGTGCATTTTAACACCACTCCACAACCAAAAGAGCCGATCGATTCAGTGGGAATGAAACACCTCCGTCTGCACATCACATTGAGTCTGCCAGACCTCTGGAGTGCAGACACAACTTTGAAGTTGAGGATGTCCCCAGGAGGATGAAGGAGTCAAGTCGAGCACGGTTCAAAGAAACACGAGTCATGGCAGAATTCCTTGGTTTTCCATCTTATTTCGAAAGAAATGTTTCCGGATTTCACTCATTTCAACATTACTCTCATTTTGTTTTTTGTGAACTACAGCCTAATATCAAGTGAAATGTGGGTGGACAGTTCACAAATATCCAAACAACGTTATTTCTCATATCGAATCGGTAATGTTATTGTTTTAGGTGCAGGTCAGAAATAGGAGGAGTGGACACCAGCTGCTTTTATATTTCCAGTATGAGAAAATGATTCGATAAAACTCTGAGAGATGATAGAAGTGACCACACAGTGAGTGAAAGTTTAATCCAGGATAAAGTTAAAAATCACACAACACCAGATTACAGTCCAATAGCTTTACTTGGAAGCACTAGTTTTAGGAGTGCTCCGAAAGCTACTTGGACGATAACCTGGTATTGTGTGATTTTGAACTTTGTCCTCCCCAGTCCACCACAGGCTCCTCCACGTCATCATCCGATATAGTCATCATGGATTTGTTAAGGGAAGGTAGTGTCTGATGAAGGTGACTGATTTTCTTTGAAGGATAAAGAATGGATGGAGTGTATCCGATGTAGATCAACCTGATGATAAGAAGGACCATAAGACGCAGTATTTATAGCAAAAGGATTACAGTTTAATGCAGCTGAAATGATATATTAAACACATTTAGGTTAAGCCTTTCATCTTTTATAATGGGTTTACTAGTTTCCGTTCTTTAATATAAGAACCTCAGAACCTTTTCAAAGTTACGTTGTCGAGATAACTTCAGGTTGTCTAACAAGAGATGCCATCTCAGCTCAGACAATGCATTAAAGGTGTGAGGTTAAAGTCTGTCTGTGTCCCAATCTTGAGTCAGACTGGTTCTAGCCTCCCAGTCGGAGAGCACTTCAGCGCTCTGTGCCTTTCGGTCTCGGACCCCTGGGTGACAATCCTCCAAGGCACACTATGGGACAGCCAACAATGCAAAGTGGCCAAGCAGAGGCTGATAGTCAAGTTCGGTACCCATGGGGATGACTTTAACTGGGCACTTTGGTTCATGTCACACGACACGTGACAACACTGCACTGTATACTATTTCACGGACACTACACAAGTACACGCACACACACAAAAGCACACTCCTACCGACCCACACACACATGCATACCCTCTCTCAAACACAAGCTCTCTCTCATAAACTCACTCAAACACTTCCACATTCACAGCCACTCACGCACATTCTCACAAATTGATACCCCAGTACACTCACACACATGCACCTACACACACTCTCACACACCCGCATATCCCTACATGCATACACACACACACAGGCACACACACACACAGCCACACACACCCACACATGCACCCACACACACACACATGCATGCACCCACACACGCAGACACACACACACACACAGGACACACACCCACACATGCACCCACACACACACATGCAGCCACACACACACGCATGCACCCACACACGCAGACACACACACACACACAGACATACACACACACACACGGTCCCCCCCCACACACACACACTGATTCCGGGTTCTCACGAGTCTCAGATGGAGACTATCATTGCCTGCAGACCCGACCTTCATCCCCCCACGACACCATGAAGGGTAACATTTGTTCATGCCCTTACACAGCCGTCTGTGCCCTCCCTTGACCCCGTCCTTTCCATCTTGCCCACCGCCACTCCATGGCGCTCTCCCTCCTTCCTGCGCAGGGTTGCTCTGACAATGTCAATTTCACCTCCTTTGTCAATTTCACTTCCTATGTCAATTTCACCGCAATACGTTTTCTTTTTCCCCTCACGAACCGGAATCACCCTACGCTGTGCTTGCTGACCCCACCCCCTACGTTTGCCCTCCCGGATAGCGCTTTGTGTTTCGTTGGACCCGCAGGAGTAGCTGCGGACGTTCTGCTTAAACCTGAGCGGATAACACTGTTCTGCTCGGAGACAGGGAGGTCTGCAGATGCTGGAGCCCGAAACATCGATTTCCCTGCTGTGCGTTTCCAGCAACACACTCTCGACACTGTTCTGCCACGACCCTGTCTCGGTTGCACACAATCCCATTCATCATTAAGGCGCCACGGCATCCCAAGGACTTGGGACCCATGGGAACTAAATGATGACAGCGGCCTCAGCACTCTGCACCCCCTGACCTTGGAAAGCCCATCTTGGTTCAGGTTACCTATCTAGGGCAGGGAGGGTTTTGCGTGCACTGCCTTCCCACATCAGTGGAAGCGACCTTCACTAAACAGCTGCCCATGACTACCCCTTGCTGTGAAGTTAAACATCACACAACACCAGGTTATAGTCCAACAGATTTAATTGGAAGCTCTAGATTTCGGACAACCACCTGATGAAGGAGCAGCGCTCCGAAAGCTAGTGCTTCCAATTAAACCTGTTGGTCTATAACCTGGTGTTGTGTGATTTTTAACTTTCTATACCCCAGTCCAACACTGGCATCTCCAAATCATGCCCTCCTGTGAAAACCCCTTACTGCTGACTGACACCTCCCCCTCTTCTACAAAGTAAAAGAGAAACCTGCAAATCTATCAACGGGATCGAACTTCAAATTAATACATATTCCTCGAGAGGGTTCTGCTTCCCGAACTGTTACCCGGAATTCCCTCCTCTCCACAATTACTGCAGCGTGGCCTCAGTCTAATTGTTCCTCTGTTTTTGCCGTTTTTGTTTTCGAAGAAAACTCTTGAGAAGTTTTAGAAACTGAAAGAACTGCAGAATTATGTGGGGCATGGATAGGATAAATAGACAAAGTCTTTTCCCTGGGGTCGGGGAGTCCAGAACTAGAGGGCATAGGTTTAGTGTGAGAGGTGAAAGATATAAAAGCGACCAAAGGGTCAACGCTTTCATCCAGAGGGTGGTACGTGTGTGGAATGAGCTGCCAGAGGAAGTGGCGGAGGCTGGTACAATTGCAACATTTTCCAGGCATTTGGATGGGTATATGAATAGGAAGGGTTTGGAAGGATATGGGCCGGGTGCTGGCAGGTGGGACTAGATTGGGTTGGGATATCTGGTCGGCATGGGCAGGTTGGACCGAAGGGTCTGTTTCCGAGCTGTACATCTCTATCTCGATGACTATGTCTACGCTGTAAATCAGAAACCAAACCCGAAGTCGGTGGTAAAGCTGTATGAAGAGAAATCAGAGTTGACGTTTCGGTCCGGTGAACCTTTCTGAGAACTTGACAAGTTTTAATTGTGTGATCGTTCCAGGGTTGCCCTGGGATTTTCGTGCTATTTCTGTTATTGATTGATTTCAGATGATGAGAAATCCGAAATGCTGCTTTGTGTGTCTTAAAAAGTGAGGCGGGGCATCAGGAGACCGATCCACTCAGTAAAACTCGGTCTTTGATGACTTCTCAATTCTAATATTTCACTGCAAAATTTCCAACAAAACAACAACGAAATTTCGAGTCAAGAACTATTATGGCACATCAGCTGATTTCTTGGGCGCTGCTGGCTGTCGCGATGGTGGTATAGTGGTGAGCATAGCTGTTTTCCAAGCAGTTGATTTGGGTTCAATTCCCCGCTATCGCATGCTCTGAGCTTTGAACCACTCAACAATAATAAACAAAAAGAGCCAGTGCATTCAGTGGTAATTAAACACTTCCATCTCTACGTGACATTGAGGCTGCCTGCATCTTCTGAGATAGACAATTTTGGTCAAGTACCTGCCGCGTACATGGTGGGTGTGTCCCCACGTGCAATGGTGGTATCTGTGTTGACACTCTGACACATCTTGCAGCAGCTGCCCTGACAGGGTTATATGGTGTCATGGTCAATGTGGTCCTGAAGGCTAGGCAGTTTGCTGTGAACAATGATCTGTTTCAGGTTTGGTGGTGATCTAAAGCTGAGCAGTGGAGGCAGAGGGAAGGTCTTGGCGAGGTGCGCATCCTCAGCGACAATGTGTTGCAGTCTGCGAAGAACATGGTGCAGTCTTTTGTTTCTGACCTGCACCATCCAACACAAGGGCAACAATTATTGTCTGTTCTCTCATTCTCTCTGATCAGGGAACTTCATTGTTCCACAAGTTAGTGACCACTACTGGCCACAAGTGGGAATTGCAACCAACCCGCAGAAATACTCAAGAGTCTGTCCGGGTGAATGAAGTGAGCAAAACAGATTCTGTCTGTGCACGACACAATCAGATTGGTGTACATTTCAATTAAAAAAGAAAATTACCGATTCGATGTAATAAATAATGTTCTTTGGATATTTGTGAACTTCCCACCCACATTTCACTTGATATTAAGCTGTATTTCACAAAAAAACCTGAGAGTTATGTTGAAAGGAGTGAAATCCGGAAACATTTCTTTTGAAATAAAATGAAAAACCAAGGAATGCTGCCCTGACTCCAGTCTATTTGAACCATTTATTGACCTGACTCCTGAATCCGCTCGGGCGCAACATCAACTTCAAAATTGTGGTTTCACTACAAAGGTCTGGCAGATGGAAGTGTTTAATTACCACTGAATGCACCGGCTCTTTTTGTGTTTTATTGTTGAGTGGTTTAAAGTTGGCAGCTTGCGATGGCTGGCAATTGAACCCAAGGCAACTTCTTGGAAGGCAACTCTGTTCACCACTATACCACCATCACAACAGCCCACAACGCCCGACAAATCAGCTGATGTACAATAATAGTTCTTGACTCTAAATTTTGTTGTAGTTTGGTTCGAAATTTTGCAGCGAAATGGTAGAATTGAGATTTACTGTGAGGGTTGGTCTCATGATGCCCCGCCTCACTTACACACAAAACAGCATTTCGGATTTCTCATCATCTGAAATCAATCAATAACGAAATTAGCAAGAAAATCTAAGGGCAACCGTGAAACCATCACACAATTAAAACTTTTGAAATTCTCAGAAACTTGGCAGAACAGTGTTGAGAGTGTGCTGCTGGAAACGCACAGCAGGGAAATCGATGTTTCGGGCTCCAGCATCTGCAGACCTCCCTGTCTCCGAGCAGAACAGTGTTATCCGCTCAGGTTTAAGCAGAACGTCCGCAGCTACTCCTGCGGGTCGAACGAAACACAAAGCGCTATCTGGGAGGGCACACGTAGGGGGTGGGTTCAGCAAGCACAGAGTAGGGTGATCCCGGTTCGTGAGGGGAAAAAGAAAACGTAGTGCGGTGAAATTGACATAGGAAGTGAAATTGACGTAGGACGTGAAATTGACAATGTCAGAGCAACCCAGCGCAGGAAGGAGGTTGAGGGGCATGGAGGGGCGGTGGGAAAGATGGAAAGAACGGGGTCAAGGGAGGGCACGGACGGCTGTGTAAGGGCATGACCAAGTGTTAACCTTCATGGTGTGGTGGGGGGATAAAGGTCGGGTCTGCAGGCAATGATAGTCTCCAGCTTAGAGTCATGAGAACCCGGAATCACTGTGTGTGTGTGTGGGTCTGTGTGTGGGTGTCGCTGCATGTGTGTGTGTGGGTGCATGTGTGGGTGTGTGTCCTGTCTGTGTGTCTGTGTGTGGGTGCATGTGTGGGTATGTGTGGCTGTGTGTGTGTGTCTGTCTATGTGTGTGGCTGCATGTGTTGGTGTCTGTGTGAGTGGGTGTCTGTGTGTCTGGGTGCATGTGTGGGTGTATGTGGCTGTGTGTGTGTGTCTGTGTATGTGTGTGCATGTAGGGATATGCGGGTCTGTGAGAGTGTGTGTAGGTGCATGTGTGTGAGTGTACTGGGGTATCAGTTTGTGAGAAGGTGCGTGAGTGGCTGTGAATGTGGAAGTGTTTGAGTGAGTTGATGAGAGAGAGCTTGTGTTTGAGAGAGGGTATGCATGTGTGTGTGGGTCGGTAGGAGTGTGCTTTTGTGTGTGTGTGTGTGCGTGTACTTGTGAGTGTCGGTGAAATAGTATACAGTGCAGTGTTGTCACGTGTCGTGTGACATGAACCAAAGTGCCCAGTTAAAATCATCCCCATGGGTACCGAACTTGACTATCAGCCTCTGCTTGGCCACTTTGCATTGTTGGCTGTCCCATAGTCTGCCTTGGAGGATTGTCACCCAGGGGTCTGAGACCAAAAGGCCCAGAGCGCTGAAGTGCTCTCCGACTGGGAGGCTAGAACCAGTCTGACTGAATATTGGGACACAGACAGACTTTAACCTCACACCATTAATGCATTGTTGGAACTGAGATGGCATCTCTTGTTAGACAACCTGAAGTGATCTCGACAACGTAGCTTTAAAGAGGTTCTGAGGTTCTTATATTAAAGAACGGAAACTGGCAAACCCATTATCCAAGATGAAAGGCTTAAACTAAATGTGTTTAATATATCATTTCAGCTGCATTAAACTGTAATCCTTTTGCTATAAATACTGCGTCTTATGGTCCTTCTTATCATCAGGTTGATCTACATCGGATACACTCCATCCATTCTTTATCCTTCAAAGAAAATCAGTCACCTTCATCAGACACGACCTTCCCTTAAGAAATCCATGATGACTATCTCGGATGATGACGTGGAGGAGCCTGTGGTGGACTGGGAAGGACAAAGTTCAAAATCACACAATACCAGGTTATCGTCCAAGTCGCTTTCGGAGCTCTTATAAAACTAGTGCTTCCAAATAAAGCTGTTGGACTGTAATCTGGTGTTGTGTGATTTTTAACTTTATCCTGGATTAAACTTTCACTCACTGTGTGGTCATTTCTATCATCTCTCAGAGTTTTTACGAATCATTTTCTCATACTGGAAATATAAAAGCAGCTGGTGTCCACTCCTCCTATTTCTGACCTGCACCTAAAACAATAACATTACCGATTCGATATGAGAAATAACGTTGTTTGGATATTTGTGAACTGTCCACCCACATTTCACTTGATATTAGGCTGTAGTTCACAAAAATCAAAATGAGAGTAATGTTGAAATCCGGAAACATTTCTTTCGAAATAAGATGGATAACCAAGGAATTCTGCCATGACTCTAGTTTATTTGAACCGGGAGCGACTTGACTCCTTAATCCTCCGGGGGACATCCTCAACTTCAAAGTTGTGTCTGCACTCCAGAGATCTGGCAGACTCAATGTGATGTGCAGACGGAGGTGTTTCATTACCACTGAAGCGATCGGCTCTTTTGGTTGTGGAGTGGTTTAAATTTCACAGCATACGATGTCGAGGAATCGAACCCGGGTCAATTGCTTGAAAGGCAGCTATGCTCACCACTATACCACCATCGCTACAGCCAGCGGCCCTCTAGAAATCAGCTGATGTGCAATAATAGTTCTTGACTCTAAATTTCGTTGTAGTTTTGTTGGAAATTTTGCAGTGAAATGTTAGAATTGAGAAGTCATCAAAGACCGAGTTTTACTGAGTGGATCGGTCTCCTGATGCCCCGCCTCACTTTTTAATACACACAAAGCAGCATTTTGGATTTCTCATCATCTGAAATCAATCAATAAGAAAAATAGCACAAAAATCCCAGGGCAAACCTGGAACGATCACACAATTAAAACTTGCGAAGATCTCAGAAAGGTTCACCGGACTGGAACGTGAACTCTGATTTCTCTTCATACAGCTTTACCACCAACTTCGGGTTTGGTTTCTGACTTACAGCGTCCGTAGTTCTTTCGGGTGTTAAAACTTAGGAAGGGTTTTTGGAAGACAAAAGGATCTGTCAGAATGAGACCTCGCTGCAGTAATTGTGGAGAGGAGGGGATTCCGGGTAACAGTTCCAAAAGCAAAACCCTCTTGAGGAATATATAATTTGAAGTTCGATCCTGATGATAGATTTGCAGTTTTCTCTTTTACTTTGTAAAAGAGGGGGAGGTGTCAGTCAGCAGTAAGGGGTTTTCACAGGAGGGCATGATTTGGAGATGCCAGTGTTGGACTGGGGCATAGAAAGTTAAAAATCACACAACACCAGGTTATAGTCCAACAGGTTTAATTGGAAGCACTAGCTTTCGGAGCGCTGCTCCTTCATCAGGTGGTTGTCCAAAATCTAGAGCTTCCAATTAAATCTGTTGGACTATAACCTGGTGTGTGATGTTTAAGTTAGAGTCATAGAGTCACAGAGATGCACTGAATGGAAACAGACCCTTTGGTCCAACCCGTCCATGCCGGCCAGATATCCAAACCCAATCTAGTCCCACTTGCCAGCACCCGGCCCATATCCCTCCGAACCCTTCCTATTCATATACCCACCCAAATGCCTCTTAAATGTTGCAATTGTACCAGTGTCCACCACATCCTCTGGCAGCTCATTCCATACACGTACCACCCTCTGCATAAAATGTTGCCCTTTCAGTCACTTTTATATCTTTCCCCTGTCACCCTAAACCTATGCCTTCTACTTCTGGTCTCCTCGACCCCAGGGAGCAGACTTTGTCTATTTATCCTATCCATGCCCCTCATAATTTTATACACCTCTATAAGGTCACCCCTCAGCCTCCGACGCTCCAGGGAAAACAGCCCCAGCTTGTTCAGCCTCTCCCTGTAGCTCCGATCTTCCAACCCTGGCAACATCCTTGTAAATATTTTCTGAACCCTTTCAAGTTTCACAAAATCTTTCTGATAGGAAGGAGACCAGAATTGCACGCAATATTCCAACAGCCACAACATGACCTCCCAACTCCTGTACTCAATACTCTGACCAATAAAGGAAAGCGTACGAAACGCCTCCTTTGCTATCCTGTCTACCTGCGACTCCACTTTTAAGGAGCTATGAACCTGCACTCCAAGGTCTCTTTGTTCAACAACACTCTCTAGGACCTTACCATTAAGTGTATAAGTCCTGCTAAGATTTGCTTTCCGAAAATGCCGCACCTCACATTTTTCTGAATTAAACTCTATCTGCCACTTCTCAGTCCATTGGCCCATCTGGTCCAGATCCTGTTGTAATCTGAGGTAACGCTCTTTGCTGTCCACTACATCTCCAATTTTGGTGTCATCCGCAAACTTACTAATTGTACTTCTTATGCTCACATCCAAATCATTTATGTAAATGACAAAAAGTCGTGGACCCAGCACCGATCCTTGAGGCACTCCACTGGTCACAGGCCTCCTGTCTAAAAAACAACCACCCAACGCCACCCTCTGTCTTCTACCCTTGAGCCAGTTCTGTATCCAAATGGCTCGTTCTCCCTGTATTCCTTGTGATCTAAATTTGCTAACCAGTCTCCCATGGGGAACCTTGTCGAATGCCTTACTGAAGTCCATATAGATTACATCTACCACTCTGTCCTCGTCAATCCTCTTTGTTACTGCTTCAAAAAAACTCAATCAAGTTTGCCTGACATGATTTCTCTCACACAAAGCCATGTTGACTATCCCTAATCAGTCCTTGCCCTTCCAAATACATGTACATCCTGTCCCTCAGGATTCCCTCCAACAACTTGCCCACCACTGAGGTCAGGCTCACCAGTCTATAGTTCCCTGGCTTGTCTTTACCACCCTTCTTAAACAGTGACACCACGTTTGCCAATCTCCAGTCTTCTGGCATCTTACCTGTGACTATCGATGATACAACTATCTCAGCAAGAGGCCCAGCAATCACTTCTCCAGCTTCCCACAGAGTTCTCGTGTACACCTGATCAGGTCCTAGGGATTTATCCACCTTTAACCGTTTCAAGACATCCAGCACTTCCTCCTCTGTAATCTCAACATTTTGCAAGATGTCACCATTTATTTCCCTAAAGTCTATGTTTGTTTTTGTCTTATTAAACAATACGCAGTTTGCAAAAGAATTAACATTAACAGCTGTACACAGAGAAACAGCAATTTTACGAGGGAAAGGAGTGGCAAAGCCAGGCCCCAACCCTCCCAGCTCAACCAGTTTTCAGGGAAATGAGGACAAACCTCAAATCCCACTTTCAATCATTACAAAACACTACCAATAATATTTGTACATACAAGACAGTCCAATTACGTTTTAAAAAATGTATACAATATAGACCACAAGCAACCCACCAGTCCCTCCCACCTTCCGGCCACTCTAAGCAGCCTGCCCCTACACCTCTTCCAGCTCTCGGTCTACCTCATGCCCCTTCCAGCTCTCAGTCCACCCTGACACACCTTCCGGCCTCCTCTAGGACAGCCCACCCTGGTTTGTTCCCCTTGTATCGGACGGTTCAAGTTAGAAATAATGAGTGGAGACCAGCTGCTATTATATTTCCTGTGGTGAGAAAATGATTGGAAAATCTCTGAGCTACAATAGAAATGATCAAATAGAGTGTGAAATTTTAATCCAGGAGAGTCAGCATGGACTCATTAAGAGAAGATCGTGACTGATGAACTGAACTGATTATCTTTGAAGGAACAAGATTATTAATTGAGATAGCATTTGTGATGTTAGTCAAACGGATCACAGGAATAGTGGATTTTTGGCTGAAATAGCTCAGTTGTGAGAACGTCAGCCTGAAGATCTGACCTGGTGTTGGACAAGAGTTGATTTGGTTTTTACTGACACAATGACAATGCTTCTTTCTTTGCTATAAACTGTCTCTAGTTCCATGACCCCATGTAACAGTGTGGTAGCAAGGTAAAGTAACAGGTTAGATTGATAATGACACCAACGTGAACGGTAATGATGGACTCATATTTGCATGATTGGAAAGTTGGTTTCGAAACAGAGGAACAAGGACGGGCTGTTTTGCCCCTGGAGCATATTCCACCATTCAAAAGCCAGATCCATGGCCTTACTGCATAAGCATTAGGCCTATATTCCTTGAAATCCTTGCTTTTAAAAATGTTTATCTCAGATTTCAATTTCACAATTGAATGAGGAACAACCACCAATTTGAGGAAGAGAATTCAATTCTCTTGAAGTCTTGTGTGAATAAGTGCTTACCACCGTCCCTCGTGAATGGCCTGGCCCTAATTCTTACACGATGCCCCTGTTTCTAGAATCGTTAACCAGTGGAAAAAGTTATCTCTATCAACTCTGTCTTTCCCTGTTAATTTGCTGAAGAGCTCAATTAACTCACTCCTGAACCATCTAAATTCTGGAGAATAAAAGCCAAATTTGATTAAATTGATTGCATATCTTGACCCCTGAATCCCAGGTATCATCCTTGTAAACCTATGTTGAACTCCCATCAGAGCTAAAACAGTCTTCCTAATGTATGATGCCCAGCTCTGCTCACAGTACTCTAAGTGGGATCTAACTAGGATTTTCCATACCATATGCATCCCCTTACTCCAGCTTTTTAGATTTGAAGCCCAGCATTCCATTAGCTGTCTTGAGTATTTTCTGAAACTGAACCTCAAAATCTTGTTGGACGTTCACTGTATTAAACAAATTGCCTTCTAAAAATAATCCTAATCTATCCTTGTTCGAACCAATTGGGTAATTTCTCATTTGTTTGCATTGAAATCCATCAGTCTCAGCTTTGCCCATTCACCTCATCTATGCTGCAATTTGATTAGACTTGCTCCAATTTTGCCCAATTTTGTGTCTTGGATATTTGATTTTTGGTAACATTACCAAAGTGTTAATGAAATGGCGAATAATTTAGGGCCCCACCACAGATCTCTTTGGGACATCACTAGCCACAACCTTCCAGCTTGATTACTTACCAAATATTCTGACTCCCTGTTTGTTGCGACAACATAGAGCAGACGAGCTGAGGCTGATAGCCCAGTTGGGTACCCATGGGGATGACCTCAACTAGGACCTGGGGTTCATGTCACACTGCAGGTGACCCCAGTGCGCTATAAATTCTTACACAAGCACACACACACACTTACATACACAGACTCACACAGATCCTCTCACATACGTACACACTGTCTCATTCACTCTCTCTCTGTCTCTCTCTCTTTCTCTCTCGTTCCCTCATCTGCTCACACACACACATATAAGTCTCTGGTGTGAATTTGCATTTGTAAAATTCTATTTGGAAATACATTCTATTTTTGCTCAAAAAGCACACAGTCTGCAGCAGTCAATCCCTCTGACATTTTATAAGTTCCAACTTTGAAAATAGAACCAGTCTGACTCAAGATTGGGATACAGACAGACTCTAACCTCACACCTTTAATGCATTATCTGAGCTGAGATATCACCTTTTTAAAAATAAAACCTTTGTCATCTCGAGAATGTGACTTAAATGAAGTTCTGGGATTTGCAAATTAATGAACCGAAATCTGCAAGATGAAAAATTTAACAGCAATCTAGGTTTGCTCAATATGTCGTATCAGTTGCATGATACGATGATCTTTTGCTATAAATTCTAAGTCTTATGATCCTGCCCCACTATCTACCTGATGATGGAGCGGTGCTCCGAAAGCTAGTGCCTCCAAATAAACTTGTTGGACTATAACCTGATGTTATGTGATTTTTAAACATTGTCTACCCTAGTCCAACACAGGCACCTCCTCATCAGTCTTAAAGTCATGATAGAAAAGGATAGAACAGATCTGAAAGTTAAAATTCTAAATTGGGGGAAGGCCAATTTTGATGGTATGAGGCAAGAACTTTCAAAAGTTGATTAGGGGGCGGATGTTCGTTGGTAGAGGGACGGCTGGAAAATGGGAAGCCTTCAAAAATGAGATAATGATAGTCCAGAGACAGTATGTACCTATTAGAGTGAAAGACAAGGTTGGCAGGTGTCAGGAACACTGGACTGAGGTTTTAGTTCAGAAAAAGAAGGAAGCATATGACAGGTGAAATCCAATGAATCCCTAGAAGGGTATAAAGGCAGTAGGAGTATACTTAAGAGGGAAATCAGGAGGGCAAAAATGGGACATGGGATAGTTTTGGCAAATAGGGTTAAGGAGAATCAAAAAGGGATTCTACAAATACATTAAGGACAAAAGGGTAACTAGGGAGAGAATAGGGTCCCTTAAAGATCAGCAAGGCAGCCTTTGTGTGGAGCTGCAGGAGATGGGGAGATACCAAACACATACTTTGCATCAGAATGACAATCATGACCTAATTCATATTAACTTTCAGCCCATTTTATTGATAAGTCGATTGTTGATTTTCTTTTGAAACCTATACTGGAATTAAATGTAAACAAATTGGTCTGTTACAGAATGAAAAACAAAAAAAAACCTGTTGGAGACCAGAACCAATCAGGATACACAATATTCTGCAGAAACTCATCATTTCTGGCAACATCTTTTGTGTGAGAGGAATGTGATAAATGTCACAAATGTGAGGAAGTTAGAAAGCCAGAAAAGAAGGAGTTCCATTTTTACTTCTTTTTTCTGACATTCTGGGAACTCAAGGGTTAAGCATTCCACTGCTGGCTGACTCCCGGAGAACCGAATCCTCTGGAGCCATACATGTGGATTTCACTTCCAGCCTCAGGCAAAGGTGTTTGTCTTCCCTGGATAAGACTGATAGCCTTGGCCATAACCTTATTAACTGCCTCCTGTTCCCATTATTATGTGTCCCCTACCTATAAACATAGGTGTGTGAATCCAACAATGAGAACAAAGCAAAATCCTTCTGTCTAAATCTCTACCCATGAACATATGCTGATGAAGAATACAATAACCAGTCCCTGTAAACCATTCGCTAGTTATCACAGGAAATTGGCAATCACTGGACATTGTAAAATTGTAATTACCTGTCTTAAACAATGTAACAGCAATCAACCATGTGACTTGTCGACCTCTGTATTATTCCTATAAAATATCCTGCCTCCGTGTGTGGAGCAGAGATTCGTTGCAAAGTACCACCACAAGTAGCTACACGACTTCTTTTGTGTCACTGAGAATCTCTCACTGTCTGTCTGATAATAAAGCATCTCCCTTTGTATGGAAACTTGTGTCGTCCGGATTTGTAGAAAAACTAGATTACTTGCAGCGTGGAAACAGGCCCTTCGGCCCAAGAAGTCCACACCGACCCACGACCCACGACCCACCCCGCTCCCTTCACCCGTTCACCCGTTCACCATGGGCAATTTAGCACAGCTAATTCACCTGACCTACACATTTTTTTAGGGAGTGGGAGGAAACTGCTATAAACCCACACAGACACAGGGAGAATGTGCAAAAGCCACACACAAAGTCTCCTGATACAGGGATTGAACCTGAGTCTCTAGCACTGTGAAGCAGCAGTGCTAACCACTGTGCCACCATGCCACCCAACCAACCTTCAACAAATACTTCACAAATCCGACTATTAACTCCGTTTCTCCACACACAAACAAGTAAATCGACACAGACATGCAAACTCCCTCACACTCACAGAGTCACTCACACCCAAACTCTGTCACACACACCCATACACTCAGACGCTCACACGTACTCATTCATGCTCAAGCAAACGCACATGTATACACACAAATTCAAGCTTGCATTCACACATACAGACGCACTCATGTGCTCACATGTGGCTCAGTGGTTGACACTTCTGCCTCACAGCACCAGTGTACCAGGTTCGATCCCAGGCCTGGGCAACTGTCTGTGTGGTGTTTGCGCATTCTCCCTGTGTCTGTGTGGGTTTGCTCTGGTTTTCTCCCACAATCCAAAGATGTGTCGGTCCGGTGAATTGACCATAGTGTTAGGTGAGTTTGTCAGAGGAGGGTGGGTTACTCTTCAGAGGGTCAGTGTGGACTTGTTGGGCCAAATCGCCTGTTTCCACACTGTAGGGAATCTAATCTAAACACGTGCATGGAGTTGCACAATCAAAAAAGCACACATGCTTACAAACTCACTCACATGTACAGAAGCACAAACGCGCAATCAAGAATTGGCACACAGCCTGTCTCACACAGTTAAAAATCACACAACACCAGGTGAAAGTCCAACAGCTTTAATTGGAAGGAGCGTGCTTCCAATTAAACCTTTTGGACTATAACCTGGTTGTTAGAAACGAAAATCGCTTCTTAATAATCACTCTAGACAAATTCAGGAAAACAAAGGTTTATTTACAAGTCTGCAGAGTTGGGCACCCTTCTGAGAAAAAGGCGCCCAGAGGCTTACAAAGTTTCTCATTATATACAGCAAAAGTCCCTCCCCTCCTTGGCTCTAACGAGCCACGAGGTTCACATTCTTAAACCGTCATTATTCTCCATTTTGCACCCTTATCACAAAGTCTGCAACAAATGTCTCCAGAGTTGTTGTTTTTTTTACCCTGTAGTCTTATCAGTCAAAGACTTATTCTTCTCTGTCTGTGCTAGCGGTCTTATCAATCTGTAGCAGATGTCTCTGTATCAATCTGTAGCAGATGTCTCTCGAGTTGTTTTTCTATCCTGCAGTCTTATCAGTGAAGGACTCATTCTTCCCTGTCTGTGTTAATGGTTTCATCAATCAAGGACTTGTTTTTACTCTGCTCACAAAATGTCAGCATTTGCACAATTTGAATTATCCCACTTTTGAGTATACAAAATGTTTTAGAAAAGAAGCAAAAGTCTTGTCTTTTATTATAGAGCAGCCTGTTGGGTCAGGCACATCTTAATTGTTTGAACCGAAATTGCCTCTCACAATTCCACCCTTTCTCTTTTTAAGATGTGCCTGACCAAGATAAGCCTCCCCTCCTCAAGGGCCCAGGAAATCCTTGGTCTTTCGCAGCAACAGCACCTTAAGTTCCTGTGTCCCATGTTGTGGAACCGCCACTGCCTGGAGTTGGGAAATATTTTTCTGAATTAAAAACTGAATACAGGGGGTTAGGCAGGGTAATATGAGGAGAAGCATCATGCCCCCCCCAACCACCAGCAACGCCGTGCGCCACCAACTGCCACCCAGGAGACCATCCCACTATCCGATGCCACTAAGAGGACGCCAGGATTGTACTGGCACATGGGCCAATTTCCGAATTTCATCGGAAATTTTCAAAACCGCTTTACCATTATCGTCAATTTCTAGACAGCAGTTAGTCAGGTTAAATTTCCCGCACACGCCCCCCTCCGAGGCCAACAGATAATCCAAGGCAAGTCGGTTTTGATATATAGCAGCCCTCATCTGATCCTGCTGCTTAGCCAGCAACTCCAGGGCCAGGGCAGTCCAGTTAGTAATAACCTCTACGACTGCTTGGAGCCTGATAATTCGATTTAACATATAGATAGGAGTACGGTATCCCCATGATCCGTCCTGTGCCCATGTAGCTGGCCCGTAGTATTCAATAATCCGGGCCGGTGGCCACTCATCCCCCCATTCACCGACTTGGATATCCCTTGGCGACCTACGGAGGGAGTCAAAGAGTTTAATTCCCAAATCGTCGCCTTCCTTCCGGGGTAATAGGAAGAACGCAGGTCGTATTAGACCCAGGAAGCATACCCCAGCCCATCCCATGGGCAGTTTGGAGTATGCCTGATTACCGCATATCCAAAATAGGCCATCTGGAGCAGGCCCTCCCTGCCTCACAACGTCATCCCACAGTTCCTTCACCCCGGGGATGCCCTCATAAGGACCAGGACCACTGCAATTCCAGTAATCAGCCCCCAGCTCGTCAGAGGAGGAATCAGTACGTAATGGAACGCAATTTCCATGACCTCGGTTTGCAATGTACCAAGTAATATCTTCAGGCCACCATACTCGCGTGGTCGCGTCCAATACATTCTGACAGGGACTAATCCCTACCTCCACGGTCCCCTTGCCTTCAACACAGAACTGGCCCTCAGGGCTGTTTTTCAGTCTCCACCCCTGGCTTTTCCTTTCGTTGACATGAGTCCAAGTGGTTTGCAGCAATTCCCATAGGTCTAAGCTTTGACCAGTCCACGGCCATTGTTCTGACATATGTGGCCCCCCACAAACCCAGCAATTGCTAACATTTAAAACAGTGGCTATTCTAGAGGTGAGATCAATAAACAGCTTTTGTGTTACATCAGGGAGTTCAATCTTTTCTTCTACCTCTTCGTATACAGATGGCACTTTAGAGACCACGACCGTTCCTTGACGGTCTTGCTCTTTCCCCAACCCCCGATCAGTGTTCTGTATCTTGGCCTCCTTGACTCTGTCAACCTGCTCCCTGAGCAACACGGAGGATAGGCCCCACCTCCCAGTTTTGCTAACACACACCCAGCGGTCATCTATAGGGCATCCACGGATTTTGCCACCGTTTCCTTATTATACACCTGATAATAGGGTCTTCCACCCTCCCAACATTCGTGTCGTGCACTCACATCGTAACACCAATCGTCCACATGGGAGTGAGACACAAATGATCCCGAGTAGATTCGAATCCCGAGCCTTACTGTAGTCCGACATTTGTTACATCTCCCCTCGCCCTCCCCCACATACAGGAGTAAACTGATCAATATCCCCACCAATACAGTTCAAGTAGAGTTCATTATCGCTGTCTTTTCAGTTTTACCACCAACGGCTTGTCCCCTTGCTCGCATGTCCAAGTGCTTTCTCCTTCAGGCGGAACAGGCCCCTTTATCCTTGATGCGTGGACCCACCCCTTCTCTTTCGTCCGAACAGCTGCTTCAGTTGTTAACAGAACCAGGAACGGTCCTTCCCACCGCGGCTGGAGCTTTTCGTCCTTCCAGGTCTTAACAAGTACCCAATCTCCGGGCTCCACCTTATATAGAACATGGAACATAGAACATTACAGCGCAGTACAGGCCCTTCGGCCCTCGATGTTGCGCCGATCAAAGCACCCCTAACCTACACTAAGCCACTATCCTGCATATACCTATCCAATGCCCGCTTAAATACCCATAAAGAGGGAGAGTCCACTACTGCTACTGGCAGGGCATTCCATGAACTTACGACTCGCTGAGTGAAGAACCTACCCCTAACATCAGTCCTATATCTACCCCCCCTTAATTTAAAGCTATGCCCCCTTGTAATAGCTGACTCCATACGTGGAAAAAGGTTCTCACTGTCAACCCGATCTAACCCCCTAATCATCTTGTACACCTCTATCAAATCACCCCTAAACCTTCTTTTCTCCAATGAAAACAACCCCAAGTGCCTCAGCCTTTCCTCATAGGATTTTCCTACCATACCAGGCAACATCCTGGTAAACTTCCTCTGCACCCGTTCCAGTGCCTCCACATCCTTCCTATAGTATGGCGACCAAAACTGCACACAATATTCCAGATGCGGCCGCACCAGAGTCTTATACAACTGCAGCATGACCTCAGGACTCCGGAACTCAATTCCTCTACCAATAAAAGCCAGTACGCCATATGCCTTCTTCACTGCACTATTTACCTGGGTGGCAACTTTCAGAGATCTGTGTACATAGACACCAAGATCCCTCTGCTCTTCCACACTACCAAGTAGTCTACCATTAGCCCAGTAATCCATCTTTTTATTACTCTTACCAAAGTGAATCACTTCACACTTAGCTCCATTGAACTCCATTTGCCACCTTTCTGCCCAGCTCTGCAGCTTCTCTATATCCCGCTGTAACCTGCCATATCCTTCCTCACTGTCTACAACTCCTCCGACTTTCGTATCATCCGCAAACTTGCTCACCCACCCTTCTAACCCTTCCTCCAGGTCATTTATAAAAATGACAAACAGCAATGGTCCCAAAACAGATCCTTGCGGAACACCGCTAGTGGAAGTCGAGCGGCGGAGTCTGAGCCAGGAGACCCTTCCTCCGGAGTTCTGCAAAAGAACGGGAGAAGGCCAGTAAATAGTTTCTGACAAATACATCTCCCCCTTGTAGAGTGGGACATCCATCAACCTTACTCCAATATGGTAATCCGAACAGCATTTCATAGGGGGAAACCCCGACATCCCGGCGAGGTGCCGTACATATCCTCAATAGGGCAATGGGAAGGCATTTCGGCCAAGGTAACTTAGTTTCTAACACCAGCTTAGTCAATTGGGTCTTGAGCGTGCCATTCATTCTCTCAACCCGACCCGAACTCTGAGGATGCCAGGGTGCATGGAATTTCCATTGGATACCCAGGGCAGTACAGATCAAATGGTGTAGCTTAGAAATAAAATGTGTCCCGCAGTCGGAGTCGATAGATTCCATTATGCCATGTCTCGGGATTATGTTCTCTAACAACAGTCGGGCCACGGTTGGTGCATCGTCTTTGGCAGTTGGGAAAGCCTCTACCCAGTGAGTGAAATGGTCTACTATTACTAGCAGATATTTCCATCTCTGTACTGGGGGTAATTCTGTAAAGTCGACTTGGATCTTCTGGAATGGCCTAATTGCGAGGGGCTGACCACCGGCTGGCATAGAACGCATGGCTTTCTTGTTAATACGCCGGCAAGTGGGGCATCCGACTACCTCTTGTTGGGCTAATGTGTATATACCCCTGCATACATAGTCTCTCAGGATCGTGTCACACATGGCTTGCACCCCCCAGTGGATCTGATGGTGTAATCGTTGCAGAATACCCCGGGTGATCTGTTTGTTCAGTCCTTGTCTCCCATCAGGAACCGTCCACTTCCCGTTAGTATCTAGCCGGGCACCCAATTGATCCATTTTATCAATCTCCCCCTGGGTGAAGACGGGTTGTTTAGCGAGCCCTTCCCTCAACGGTATTAACGTTAACAATTGGACAGATTTTTCGACCGCTGCCCGCTTGGCTTCCTCATCTGCCAGCCGGTTTCCCACCGCTTCCGGTGTCGACCCCTTCTGGTGACCGGGTACATGGACTACTGTGAGTTCCATAGGTAACGCCAGGGCCTCCAACGTTAGGCTGATCATTTGTTCGTGAGCCAATTCTTTTCCCCGGGAAGTTATCAATCCTCTCTCTTTCCAGATTTTTCCGAAAGTATGAACGATTCCGTATGCTTACTTTGAGTCAGTATATATGGTCCCCACTTTCCCTTCCAACAACTTCAGGGTCCTCTGGAGGGCGTACAACTCACAGGATTGGGCTGACCACTTCCCAGGCAGTCGTCCGGACTCAATCGTCCGTTTTGTTGCGCCATCTACGACAGCATAGCCACTGTACCGGACCCCACTGACGCACCGGGAGGATCCGTCGATGTACAGTTCCTGTCCCTCACCCAGCGGGGCCTCTTGCAGGTCCTCTCGGCTTTTGGTCTGCAGGTCTACAAATTCCACACAATCATGCTCCTGTCCCCCATCTGCAGGACGTCCGTACAGAAACTGGGCAGGGTTGCAACTGAGATCTTTTGCAAAAGTAAGATCGTCTCCGGTCATCAAAATTGTCTCATACTTCAGGATACGAGAGTCTGTTAACCAGCGGTGAGCCTTCTGAGCCAGTATGGTGCTAACTGAATGTGGGGAGTATGCTATGATTCTTCCTCCAAAGGTAAGTTTCCGGGCCTCTTCTACTAACATTGCCGTAGCTGCCACTGCCTGTATACAGGTCGGCCATCCACATGACACAGGGTCTAACATTTTTGACAAAAATGCAACCGGCTGACGCTTCCCTGCACGCAGCTGGGCAAGCACACCCTGGGCAATTCCGCCGGCGCTATTGACATATAACTGGAACGGTTCCTTCAGGGTGGGTAAGGCCAATACCGGAGCTCGGATCAGTTTATTTTTAATAATATTAAATCGCTGCTCCTCTTCATCTGACCAGTCCACCTGTTGTCCTTCTTGTCCGAGTTTGTCGTACAAAAATTTTACTAGAGTGGTGTAACTTTCAATCCATATCCGGCAATACCCCACCAGCCCCAGGAATTGTCTGATCTCCTTCTTCGTCCTGGGTATTTGCATACCCGTAATCCCCGATATTCGTTCCGGCGTGATACGGCGATGCCCCTTACTGACTCGATGGCCCAGATATCTTACCTCTTGCTCCACAAACTGGAGTTTCGTCCTGGAGACACGTAGGCCCTGTTTCCCCAGGAAGTTCAGCAGGGCAACGGTGTCTGCTCGTACTTCCTCCTCTCTTAGTCCTGAGAGTAGGAGATCATCGACATATTGGAGCAATTGATTCCCCGCGTTACACTAAAATCCTCCTAAGATCTGCTCCAGTATTTGTCCAAACAAGTTGGGTGACTCCGTGAATCCCTGCGGCAAGACCGTCCATCTTAACTGTCGTTTTCGTCCTGTGAAGGGATTCTCCCATTCAAATGCGAAAAGGTTCCGACTTTCTTTGTCAAGGGGGCAACTCCAGAAGGCATCCTTCAGATCTATTACAATGAACCATTCATGTTCGGGGGGAATTTTACTCATTAACGTGTAGGGATTGGGTACCACCGGGTATCTAGCCTGGACTACTTCATTCAACCCCCGCAAGTCTTGCACCAACCTATACGTCCCATCCGGCTTCCTCACAGGGAGTATTGGAGTATTGAAAGAGGACATACATTCCTCCAGCAGTCCATCTGTGATTAATCTTTCTATCACAGGTTGTAACCCTTCCCGTCCTTCCATAGCAATCGGGTACTGTTTCCTTCTTACCGGGCCTTTTCCTGGTAACATGGTGATTTGGAGAGGTTTGATGTTTAGACCCCCTCTGTTCCCCTCTCGGTACCATACGTCTGGGTCTATTTGTTGATCATCTTCTTCGGTGAGGGTGAACAACCTTACCACCATTTCCCCGTTACTTGGTACCATTCCAATCCCTAGTTTGACCTGCAAGTCTCTTCCTAACAAATTAAACCCCGCTGATGGCAGTAGAAGGAGGTCTCGTTTAGTAGTTCTGTTTTCATACCCAATTTCCACGTCCTCCACTACTGGGACTTGCAATTTCTGTCCTCCAATTCCAGATACCCCCATAACTGTTCCTCCTGCCCGGGCGCCGGGGGGGTATTTGGATTATACTTGATCTTTCGGCTCCCGAGTCCACCATAAATGTGATCTCCGACCCTTGGGGTCCTACTTTCAAGTTTACCAGGGGTTCCTGTCGATAGTCCTTTTGCCCCAAGGGTAGGAACCCCCGACCTCCCTAATCTTCCTCCATCAGGGTGTACGACTGCACCTCCCGCTTGTAGCGGGGGCACTCTCGTTTAAAATGTCCCTTTTCATTACAGTAGTAACATCTGAGTATCCTCCTCGTTTCCCTGTCGCGGTCTCGTGTTCCTCCACTCTTCCTTTGTTCCAGCCATGGTCCTCTTTTCCGCTGCTCTTGCCACGACTCTCCCCTTTCCTGTTCCTGCCACGGCTCTCCCTTTTCCCTTCTTCCAGCTGTCACTTGTTGCACCGTCTGCATCATTATCTTTGTCGCCTTCTTTTGCTTCTCATCGTCCCTTCTCACAAACACCTTTTGCGCCTCCCGTAGTAGTTCACTTAGAGGTTTACTATCCCAATCATCCATTTTCTCTAACTTCTTTCGTATGTCCGGCCAGGCTTTTGATACAAACTCTACCCATATGAGTTGCTGTCCCACATCCGTCTCAGGGTCCACCCCAGCGAACTGCTGCAAGTTCTTCCTAATTCTGTCTAGGAAGTCCGTAGGGGTTTCCTCCGGGTTTTGATGATTACCAAAGGCCTTGGTAAAATTGTGCCTCTTCGGGGCTGCCTGTCTTATTCCTTTTATCCAATATTCCCGCATGTCTCTCATGTTGCACCGTCCTTCTTCCGTTTTCTTATCCCACTCGGGGTCGGTGAGGGGAAACTTCTGCTCCCCTCCTTCTCTCCCCTCTCTCTCCCAGACCAACAGCGCAGCTTGTCGTATCATCTGTCGCTCCTGGCTAGAGAACAATGTTCTCATGATGGAACACATCTCTTCCCAAGTGTAAGCATTCGGACCCAGGAACTGATCCAATTGTTCATTTTTGAAACAATGAGATTGGAAGCTGAGTGACCCTGACTGAACTCTAACTGGGTATCACTGAACAATAAAAGCAGGTGCTGCTTGATGGAAATATTGACTGGTGCTTTCCATCATTTTACTGAAATTCAAGAGTAGACTAATGGTGCAGTAATTGCCTGGGTTAGATTTGTCTTGCATTTTGCGTTCGGGACATATATGCACAGTTTTCCACTTTGTTGTGTTAATACAGTGTTGCAATGGCACTGGATGAGTTTAGCCTTTGGAGCTGCAAGTTCTGGAGCACAGCTCTTCACTAATATTAGATTAGATTCGCTACAGTGTGGAAACAGGTCCTTCAGCCCAACAAGACCACACTGCCCCTCCCAAGATCAAACCCACCCAAATCCATTCCCCTACCCTATATTTACCCCCGACTAATATACCTAACACTGTGGGCAATGTAACATGGCCAATTCACCAGATCGGCACATCTTTGGACTGTGGGAGGAAACTCACGCAGGCACAGGTAGAATGCACAAACTTCACACAGGTCGGCAAGAATTGAACCCAGGTCCATGGTGCTGTGAGGCAGCAGTGCTAACCACGAAGCCACTATGCCACCACCCACCCATTGCTGTAATGTTGTCAGGGCTCATAGCCTGATCACTATCCAGTGCCTTCAATCATTTCTTGATATCACATAGAGTGAACTGAACTGCCAGAACATTTGTACATGTTATTCTGGAGATCACTAGATGAGCTGAAAATGTGTTGCTGGAAAGGCGCAGCAGGTCAGGCAGCATCCAAGGAGCAGGAGAATCAACATTTTGGGCATGAGCCCTTCTTCAGGAATGAGGAGAGTGTGCCAAGCAAGCTAAGATAAAAGGTAGGGAGGAGGGACTTGGGGGAGAGGCATTGGAAATGCGATAGGTGGAAGGAGGTTAAGGTGAGGGTGATAGGCCAGAATTGGGGGTGGTGGCGGAGAGGTCAGGAAGAAGATTGCAGGTTAGGAAGGTGGTGCTGAGTTCGAGGGATTTGACTGAGACAAGGTGGGGGGAAGGGAAATGAGGAAACTGGAGAAATCTGAGTTCATCCCTTGTGGGTGGAGGGTTCCTAGGCTGAAAATGAGGCACTCTTCCTCCAGCCGTCGTGTTGCTATGGTCTGGCGATGGAGGAGTCCAAGGACATGCATGTCCTTGGTGGACTGGGAGGGGAAGTTGAAGTGTTGAGCCAAAGGGTGGTTAGGTTGTTTGGTCCGGGTGTCCCACAGGTGTTCTCGTATAGAGGAGGCCACATCGGGTGCAGTAGATGCAGTAAATGATGTGTGCGGAGGTGCAGGTGAATTTGTCGCGGATATGGAAGGATCATATAGAGGAGGCCACATTGGAGAGACAGTCCGCCCACTTGCGGAACACAAGTCAGGTCAAGAGGGCAATGCCGAGTTGGAAGTTTGGATCTGGGATAAGGTGGGGAGAGGGGAAATTAGGAAACTGGCGCAATCCACATTGCTCCCATGTGGTTGGAGGGTCCCTACCCTCCAAGATGAGGCATTCTCCTTCCAGGCGTCGGGTGGTTAGGGTTTGGTAGTGGAGGAGGCCCAGGGCCTACACGTGGAGTGGAAGGGGAGGTATCAAGTTTGGCCTGATCCTGACATGCTCTGCTGCAATCTTCATTGAGGAGAAAGTGAGGACTGCAGATGCTGGAGATCAGAGCTTAAAAATGTGATGCTGGAAAAGCGCAGCAGGTCAGGCAGCATCCAAGGAGCAGGAGAATCAACGTTTCGGGCATAAGCCCTTCTTCAAGAATGAGGAGGGTATGCCAAGCAGGCTAAGATAAAAGGTAGGGAGGAGGGACTTGGGGAGGGGTGTTGGGAATGCGATAGGTGGAAGGGGGTTAAGGTGAGGGTGATAGGCCGGAGAGGGGGTGGGGCAGAGAGGTCGGGAAGAAGATTGCAGGTCAAGAAGGCGGTGCTGAGTCTGAGGGTTGGGACTGAGATAAGGTGGGGGGAGGGGAAATGAGAAAGCTGGAGAAATCTGCATTCATCCCTTGCAGTTGGAGGGTTCCTAAGCAGAAGATGAGGCGCTCTTCCTCCAGCCATCGTGTTGCCATGGTCTGGCGATGGAGGAGGCCAAGAATCTGCAATAAGACTTCTGCCTATTTCCCACTGTCCATGACCAATAAGACTCCTGCCCTATTTCCTACCGTCCATGACCAATAAGGCTCCTGCCGTATTTCCCACGGTCTGTGGCCAATAGGTCTCTTGCTGTCTGGCTCCTTGTCTGATTCCCTCTTGTTGCACACTTCCGGCATTCCCGTTTTTCCTCTCCCCCTTCCCGCTCCTCAATACAGTTTGAGATGAATGCTTTGTGTCTTGTGATGCTCGCTCTCTCTTTCCCTTCATTCGCTGGCCTGAGACTGAGAGTCATGCTTCACCATTTCTCCTACACTTGGGAAACCTGGAAAACAATTCGAATTTAACATTGTTTCCATCTGTTACTTAAATAGGTCTGTAGTTTAAATTGAAAGAAGGTATGATATTGGATGGCGCAACATATTAGATTACTTACAGCGTGGAAACAGGCCCTTCAGCCCAACAAGTCCACACCACCCCACCGAAGTGCAACCCACCCCTACATCTACCCCTTACCTAACACTACAGGCAATTTTGCATGGCCAATTCACCTGATCTGCACATATTTGGAAACCCACACAGACACAGACACACCACACAGTCAGTCACCTGAGGCAAGAATTGAACCCGGGTCTCTGGCGCTGTGAGTCGGCAGTGCTAACCACTGTGCCACTGTGCCACCATGCCACCCGAAAAATTCACGTAAAAATATGCGTTAAAAATTCATGGCTATATGTGTTCAGAGCACAATGCTGACTCAAAAATATGTTTGAGTCGATCAGAGAGGAAGTGCTTTCAAAAAACAAGAAAATGCTCTGGCTGTTGTCTGCAGTGCTGATATTCTGTAAGTTCCAAATTACCAGACAACCCTTCTCAATCATTTACAAGCAACCTGGGCATTATTTCTTTCTGTTTATTTGTTATTGCAGAGGTGTCTTTATTCATCCCAAAGAGGTCACTGTCACTGGCTACTTCCATTGCTGTTCAGAGATTGGTGCAGAAATCAGTCTTGAATTGCTGCAGTCCATGGGGGTCAGGTATACCCAGTGTGCAAACTCACTCACCACTGCAACATTGAGAGCTTGGGATTCCTTACCCCAGTCAGGGACTCGCCTTCCCTTTCAGAGAGGATCAGTCACTGAAGTTTGACACTATTCTGCCCCTTCTGATAACAATTGAATTGCTCATCTTAATCTATTTTTATATGATGATTATTTATTGGATTTTCAGACACCTTCACCTCACATTCTTCGAATGTTAACTTGGAACATATTTCAGAAAGAAACATCAGATAAACAGGGGGTGCAGTTAAAAGAGTTTCCATGCTTCAGCAAATGATTCCGAGCTGATCCTCTCTCTCTGACATCTCACATGTCAGAATCTGTGTTTGAACTTACCCTTTTTAAAAAAGGCTGAGTTAAAGGGGATGTTGCAATAAATTGGAACAACATCATTAGGTTGCAATAGAGTCAACTCGGTTTTCAGATGGGTTGTTACTCTGTGTTCTGTACTCTTTTGTTTGTGTTTCATTTGGTAGACTGTAAGTTAATTTTGTTTTGCTTAAAACTGATTGGTTTGAATCAGCAACATAATTCCTGGAATATCTACCTTACATCTGCATAAAACAAGTGACCATCTGGGCTACCTTATTAAAATGTTTGGAAGGGGTCTGGTCTGATCCATTACAGATTGGAGTCCCTTTGTAGGATTTATTCTATCGTTCCAATTTAGGATTAGTGTTGCTAGACTCAAAGGCAGCAAGTGGTCATGTTAGTGTCTTTTGTTCCGCATGTTATATTTGGTTAGTTTAAACAGTGCTTGGTGTGGTAATGGATCTTTCAGTCACTAGGAATGTTCTGGGGGTGGAAGAAATGACATTGGGGCTTTCCAGAAGGTGAAAAAGGCAAAGCCGCTGGAAATGACAGTCAAGCTGCAGCTGAAATTGCTGCATCTATGAAAAAGGATGTGGTTATTACCAAAATCGCTCAACATTTAAATGTGCTGCAAATGCCATTAGAATCTTTGGAAATGACTCTTGACATTACTAAGGACATCTTGGGGTTTGAAGGTGTTTCCCAAATTTGCCAAGAAAGTTTAGAAAGACAGAGGAAGGACATACTTTTAGAATTAACAAATACGTTAGGATTGGGTTTGTCCCAAAACCAAAGCTGAAATAGTCATGGAGTTGGTCAAGTGCTTGGATATATCAAAGAAAGAGGCAAGTGCAGTGGAGTTAGAAAAATTCAAATTGCAAGTTAGGCAACAACAGTTAGAAGACAAAGAAGAGGAAGAAGACATGAAACTGTTTGAATTTCAATTAAAAGCAGAGGAAAGAAAAAAAGAATGGATCGCCTGAGCAGAACAAAAAGAAAAGGACAGAGAGAGGAAAGGGAGAAAGAGAGAGAGTTTGAACTTCAGAAATTGGTACTTACAAAGAAAAGTTGGCTTAAAAGGGTAGAGGTGAATGCAGAAGGTAAGCTTAATGAGGATGACCAAACCCATCATAACAAAAGGCCTGGTGGGGATCTGTTCAAATATATACAAACATTGTCTAAATTTGATGAGAAAGATGTAGAAGCCTTTTTCACCTCATTTGAGCAAGTGGCTAAACAAATGAAGTGGCCAGTGACCATGTGGCTTTTGTTGATCCAAACAAAGCTGGTAGGTAGAGCTAGTGAGGTATTTGAATCACTATCCCAAGAGGCATCTGGGGAATATGAGGATGTGAAGAAAGACATCTTAAGTACATATGAGCTTGTGCCAGAACACTGCAGATAGCATTTCAGGAATCCTAAGGAGGGACCTTGGTCAAAAATACTCTTCAGTTTTAAAGGATCAAACAACGTACATTTGATAGGTGGATAAAGGCACTAAAAATAGAGCATACCCATGACATTCTTCCGGGGATGATTATTTTGTAGGAGTTCAGAAATGCACTTCCAGCAATAATGAGAACTCATGGAAGAACAGAGAGTTAAAACAACGAGCAGCTGAAATGGCTGATGATTGCGAGATGGTTCATAAATCAAAGTTTGGTTTCCAACAATTTCAACCCATGAGGGATAGAAACTGGGGGAAGAGAGAAATCCTCACATGATAAGGGAACTGTAGACCTCAGTGAAGATTGTAAGGATAACCTACCACAGGGTAAAAAGAAAACCGTGATGGGGAAAGAAAAGTTAAAAATCTCTGGTGCTTTCACTGCAATAAAGGAGGCCACATGAACTCACAGATTTGGTCAGTAAAGAAAAGCACTGGGAAAGTAGGATAAGCCAGTGAATTTTGTTGGAGTTGTAAAGGAAAGCACAATGGAGACCGGAAAGTACAAGCTGATCGGAGGTTGGTTCAGGAGGAAGTGCCAGATCTTCTAAAACCATCTACTTGTGAAGGTAAAGTTTACTCACATATTCAGGAACAGCAAGATTTTGAATGATGAGATATATACCTCTGAAGGACCAGTGCCAGAAAATGTGCTAGTAAGTGGAACTCACGGTGAGACAAGAGGGCTCAAGTATGTAAAGTGAGGTTAGAGTGCAAAGTGGAGAAGTGACAGTCGAAGTACTGGAAAAACTCTCAGCTCCAGGAATACAATTTGTCCTTGCTAACGATATAGCTGGTTCACAGGTAGGAGTGCTGCCTACTGTGGTTGATAAGCCCAGTGGACAATCAGGCAACTGAGCTGTTACAAGAAGCATGCCCTGGGATTGTTACTGACTGTGTGGTAAAGAGGTCACAATGTCAGTAGTTCAAACAGGAGAGATCAAAGAGAAGTAAGAAATATGAAATGAAATTATCAGACACGCTGGTTTGATCAGATGGTTGAGAACAAAACAGGAGCAGATGGATGACAAAGCAGACATCTTTAGCTCAGAGAAATTAACTGAGTTACAGCAGGAAGATAAAAAACTGAAGCACATGTATCGAAAAGCATACACAGAAGAGAAACTGAATGTATCCCTGTGTACTACTATCTTAAAAATAATGTCTTAATGAGGAAATGGAGACCATCACGTATTCAGGAGGATGAGAAATGGGCAGAAGTTCGTCAAGTTGTATTGACAGTGGGTTATAGAAAGGAGGTGTTACTGGAGGTGCATGAACTACCAGTAGGAGGTCATTTAGAGTCATAGAGTCATAGAGATGTACAGCATGGAAACAGACCCTTCAGTCCAACCTGTGCTAAAATACAAAATATTATTACTGACCTGGACTGCACAAGTATGTAGGTGAATTTTTCCAGACATGCCATACATGTCAAGTATTTGGAAAAAAAACACAGGCAATAATAAAATCTATACCTTTAATACACATTCCTGCATTTGAGGAACTTTCCACAAGAGTCTTGATTGATTATGTAAGACCCCTACCTGAAACAAAAGGTGGGAATCAATATTTGGTAACATTGATGGATGTGTCCACTAGATTTCTGGAGACATTCCATGAGGCAATATCACAGCTAAAAGGATTGTAGAAGAGTTATTCAAAGTTTTCACAAGAATGGGCTGAGGAGTGGCAGATGGAGTTTAATTTAGAGAAATAAGAGGTGCTGCATTTTAGGAAAGCAAATCTCAGCAGGACTACTGCCCTTAATGGTAAGGTCCAAGGGAGTGTTGCTGAACAAAGGGACCTTGGAGTGCAGGTTCATAGCTTCTTGAAACTGGAGTTGCAGGTAGATAGGATAGTGAAGAAGGCGTTTGGTATGCTTTCCTTTATTGGTCAGAGTATTGAGTACAGGAGTTGGGAGGTCATGTTGAGGCTGTACAGGACATTGGTTAAGCCACTTTTGGAATATTGCGTGCAATTCTGTGATTCAAAGATGTTGTGAAACTTGAAAGGACTCAGAAAAGATTTACAAGGATGTTGTCAAGGTTGGAGGACTTAAGGTATAGGGCAAAGTTGAATAGGTTGGGGCAGCTTTCCCTGGAATATCGGAGGCTGAGGGGTGACCTTATAGAGGTTTGTAAAATCATGAGGGGCATGGATACGGTAAATAGACCAGGTCTTTTCCCTGAGGTGGGGGAGTTCAGAACTAGAGGGCATAGGTTTAGGGTGAGAGGAGAAAGATATAAGACTCAAGGGGCAACTTTTTCATGCAGTGGGTGGTGCATGTGTGGAATGAGCTGCCAGAGGAAGTGATTGAGGCTGATACAATTATAACATTTAAAGGGCATCTGGAAGGGTATATGAATAGGAAGGGTTGGGAGGATATGGGCCAGGTGCTCCCAGGTGGAACTAGATTAGATTGGGATATCTGGTTGGCATGGACAAGTTGGACTGAAGGGTCTGATTCCATGCTGTACATCTCTATGACTCTATGACTCTGTATGGGCTACCCAAAAAGATACAATCAGATAAAGGGTTAAACTTCACATCAAAATTATTCAAGGAAGAAATGGACAGCTTGGGAATAAAACAATTCAAATCCAATGCATACCATCCAGAATCACAGGGAGTGCTGGAAAGGTTTCATTTGATATCAAAGACCATGTTCAGGGCTTATAGTCAACAATACCCAGATGATTAGGGTAAAGGATTTCCATTTGTACTATCCGTAAATCGAACAAATTCAATCCATTTGAATTAGTTTTTGGGCATGAAGTGAGAGGGCCACTAAAATTGATTAAGGAGAAATTGGTAAGCCAGAATTCAGAGACCACATGTTTGAACTATGTGTCAAATTTTATGGAATGACTAAACGGAGTGGGGGTGCTGGCTACATAGCTTTTAAAAAACATCACAACATACAATGAAACAGGAAGTAGCCAATGAGTTAAAAACTTGCAATTTTGCTATTGGAGATAAAGTTACTTCCAATGGTAGGTGAATCTTTTAAATGAAGGTTTAATGGACCTTATTACGTTAAAATGAGAGCGAGTGAGGTGACCCATTTGATAAAGACTCCAGACAGAAAGAAATCTCGTCGAGTATGTCATGTGAATATAATCAAAAGATATTTTGATCAGGAAGGAAAGCAAAAGGGGAATGTGAAACGAGTTACAACACAGAGTGAAGAACTAGTTCAGAGGATTCTGAATTGGACATTCCTCAAATTAAATTGGACAATGAGGAAGTTGTCAAAAATTGAGGTAAATTATTGAGTTACCTTCAGGAAGTGAATCAAAATGACCTGCACGAGTTATTACTATCAGCTGGGAAATTATGCGGAAATAAGCTGGAAAGTACTAAGCTGGGAAGGTAGTAACTAAAGCCTTTAAGAACATAAGAACTAGGAGCAAGAGTAGGCCCTTCGAGCCTGCTCCACCAATTAGTAAGATCAGCTGGTCTTTGAGTCGATTTGTAGCTCAGGTTGAGGTTCTGGATGTAGGTTTGCTCGCTCAGCTGGAATGTTCATTGTCAGACATTTCATCACCATACTTTAACCTCCGGATGAAGTACTGGGGGTGCAGCCCACTTTCTATTTACATGTTTAGGTTTCCTTGGGTTAGTCGTGCCATTTCCTGTGGTGATGTAATTTCCTATGGTGATATTATTTCCTGTTCTTTTTCTCAGGGGGTTGGTAAATATGATCCAAGTCAATGTGTTTATTGATAGAGTTCCAGTTGGAATGCCATGCTTCTAGGAATTCTCGTGCATGTCTCTGTTGGGCATGTCCTAGGATGGATGTGTTGTCCCAGTTGAAGTGGTGTCCTTCCTCATCTGCATGAAAGAATCCAAGTGAAAGAGGGTCATGTCTTTCATGTTCATGTATCCGGATGGCTAGTTTTCCAGATAGAGTCGGATGGATTTACAGATTGGTTGATACTCTACACTCTACATTCTGTTCTCTTTTCTGTTCATGTTTCATTCAGTCGGCTGTAAACAAATTCTGTTTTGTTTAAAACTGAGTGGTTTGACCAGATGCTTGAGTCCTGGAATATCCACCTTCCATCTGCCTAAGTTAACAAAAAATGTTAAGGTCTAGGCTACCTTCTTAAATGTTTTAACGGGGTCCATAACATAAGTCCAGTTCAGTTTCTTGTCCAGCCTAAATGTTTATCATGGGGAATTTAAATATGCTCATGTCATTGAATGATAAGCAGAGATGGTGACATTCTGTGCTACTGGTGACAGTAATCGTATGTCACCTGAGTGGCACAAATCCACTCAGATCATGCTAGTCTGCTAAAGTAGCTCATTGAGCACCATTCTATATGGAGTATTGGTCAAGTCACCTGATTTGTAAGTATCTGCTGAGTGACTCACCTTTGAAGATCACCACCCTTTATGCAGAAGGCCACAAGCTGAGGCATGAAGAGAAGAGGAAGAAATATGCTGACTACCTTAGCATTCAGAGATCTGCCACCATTTGTCCATCCATTATCACTTCCTTGGCAAATTCCAGCCAGACTCTACTGGAACAAGCATAGATTATGAGGCCACTTTTCATCCTGATAACACTTTCAGTTTCCACCTTCCTATTAATGTACGTGACTAAGCAGTACACCTGAAAGCCTAAGTAAGATATAACAGACATTAACTTACGATGTGAAGCACACAATAATTTTCCACTTCTCTGTCCGTTTCTTGCAGCAAATGTTATGACAATTATGATTCTCTCCAGAGGAAATTGTGGCCTTTCGAAATGCATCTCTGTCTACATGGTGGGCATGGCAGTAGCAGATCTATTTGGCATGATCTTCAATGTGATTGTTTACTTGATATTTAATTATCACTTTCCATATTCCTTTCTGTCTTACACTGCTGTTTGTAAGTTTATCTTGTACATAGCTTTTGCTACGCTGGATATGTCAGTGTGGTTCACAGTCACATTCACATTTGATCGATTTGTGGCGATCTGTTGTCATGACTTTAAGGAAAAGTACTGGACCAAGAGAATTGCAACTACAGTAATAGCAACATCTTCAGTCTTGACTTGTTTAAAGGGTATTCCTATGTTGTTTTCATATGAAGCTGAACAAATAAGTAACAATGTGCACTGAGGGTGCAGGACAAAAGCAGCAGTTTATACAATACCTGCATGGTCAGTGTATAGTTGGATGCAGTCATTGTCAGTTGTTTTGCTTCCTTTTGCTCTCATGACCTTGTTTAATTCTTTGACTGTCAGACGTATTTTATTGGCTAACAGAACACGCAAGGGACTCCGAGCTAAAAGCACCGAGAGTCAGAATGATCCAGAGGTGAGAGGTCGGAGGAAATCCATCATATTACTCTTCACTGTGTCAGGCACCTTTATTCTGTTGTGGTTAACATCTGTTGGAAGTTTTGCAGCCACCAGACTATCAAGCAATGTCTACTATCAAGGTGATAACTCCAATCCAGGATATATCGCCACGGAAACTGGATATCTGCTTGTGTATTTAAGTTCCTGTACAAACACGTGCATTTATGCAGCAACCCAGAGGAAATTCAGAGAAGAGCTGGGAGATGTTCTGAAGTCTCCTTGGGATAAATTTCTTGATCCTTTTTTTAAAATAACGAACATGTGAATTCAAACCAAAAAAAAAATCTTGTAACTAAAACAACATTTCATCTGGTTTTCTGTATGAGAATATCAATCGTCCTGACAACCTGACAATAGGGAATGTTGGGAATGGCATGAATGTTCTTTAATAAGAGCTGAAATGGTACATTTGAAAGTTATATTTTCAATAACTTTCCATTGATTCCCCAAAGTAAATGATGGATGACACTGACATCAAGTCTGGTCTGGTCTGACCTGGATGTCGGCAAGCAAGTATCTCTCGATGTTTCAGGAACCTGTCCCTCTTTGCAGTTGTAGTCGGCGGAGTTGTGTGTCTCGGGCGATCAATGTGAGGGGTCCAACAACTAGAATGAACTCAAAGCTCAGGTATCCCATGTAAACACAAGTTTCTGACCTTACCAAAGTGACAAGACAGCACAGTGGCTTAGTGGTTAGCACTACTACCTCACAGTGCCAGGGGCAAAGTTCAATTCTAGCCTCAGTTTGTTTGCACATACTCTGATTTCCTCCCACAGTGCCAAGTTGTGCAGGTTCAGTGGGATGGCCACGTTAAATTGCCATGAGTTGTGGAAATTACAGGGATAAGATTGGTGTGGACATAATGGGCTGAATAGTTTGCTTCCACACTGTAGAGATTCTGATTTTATTTGATGTTACTTACTTTCAAATGAGGGTTTCTCAACTATTCTGAGAAATCTCCTTACTCTTGAGTAAACACTTCCAACGTCCATACAGAACCAGATTGTGTGCGATGTGAAACTAAAAGATTTAGTGAAAGGTTTGTGGGTAGCATGATGGTTCAGTGGTTCGGACTGCCAGGGAGATGGACTTGATCCCATCCTCCAGCGATTGTGTGGAGTTTCCACATTTTCCCCGAATCTGCAGGGTTTTTTCCACCCACAGTCCAAAGATGCACAGCTTAGGTGGATTGACCATGCTAAATCGCCAAGGAACTGTAAGCTAGGTAGACTGACTTTGAGAAATGCAGGGTTACGGGGATAAGGTGGGAGTTGGGTCTGATTAGATTAGATTAGATTTCCTACAGAGTGGGAACAGGTCCTTTGGCCCAACAAGTCCATACCAACCCTTCAAAGAGTAACCCACCCAGACGCATTCCCCTATCCTATATTTACACCTGACTAATGCACCTTGCATTATGGGCAATTTAGCACAACCAATTCACCAAGCCGGCACATCTTTTGGATTGTGAGTGGAACCCGGAGAACCCATAGGAAACCCACGCAGACACAGGGAGAATGTGTGTACTCCACACAGGCAGTCGCCTGAAGATGGAATGGAAGCCGCGTCCCTGGCACTGTGAGGCAGCAGCGCTAACCACTGAGCCACCGTGCCACCCCTCACTGAGCCACCGTGCCACCTCTGGGCAGGGCTCTCTTCTGAGGGTTGGTTTGGACTAAATTGGCCGAATGGCCTCCTTCCACACTGTAGGGATTCTATGAAGTCATTAAGATTTCATCTCAGAAGTTTTTAAAAAGCCCTCATTCTTCTGCTTGAAAGCAGGATAATATCCTTCCATCATCAACAAAGAATTCGGAGGGGAGTGGTTGTGGTAACCAGAGTTACAGATTTGAGGATGGGGTAACAGGTGTACAGGTAGATAGAGTGTGCAGAGAGTCTGTGAGGAAAGACAGACAGTTGACAGGACAAAGTTGCAGTCGGTGTGATGGGGTGAAGTATGTCCATTTTAATGCAAGACGTGTCAGGAATAAGGATAATGAACTTAGAGCATGGATCTGTACTTGGAGCTGAAGTCCTGTGGCCATTACAGAGGCTTGGATATCACAGGGACAGGAATGGTTGTTGGATGTTCCAGGGTTCAAGTGTTTCAAAAGGAATAAGGAGGGAGGTAAAAGAGGTGGGGGAGTGGGATTCCTAATCAGGGATAGTATCACAGCTGCAGAAAGGTAGGTTGTTGAAGAGAGTTTGCCAACTGAATAATTATGGTGGAAGTCAGAAACAGGAAAGGAGCAGTCACTTTATTGGGAGTTTCCTATAGACCTCCACACAGCAACAGAGACACGGAGGAGCACATTGGGAGGCAGATTTTGGAACAGTGCAGAAGTAGCAGGGTTGTTACCATGGGTGACTTCAACTTCCTCAATATTGATTGGATCTGACTTAATGCAAAGAGTTTGGATGGAGCAGATTTTGTCAGGTGTGTCCAGGATGTAGATAGGCTGACAAGAGGGGAGGCCATATTGGATTTGGTGCTTGAAACGAACCAGGTCTGGTGTCAGATCTTTCAATGGGAGAGCATTTCAGTGATAGTGATCCTAACTCCCTGATCTTTACTACGGTCATGGAGAAGAATTGGAGCAGATAGTGTGGGGAGGTATTTAATTTGGGAAAGGGGGAATTACAAAGCTATTAGGCATGAACTGTGGAGCATAAATTGGGAACAGATGTTCTCAGGGAAATGAATGTCGATAATGTGGAAGGAGCACTTACTGCAAATGCTGGATAGGTTTGTCCCACTGAGGCAAGAAAAGGATGGTAGGGTGAAGGAATCTTGGGTGACAAGGGATATGGAACATCCAGTCAAGAGGAAGAAATAAGCTTACTTAAGGTTGAGGAGGCAAGGATCAGACAGGACTCTAGAGGGTTACAAGGCAGCCAGGAAGGAACTGAAGGATGGACTGAGGAGAGCTAGAAGGGGGCATGGAAAAGCTTTAGCGCGTAGAACTAAGGAGTCCCTCAAAGTTGCCACCCAAGTTGATAGGGTTGTTAAGATGGCATATTGGTTTTCATCAGCAGGGGGATTGAGTTTAAGAGCCATGAGGTTATGCTGCAGCTCTATAAAACCCTACTTAGACCACTCTTGGTTGCCTGATTATCGGAAGGATGTAGATGCTTTAGAGAGGGTGGAGAGGAGGGTTACCAACATACTGCCTGGATTGGAGGGCTTGTCATATGAAGAGAGGTTGTGGGAGCTCAAGCTTTTCTCATTGGAGCAAAGAAGGATGAGAGATGATTTGATAGAGATGTACAAGATGTTGAGGGGGTTCGATAGAGTGGATAGCCAGATACTTTTTCCCAGGGCAGAAATGGCTATCACAAGAGGGCATAATTTTAAGGTGATTGGAGGAAGGTAAAGGGGAGGTGTCAGAGGGAGGTTCTTTTCTCAGAGAGTGGTGGGTGTGTGGAATGCACCGCCAGGCGTGGTGGTAGAGTCAGAGACATTAGGGACATTTAACCAACTCTTGGATAGGCACATGGAAGATGATACAACGAGGGGCATGTAGGTTAGTTCGATCTTAAGTAGGATAAAAGGTCAGCACAACATCGAGAGCCGAAGGGTCTGTACTGTGCTGTACCGTTCTACGTTCTATAATGCTTAAGAAATTCTGTTGTTCTATCAACATTTGTGGACATAAAAGATTCGATCTGCTCTTCATTTTTTGGACATCCTCTATCGTGCTCCCACATGTGTGGAGAGTTTGTGTCTTGTCTACTTAGCACATAACAGAGATCACAAAAGTCTCCCTTTCACATCCTAATTAACACCATATTTTACATGTTATTGTTGCTTTAACCTTCTTTAACAAGGTGTGGCGAGTTGGAGATGGGGGGAAACAAAGATATCTTTCCTCCAGCAGACAAGAGTTAGAAGCATTTGGCATGTACATGTGCTCCTCACTGGCACGGAAACAGAGAGAGGGAGAGAGACAAAATTAGACAGAAACAGAAACAAAGATCAGGACATAGACAGAAGCCATTTAATAGAGACAGAGAGAGATGCAGGCAGAGATAGAGTGACAATTTTAAGAAATGAACCTGTGCAGACAAACCCTGAATCTTTCTCGCATTAATGTTGGAGATTTGGTGATAGGTACTATCTTGTTACAGGACAATGGGTGGGAGACAGTGGAACATTTCTCAAAGACACTGAACCAGTGTCATTCATTCAGATAGTGGCTGCTGATGCCTCTTCCTGGCCCCTTTTTCTTTCCTCATGGTTCTGGTCCTCCAAGTGTCACCTCCTTGTAAATCCAACCATGCACATGGTGGCCATCTTGGAATGATGTCAACACACGTGTACCATTCGACCTCTGAACATTTCTTTGACTCAACAGTGGCATTTGCTGTTACCATGGAGCATGCTCACCATGTGACGCTTTAAAACATGTACGCACGGACTTCAGGGGAACACAGCAGGGTGGGGATTGATCAGGTCCAGGGCCAAAGAAACTGGGAGATGTGGAGAAGTAAGGAAGAGATCAGGACGAGGGATAGAGACTTGGACTAGGTAGGGGTGAGCAAAGAGGTCAGTGGAGTGATCCTGAATGGGGAGGAAGAAATTGTGACAGGGGAAGAGGTCAGGACTGGGCGCAATAGATCGGAATTCGGAAGCATGAGATAGGAACAGAAACAGAAATTGCTGGAAAAGCTCAGTACGTGTGGCAGCAACTGTGATAAGAAATCAGAGTTAACTTTTCAGGTCCAGTAGACCCTTCTTCATAACTGATGGTAGTTCAGATAAAGTTAGTTTTTATGCAGAAGATAGGCTGGGGTAGGACGTAAGCAGTAAATGATAGGTGGAGGCAAAGCCCAAAAAGAGGAGCAGTTAGATAGTTGTTAACAATCACCTTGGGAGAAAGAATGGCTGCTGATTAGATTAGATTACCTGCAGTGTGGAAACAGACCTTCGGCCCAACAAGTCCACAGCAACCCCCCGAAGAGTAACCCACCAAGACCCATTTCCCTCTGACTAATGTACCTAACACTATGGACTATTTAGCATGGCCAATTCACCTGACCTGCATATCTTTGGATGGAAACCAACACAGACACAGGGAGAATGTGCAAACTCCACATAGACAGTCGCCTGAGGCTGGAATCAAACCTGGGAGCTTGGTGCTGTGAGGCAGCAGTGCTAACCACTGAGCCACCATGCCAATCTATTAATGGCTACCAATGGGTTGTGTGTAATCGCAGAACACATGATCATAAAGCCTGATGTCTGGGAGTTGGGGGAAGGCACCTCAAGCCCTGAAATTGTTGAACTTGGTATTGAGTCTAGAGGGCTGTCGAGCTCGCAAGCAGAAAATAAGGTACTGTTCATCCAGCTGAGCTTCACTGGAACACAGCTGTAAGCCTGAGGCAGAGATGTTGACCAGGAAGCAAGGGGATATGTTGACGTGGAAACCAAGAGGAATGTCAGGGCCATTTCTATGGACAGAATAAGACCACAAAACCATAAGACATAGGAACAGAAATTAGGCCATTCACCCCATCGGGTCTGCTCCAATAAGTTTCTCAACCCCATTCTCCTGTTCTCTCCCCGTAACCCTTGATCCCCTTAATACTCAAAAACCTATCTCAGTGTTTTACTCACTGACCTGGCCTCCACAGCCTTCTGTGGTAATGAATTCCGCAGATGCACCACTCTCTGGCTGAAGACGTTTCACCTTATTTCCATTCTAAAATCTTTCCTTGATTCTAAGGCTATGTCCTCAGGTCTTAATCTCTCTTGCCAATGGAAACATTTTCCCAACGCCCACTCTGTCCAGAACATTCAGTATTCCGTATGTTTCAATTAGATCCCCACCGCCCCTCCACCACCACCCCCACCCCGGATCTTTCTAAACACCATCTATTATAAACCCAGAGACCTCAAACACTCCTCATATGTTAGGTTTTTCATTCCTGGGACCATTCTCGTGGACCTCCTCTGAACACACTCCACGGCCAGTACATCCTTCCTGAAAGATGGGGCCCAAAACTGCACACAGTACTCCAAATATGGTCTGACCAGAGTTATAGGGCCTCAGAAGTATGACCCTGCTTTTATATTCAAGTCATCTCATAATAAATGCCATAATTGCGTTTGCCTTCCTAACTACTGACTCAACCTGCAAGTTTACCTTGAGAGAATCCTGGACTAGAACTCCCAAGTCTCTGCACTTCAGGCTTTTTTAGATTAGATTACTTACAGTGTGGAAACAGGTCCTTCGGACCAACAAGTCCACACCGACCCACCAAAGCGCAACTCACCCATACCCCTAACCCTACTCCTACATTTACCGCTTACCTAACACTGCAGGCAATTTAGCATGGCCCATTCACCTGACCTGCACATCTTTGGACTGTGGGAGGAAACCGGAGCACCCAGAGGAAACCCACGCAGACACGGGGAGAACGTGCAAACTCCACACATTCAGTCGCCTGAGGCGGGAATTGAACCCAAGTCTCTGGCGGTGTGAGGCAGCAGTGCTAACCACAGTGCCAGTTTCTGAATTTTCTCCACCTTTAGAAAACAGTCCATGTCCCTATTCTTCCTACCAAAGTGCATGACCACACACTTTTCTGTGTTGTACTCCATCTGCCACTTCTATGCCCACTCTCCTAAATTGTGCAAATGCTTCTGCAGCCTCCATGTCTCCTCAATGCTACCTGTCCCTCTACCTATCTTTATGTTGTCTGTAAGCTTAGCCAGAATCCCCTCAGATCGTTCATCTAGATTATTAATGTATAAAGTGAAAGGTTGTAGTCCAAACACTGAGCCTTGCGGAACACCACTTGTCGCCAGCTGCCATCCTGAGAAGGACCCTTTTATCCCCACTCTCTGCTTTATGCCAGAAAGCCAGGCTTCTATCTATTCTAGCACTTTGCCTCTGACACCACGGGCCCTTATCTTACTCAGTAGCGTCCAATGTGTCACCTTGTTAAAGGTGTTCTTGAAGTCCAGGCAGACAACATCCATTGGCTCTCCTTGTTCTAACCTGATGAAATTACGGCACATCTGGATAATAGTAACAGGATAGGACAGAGTCAGCATGGATTTATGAAGGCGAAATCATGCTTGACTAATCTTCTTGAATTTTTTGAGGATGTAACTCGGAAGATGGACGAGGGAGATCCAGTGGATGTAGTGTACCTGGACTTTCAGAAAGCTTTTGATAAAGTCCCACACAAGAGGTTAGTGAGTAAAATTAGGGCGCACGGGATTGGGGGCAAAGTACTAGATTGGATAGAGAATTGGTTGGCTAATAGGAAACAAAGGGTAGTGATTAACGGCTCCATTTTGAAATGGCAGGCAGTGACCAGTGGGGTACCGCAGGGATCCGTGCTGGGACCGCAGCTTTTTACAATATATGTAAATGATATAGAAGATGGTATCAGCAATAACATTAGCAAATTTGCTGATGACACAAAGCTAGGTGGTAGGGTGAAATGTGATGAGGATGTTAGGGGATTACAGGGTGACCTGGACAAGTTAGGTGAGTGGGCAGATGCATGGCAGATGCAGTTTAATGTGGATAAATGTCTGGTTATCCACTTTGTGGCAAGAACAGGAAGGCAGATTACTACCTCAATGGTATCAAATTAGGTAAAGGGGCTGTTCAGAGAGTTCTGGGTGTTCTTGTCCACCAGTCAATGAAGGCAAGCATGCAGGTACAGCAGGTCGTGAAGAAGGCTAATAGCATGCTGGCCTTCATAACAAGAGGGATTGAGTATAGAAGCAAAGACATGCTTCTGCAGCTGTACAGGGCCCTGGTGAGACCACACCTGGAGTACTGTGTACAGTTCTGGTCTCCAAATTTGAGGAAAGACATTCTGGCTATTGAGGGAGTGCAGCGTAGGTTCACGAGGTCAATTCCTGGAATGGCAGGATTGCCTTACACGGAAAGACTGAAGCGACTGGGCTTGTATACCCTTGAGTTTAGAAGACTGAGAGGGGATCTGATTGAAACGTATAGGATTATGAAAGGACTGGACACTCTGGCAGGAGGGAACATATTTCCGTTGATGGGGGAGTGCCGAACCAGAGGACACAACTTAAAAATACGGGGTAGACCATTTAGGACAGAGATGAGGAAAAACTACTTCACCCAGAGAGTGGTGGCTGTGTGGAATGCTCTGCCCCAGAGGGCAGTGGAGGCCCAGTCTCTGGATTCTTTTAAGAAAGAATTGGATAGAGCTCTTAAAGATTGTGGAGTCAAGGGGTATGGAGATAAGGCTGGATCAGGATACTGATTAGGAATGATCAGCCATGATCACATTGAATGGCGGTGCAGGCTCGAAGGGCAGAATGGCCTACTCCTGCATCTATTGTCTATTGTCTATTGTCTGTTTGCTACCTCCACAAAGAATTCTAGCAGATTTGACAGACTTGTCCTCCCTTTGATTAAAGAGAAAGTGAGGACTGCAGATGCTGGAGATCAGAGCTGAAAATGTGTTGCTGGAAAAGTGCAGCAGGTCAGGCAGCATCCAAGGAGCAGGAGAATGGACGTTTCGGGCATGAGCCCTTCTTTAGGATTCCTACACTATTCCAATGACCATTTCATATCCAAAGACCATTTAAATGCCCTTTAGAGTTGGCGACTCTACAAATGTTGCAGGCAGTGCATTCCACATCCTGCCTACTCTCTGAGTAAAGAAACAACCTCTGACATCTGTCCTTTATCTATGAGCCCTCAATTTAAAGCAATGTCCCCTTGTACTAGCCAGCACCATCCGAGGAAAAAGGCTCTTGCTGTCCACCTGATCAAAACCTCCAATTATCTTATTTGTCTCAATTTAGTCACCTCTCCACCTTCTTCTCTCTAACGAAAATAGTCACAACTTTTCCTCGTAAGACTTTCCGTCCATACCAGGAAACATCCTAGTAAATCTCCGCTGAACCCTTTCCAAAGCTTCCACATCCTTCCTATAATGCGGTGACCAGAACAGCACACAATACTCCAAGTGGGGCTGCACCAGAGCTTTGTACAGTGACCAGAACTGTACGCAATATTACGAGTGTGGCCACTCCAGAGTTTTGTACAGCTGCAGCATGACCTTATGACTCCAAAACTCAATCCCTCTACTAATAAAAGCTAACACACCGTATGCCTTCTTAACAGCCCTGTCAACCTGGTTGGCAACTTTCAAGGATCTATGTACCTGGACACCGAGATCTCTCTGCTCATCTACACTGCCAAGAATCTTACCATTCGCCCAATACTTGGCATTCCTGTTACTACTTCCAAAGTGAATCACCTCACACGATTCTGCATTAAACTCCATTTGCTACTTCTCAGCCAAGTTCTGCAGCTTATCTATGTCTCTCTGTAACCCACAATATCCTTCGGCACTATCCACAACTCGACCGACCTTAGTGTCATCTGCAAATTTACTAAACCATCCTTCTACAACTATCCAGGTCATTTATAAAAATGACAAACAGCTGTGGACCCAAAACAGATCCTTGCAGTACACCACTAGTAACTGAACTCCAGGATAAACATTTCCCATCAACCGCCACCCTCTGTCTTCTTTCAGTTAGCCAATTTCTGATCCAAACAGCTAACTCACCCTCAATCCCATGCCTCTGTATTTTGTGCAATAGCCGACCATGGGCAAAGTTATCAAACATCTTACTGAAATCCATATACACCACATCAACCTCTTTACCTTCATCTACCTGTTTGGTCACCTTCTCAAAGAACTCATTTAGGTTTGTGAGGCGTGACCTCCCTTCACAAAACCGTGTTGACTATCCCTAACCAACTTATTTCTATTGAGATGATTATAAATTCTATCTCTTATAACCCTTTTCAACACTTTATCCACAATTGAAGTAAGGCTCCCTGGTGTATAAGTTCCAGGGTTGTCTCTACTCCCCTTTTTGAACAAGGGAACATTTGCTGTCCTCCAGTCTTCTGGCACTACTCCTATCAACAATGATGACATAAAGATTAAAGTCAAAGGCTCTGCAATCTCCTCCTTGGCTTCTCAGAGAATCCTAGGATAAATCCCATACAGTCCAGGGGACTTATCGATATTCACTCTTTCCAGAATTGCTAACACCTCCTCCTTCTGTACTGCAATCCTATCTAGTCTTGCAGCCTGCACTTTTGTATCCTCCACGATAACCTTTTCTTTTGCCAGTGTGAATACTGATGAAAAATGGTCATTCAGCACTTCCACATATCCTCTGACTCCACACACAACTTCCCACTACTGCCCTTGATTGTCCCGAATCTTACTCTAGTTATTCTTTTATTCCTGATATACCTATAGAAAGCTTTAGGATTTTCCCTGATCCTACCCACCAATGACTTCTCATGTCCCCTCCTGGTTCTTCTTAGCTCTCTCTTTAGGTCTTTCCTGGCTAATGTGTAATTCTCACTCACCCTAACAGCCATCACATTTCATCCTGATGTAAGCCTTTTGCTTCTTGACCAGAGATTCAACTTCCTTCATAAACCAGGGCTCCCGCGCTCAAAAACCTCCTCCCTGCCTGACAGCTGATTACTTATCTAAGACACGCAGGAGCTGTTCCCTAAATAAGTTCACATTTCTAACGTGTCCATTTCCTGTAGTTTCCTTCCCCATCCAATGCATCCTAAATCTTGTCTAATCACATCATAATTGCCTTTCCCCCAGCTATAACTCTTGCCCTGCGGTATATTCCTATCTCTTTCCATCGCTAAGGTGAACATAACCGAAATGTGGTCACTATCACTAAAATGCTAACCTACCTTCAAATCTAACACCTGGCTGGGTTCGTTACCCAATATCAAATCCAATGTGGCCTCGCCCCTTGTTGGCCTGTCTACATACTGTGTCAGGAAACCCTCCTGCACACACTGGACAAAAACAGACACATCCAAGCTACTTGAACTATAGTATTCCCAGTCAATATTTGGGAACTTAAAGTCCCCATAACAACTACCCTGTTACTCTCACTCCAATCGAGAATCATCTTTGCTATCCTTTCCTCAACATCTCTGGATCTATTTGGAAGCCTACAGCAAACTCTCAACAGGGTGACCTCTCTTTTTCCTGTTTCTAACCTCAGCCCATGCTACCTCAGGAGATGAGTCCTCATCAAACGCCCTTTCTGCCACCGTAATACTGCCCTTGACTAACAATGCCACACCTTTCCCTCTTTTACCATCTTCTCTGTTCTTCCTGAAACATCTCAATCCCAGAACCTGCAATAATCATTCCTGTCTCTGCTCTATCCATGTCTCTGAAATGGTCACAGCATTGAAATCCCAGGTACCAACCCATGATGCAAATTCACCCACCTTATTCTGGATGCTCCAGGCATTGAAATAGACACACTTCAAACAAATTCTTTGCTTGCCAGTACCCTCTTGTGACCCTGAAACCTTATGTCGGACCTCACTAATCTCAATTTCCATATACTTGAACTATAATTTCAGTTACCATCCTCTTGCTGAATTAGTTTAGATCCCCCCGAAGAGCATTGGCAAATGCCCCCACCCCCAGGATATTGGTATCCCTCTGGTTCAGGTGAAGACCATCCTGTTTGTACAGATCCCACCTTCCCCAGAATGAGTCCCAATTATCCAGGAAACCAAACCCTTACTCCTGTACCATCCCTGTAGCCATGTGTTCAACTCCTCTCTCTCTCTCTTTCTCTCTCTCTATTCCTCGCCTCACTAGCACATGGCACAGGCAACAAACCAAAACTAACAACTTTGTCTGTTCTAGCTCTAAGTTTCCATCTTACCTCCTGGAATTTATGCCTTAAATCCCCATTTCTCTTCCTACCTATGTCATTGGTGCCTATGTGGACATGGGGCTGCTCCTCCTCCCCCTCAAAGATCCCAAAAACATGATCAGAGACATCACGAATCTGGGAGGCAACACACCAACCGTGAGTCCCTCCTGTGCCCACAGAACCTCCTATCTGTATCCCCAGCTATGGAGTTCCCAATGACTACTGCTCTGCTCCTCTTCCCCTTTCCCTTCTGAGCAACAGGGACAGACTCTGTGCCAGAGCCCTGTGCCACATTGCTCACCCCTGGTAAGTCGCTCCCTCCAAACAGTTTCCAATATGGTATACTTGTTGTTGAGGGGAACGGCCACAGGGGATCTCTGCACTGCCTGTCAGTTCCCTTTCCGTCCCCTGACTGTAACCCATCTGCCTTCTTGTACCTGAAGTGTGACTACCTCCCTGTAACTCCTCTCAATAACCCTCTCCGCCTCCTGAATGATCCAAAGTTCATCCAGCTCCAGCTCCAGTTCCCTAACGCGGTTTTCGAGGAGCTGGAGTTGGATGCACTTCCCGCAGATGTAGTCAGTAGGGACACAAGTGGTGACCCTTACCTCCCACATTCTGCAGGAGGAACATTGAACTGCCCCAATCTCCATCCCCACTGTTCTAAATTCCCAACAAGATGACTGAAAACTGAAAAAAACGAAACCAGTCACCTTATCAATTGGTGCACAGAACCTTTTTTTTTGGTTAGAGGAGGAGGTTGGGTGGGAGACACGACCCAAGGAGTATTTTAGGTAAAGCAACCGCCCAATTAAAAAGCCTCACTTACTCAGCAGTCAAGTGTCTGCTCTGGCTCGTGTGTGCTCTGCCTATACATGAAGCAAGTTTCTAAACTTTACTCCCACCTTCCCATCAGGCCTCTGGTCCTTGCTGTCGCTCCTTCCACTGCAACTGATCTTGGTAAAGGCCCCAGCAATCTTTTCGCTTACCTCTTTCAATAACCTGGGGTAGATACCATTGGGCCCTGGGGACTTATTCACCTTAATATCCTTCTGAAAACTCAGACTCCTCTTCACAGAGAGAATATCCTCTATTGCATTGCGTGGCCCCACCACAGTGCTAGACGGGACAGAATTCGAAAATATAGACAAAAAACAGCAGATGCTGGAATTCAACACATTCAAGCAGCAAGTTGGAACAACACAGCAAGGCAGGCAGCACCAGGAGGATGGAACAACACAACAAGACAGACAGCACCAAGAGGGTGGAACAACACAGCAAGGCAGCACCAGGATGGTGGAACAACACAGTGAGGCAGGCAGCACCAGGAGGGTGGAACAACACAACAAGGCAGGCGGAACCAGGAGGGTGGAACAACACAGCAAGGCAGGCAGCACCAGGATGGTGGAACAACACAGCAAGGCAGGCAGCAACAGGAGGGTGGAACAACACAGAAAGGCAGGCAGGACCAGGAGGGTGGAACAACACAGTAAGGCCAGCACCAGGAGGGTGGAACAACACAACAAGGCAGGCAGGACCAGGAGGGTGGAACAAAACAGCAAGGCAGGCAGCAACAGGAGGGTGGAACAGCACAACAAGGCTGGCAGGACCAGGAGGGTGGAACAACACAAAAGACAGACAGCACCAGGGGGGAGGAACAACACAGTAAGGCAGGCAGCATCAGGAGCGTGGAACAACACAGTAAGGCAGGCAGCACCAGGAGGGTGCAACAACACAGTAAGGCAGGCAGCACCAGGAGGCTCGAACAACACAGCGAGGCAGGCAGCACCAGGACGGTGGAGAAATCAACGTTTCATGTCTAGCCCTTCTTTAATCTTTTGATTCTGAGCATCCACCAACGGATAATCCCCCACACTCCAGGTACATTCCACCTTTTGGCAGGGATCCTGACTTGTTGCTTTGATCTTTGGATCAAAAAGGAGGGATTGTGGAAGCTGTTTTTGCAAGCCTGCCTGTTTGCAGCCATTTTACTCAGACATTATATTGTTCTCACCGGGCTTGGCCCCTTGCCCTGGGTGACCCCTAGCATACTAGTACATTCTGCATTAACCACATAAATTCCACTCTTCCCACAGAACTTCTGCTTTTTATCTGCAGCTACCTGCTAAGCAAAAGCGCAGCCCTGCCAGATTTTATCAATGGGCAAATCTAGCCTCTGGAATGTGCATTGACTCAAGATCTGAGAACAATAGCTTGTTATGTACAGTCTAAGATAAGGCCGACCTCAGACTCTGCCTGGTGTATTGTCATGTAGCCCTCTAGTGACTGTCTGATTGAGCAACTGGCAGCTAGTTCTCTATTGTACTATATAAATCCACAGTGATCTGGAACGCTTTGAAGTAATACCGGACTGTACGAAGAAAGGTGAGCTCCCTAATGTCTGAGTCTGGAGAATTTCTTCAACAACTTGAAACGTTGATTTCTCCACCTCTTAATGGTGCCTGGCATTGCTGTGCTCTTCCAGCCTCCTGCTTGTCTACCTTTGAATAGACATGGCCACTCAAGACTGGGCACCCATGAGGCACTGTGGGCCATCGACAGCAGTCGATTTCTACTCCAAAACAATCCACAACCTCATGGCTTGACATATCCCTCACTCAACCCCTTCCCATCACACCAGGACTTTAAGCCTGTTTCAATGAAGATTGCAGCTGAAAAATGTGTTGCTGGAAAAGCTCAGAAGGTCAGGCAGCATCCAAGGAGCAGGAGAATCGACGTTTCGGGCATAAGCCCGACTTCAGGAATGAGGAGGGTGTGCCAAGCAGGCTAAGATAAAAGGTAGGGAGGAGGGACTTGGGAATATGAGAGGTGGAAGGAGGTTAGTGTGGAAACAGGCCCTTTGTCCCAACAAGTCCACACCGCCCCGCCGAAGCACAACCCACCCATACCCCGTTACCTAACGCTACGGGCAATTTAGCATGGCTAATTCACCTGACCTGCACCTCTTTGGACTGTGGGAGGAAAGCGGAGCAAACCCGCGCAGATACGGGGAGAACGTGCAAACTCCACACAGTCAATCGCCCGAGGTAGGAATTGAACCGGGGTCTCTGGCGCTGTGAGACAGCAGTGCTAACCACTGTGCCACCGTGCCGCCCACAAGGTGAGGGCGATAAGCCGGAGAGGGGGTTGGGGCGGAGAGGTCTCTTACCCGCCCTCTATCTCTTCACAGCTGCCTCTTACCCACGCTCGATCTCTTCATGGCTGCCTCTTACCCGCCCTCGATCTCTTCATAGCGCCTCTTACCCGTTCTCGATCTCTCCATCGCCAACTGCCGCCGCGACATCAACTGCCTCAACTTCTCCGGCCCTCTTACCCACTCCAACCTCTCAGCCACGCAACGTGCAGCCCTCCACTCCCTCCGCTCCAACCCCAACCTCACTATCAAACCGGCAGACAAGGGAGGCGCGGTGGTAGTTTGGCGCACTGATCTTTACATTGCTGATGTTAAATGCCAGCTCGCGGACACCTCCTCCTATTGCCCCCTTGACCATGACGCCACCTCCCACCACCAAACCATCATCTCCCAGACCATCCATAACCTCATCACCTCAGGGGATCTCCCATCCACCGCCTACAACCTCATAATCCCACAACCCTTCACCACCAGTTTCTACCTCCTGCCCAAAATCCACAAACCTGAATGCCCCGGCCGACCCATTGTCTCAGCCAGCTCCTGCCCCACCGAACTCATCTCTGCATACCTTGACATGGTCCTGTCCCCCTTAGTCCAAGAACTCCCCACTTCTGTTCGGGACACCACCCATGCCATCCACCTCCTCCAGGATTTTCGCTTCCCTGGCCCCCAATGCCTTATCTTCACCATGGACATCCAGTTCTTAAACACCTCCATCCCCCATCACGAAGGCCTCAAAGCCCTCTGCTTCTTCCTTTCCCACCGAACCAACCAGTACCCTTCCACTGACACCCTCCTTCGACTGACTGAACTGGTCCTCACTCTGAACAACTTCTCTTTCCAATCCTCCCACTTCCTCCAAACCATAGGAGGAGTCATGGGCACCCGCATGGGCCCCAGCGGGTAAATCTTTAGATTTACTCCATGGAATATCCTCCTAAGTACAGCCTTAATGTTAAGCCCTAAGTAAAAACACCATTCCGCTTTCTCTTTTGCACCCCACCCAACCCCCCCTCCCCACCCTTCCTGTAGCATCTATACTTTGAAACACTGAGTCGCCAGTCTTGTCCATCCCTGAGCTATGTCTCTGTAATAGCTATGATATTCCAGTCCCATGTTCCCAACCATGCCCTTTGTTAATCTGCCTTACCAGTCATGCCTCTTGCATTGAAATAAATGCAGTTGAATTTATCAGTTCTATCTCATTGTCCGCTATACTCGACTATTTTACTTGCTCCTTTACCCAACAGCACCAGCCTCCGACTGATCTCTTTACTCATTCTCTCATTTGGTACCAATCCCAGCCTTACTAGTTTAAATCTTCCTGGGTGGCTCGAGCAAATCTCCCTGCCAGTATATCGTATTAGCACCTTTCCAATTCAGGTGCAATCCATCCTTCTTATACAGGTCACTTTTACCCCAAAATGGATAGCCTTCTCTCCTGCATCAGCTCCTCACACATCTGGATAGTAGTAACAGGATAGGTCAGAGTCAGCATGGATTTATGAAGGGGAAATCATGCTTGACTAACCTCCTGGAATTTTTTGAGGATGTAACTCTGAAGATGGACGAGGGAGATCCAGTGGATGTAGTGTACCTGGACTTTCAGAAAGCTTTTGATAATGTCCCACATAGGAGGTTAGTGAGCAAAATTAAGGTGCATGGTATTCGGGGCAAAGTACTAACTTGGATTGAAAGCTGGTTGGCTGATAGGAAACAAAGAGTAGCGATAAACTGCTCCATTTCAGATTGGCAGGCAGTGACCAGTGGGGTACCGCAGGGATCAGTACTGGGACTGCAGCTTTTTACAATATATGTTAATCATATAGAAGATGGTATTAGCAATAACATTAGCAAATTTGTTGATTATACTAAGCTGGGTGGCATGGTGAAATGTGATGAGGATGTTAGGAGATTACAGGGTGACCTGGACAGGTTAGGTGAGTGGTCAGATGCATGGCAGATGCAGTTTAATGTGGATAAATGTATGGTTATCCACTTTGGTGGCAAGGAAAGGAAGGCAGATTACTACCTAAATGGAATCAATTTAGGTAAAGGGGCAGTACAAAGAGATCTGGGTGTTCTTGTACACCAGTCAATGAAGGTAAGCATGCAGGTACAGCATGCTGGCCTTCATAATAATCGGGATTGAGTACAGAAGCAAAGAGGTTCTTCTGCAGCTGTACAGGGCCCTGGTGAGACCACACCTGGAGTACTGTGTGCAGTTCTGGTCGCCAAATTTAAGGAAAGACATTTTGGCTATTGAGGGAGTGCAGCGTAGGTTCACAAGGTCAATTCCTGAAATGGCGGGATTACCTTACACTGAAAGACTGGAGCGACTGGGCTTATATACCCTTGAGTTTAGAAGACTGAGAGGGGATCTGATTGAGACACAAGATTATTAAAGGATTGGACAATCTGGAGGCAGGAAACTTGTTTCCGCTGATGGGTGAGTGCCGAACCAGAGGACACAGCTTAAAAATACGGGGTAGACCATTTAGGACAGAGATGAGGAGAAACTTCTTCACCCAGAGAGTGGTGGCTGTGTGGAATGCTCTGCCGCAGAGGGCAGTGGAGGCCCAATCTTTGGATTCATTTAAGAAAGAGTTGGATAGAGCTCTCAAGGATAGTGGAATCAAGGGCTATGGAGATAAGGCAGGAACAGGACACTGATTAAGGATGATCAACCATGATCATATTGAATGGTGGTGCAGGCTTGAAGGGCAGAATGGCCTACTCCTGCATCTATTGTCTATTGTATTCTTCTGCTCTACCCTCCTGTTCCTACTCTCACATGACACGATGAGTAATCCAGACATTATTCAAGGACTTACTTTTTAAACCTGCTGTCTAATTTTCTATATTCTCTCTTCAGAACCTTATCTTTTTCTTTTCCTGTGTCATTAGTTCCAATGTATACAACAACCTCCTGTTAGTCCCTTTCCTCCTTTGAGAATATTCTGCAACCTCTCAGAGATATTCTTGACCCAGCACTCGGCAGGCAACATACCATTCTGATAATGCATTGCTGGCTGCAGAAACATCTGTCTGTACCTCTGATTAGAGGGTCCACTTTCAGAATCGATCACTTGGATCCTAACATACGTTTTGTTACAGTAGAGCTAATCTCTGTACCAGAAACTTGGCTGTCAGTGCTACATTCCCCCAAAAGTCAATCACCCCCTACAATTTCCAAACAGGATTCCTGTTTGAGGTAGGGAGAGCCACATGACACTCCTGCACTCTGCCTATCCCTCCTACCTTCCTAAAAGTAACCCATCCACCCAACTGTATCCATGGCTTTTCTACTTTCCTGAAAACTGCCATCTGGTGATTATGATTTGAAAAGGTCAGAAAAGTGAAATCACAAGAGGGCTGTGATTTGATTGGCCAATAAGGAGTCTGCGCAATTTGAATCGGTATTAAACTGAATTTCGTTAATTTATTGGTTACAACTTGCATAAAGAGAAATACAAACACAGTTAAGGATTAAAAAAACAAATTAAATAAAAGGAGTGGGGGTCAGGTGGTGTCTTGTTTCTCCATGATGTGGAAGTTGGTGGATCCTACTGCAGTTCCCAGTGACCATGCTTGTAGTAAATGTTGGTTGCTGGAAAAACTCCGATGAACTGGAGTCTGAGCTTCCAACATTGTGATACATCAAGAAGGGGGAGAGTTACCTGGATGCTATGTTTCAGGAGACAGTCACATTCCTTAGACTAGTTAACTTGAATTAAGCCTGAGGTCAGGGACAGGAGGGTGTTGCTGTGAGGCAGGTAGAGGGATCCAGAAGTTAGAGTTGCTGCACTTGTAAATGCTGATGTAATTGGGGATAGTATAGTTAGAGGTATACATACTGTTCTGTCACCAGGATTTAGAATCCCAAAGGTTGTGTTGCTGACTTGGTGCTCGGGTTTGGAATATCTTATCTGGGCTGCAGAGGAATTTGGCGTGGGACTGTAAAGATCCAGTGGTCGTGGTCCATCAATAAAACTAGGGTGGAGGTTCTGCTAAGGAAGTATGAACAGCTAGAGGCTAAATCCAAAAGCAGAACCAAAAAGGTAATAATCTCTGGATTACCACCTGAACCATGAGATAATTACCACAGAATCAATAAGATTAAGCGGCTCAAAGATTGGTGTGGGGAAAAATGGGGTTTGAATTCATAAGAGAGATTGGCAGCAGTACTGGGAAGAAGGGACCTTCTGATGGGACGGTCTTCATCTAGGACCAGAGTCCTACCGAATTGTGTGTGCGCATGTATGGTACAGGGAGGATGAGGTAACAATGGCTGACATAAAAGCAAAAGAGAAAGGATATAATGTGATGAAGGGCATTAGGAAACCAGAGAATTGGGAAGTTTAAAAAGACCAGAGGGAAAAAAAAAGTCAGTTATGGGGGAAATTAGAAAACCCAAATGAAAAGATGAGGTTAGAATGCAGAACTCAGGGGAGGTTAGTGAAATCTCGGAACAGACAAATACAGCAAACGGTATGGCAAGGGTTAGCACAAACTTCAAGCACGCTGCGCAATGAATGACAGTCATACGAGGGACAGTTAATACAGGACTGAAGGTGTTATATCTGAACGCTCGCAATATAAAAGAATAGGGTAAATAGCCTTATGGCACAGATAGAAATTGACAGGTAAAACATGGAGACAAAGCTGCAAGGGGATCAGGATTGGGAGCTGAATATTCAAGGATATACATCCTATCGAAAAGATAGAGGGGGTGGGTTTGCCTTATCAGTAAGAAATGAAATTAATTCACAATAAGAAACGAAGTAGTGTCAGATGGTGTAGAATCTGTGTGGGTAGAATTGAGGAACCACAAAGGGGAAAGGAGTCATGTACAGGCCTCCAACAGTAGTCAGGAGTTGGGGCACAAGATACACCAGGAAATAGGAAAGATGTGTAGGTAACACAAAGTTTCAACCATCATGGGGGATTCCACTATGCAGGTAGACTGGGAAAAATCTGATGAAGGAGCAGCACTCCAAAACCTAGTGTGTCCCCTTTGCAGTTCCTCCATTCTATCCACACAGATTCTACAACCACCCGATTAAGGAGCAGTGCTCTGACAGCTAATGCTTCAAATAAACCTGTTGCAACTCTTAGGAGGCAGTGATCATAATATGATTGAATTAACTCTGTATTTTGAGCGGGAGAAGATAGAATCAGAAGTAACAGTATTTCAGCTGAATATCGGCAACTACAGAGGCATGAGGGAGGAGCTGAGTAGAACTGACTGGGAGAGAATTTTTTACAAACCCACCGACTCCCATAGCTACCTGGATTACACCTCTTCCCACCCTATCTCTTGCAAAAATGCCATCCCGTATTCCCAATTTCTCCACCTCCGCCGTATCTGCTCCCAGGAGGACCAGTTCCACCATAGAACACACCAGATGGCCTCCTTCTTTAGAGACCGCAATTTCCCTTCCCACGTGGTTAAAGATGCCCTCCAACGCATCTCGTCCACATCCCGCACCTCCGCCCTCAGACCCCACCCCTCCAACCGTCACAAGGACAGAACACCCCTGGTGCTCACCTTCCACCCTACAACCCTTCACATCAACCAAATCATCCACCGACATTTCCGCCACCTCCAAAAAGACCCCACCACCAGGGATATATTTCCCTCCCCACCCCTTTCCGCCTTCCGCAAAGACTGTTCCCTCAGTGACTACCTGGTCAGGTCCACACCCCCCTACGACCCACCCTCCCATTCTAGCACTTTCCCCTGCCACCGCAGGAACTGTAAAACCTGTGCCCACACCTCCTCCCTCACCTCCATCCAAGGCCCTAAAGGAGCCTTCCACATCCATCAAAGTTTCACCTGCACATCCACTAATATCATTTATTGTATCCGTTGCTCCCGATGTGGTCTCCTCTACATTGGGGAGACTGGGCGCCTCCTAGCAGAGCACTTTAGGGAACATCTCCGAGACACCCGCACCAATCAACCAAACCGCCCCGTGGCCCAACATTTCAACTCCCCCTCCCACTCTGCCGAGGACATGGAGGTCCTGGGCCTCCTTCACAGCCGCTCCCTCACCACCAGACGCCTGGAGGAAGAACGCCTCATCTTCCGCCTCGGAACACTTCAACCCCAGGGCATCAATGTGGACTTCAACAGCTTCCTCATTTCCCCTTCCCCCACCTCATCCTAGTTTCAAACTTCCAGCTCAGTTACTGTCTCCTTGACTTGTCTGACCTGCCTATCTTCTTTTCCACCCATCCACTCCACCCTCTCCTCCTTGACCTATCACCTTCATCTCCTCCCCCACTCACCCATTGTACTCTATGCTACTCTCTCCCCACCCCCACCCTCCTCTAGCTTATCTCTCCATGCTTCAGGCTCACTGCCTTTATTCCTGATGAAGGGCTTTTGCCCGAAACATTGATTTCGCTGCTCGTTGAATGCTGCCCGTACTGCTGTGCTCTTCCAGCACCACTAATCCACTATTTGATTTTCAGCATCTGCAGTCATTGCTTTTACCTGACTGGGAGAGAAGCCTAGCAGGAAAGATAGTGGAACAGCAATGGCAGGAGTTTCTGGGAGGAATTCAGGAGACTCAGTTGAGGTTCATCCTGAGGGAAAAAGGAGGATGGTACAAGGAGGATTAGGTAACAATGGCTGACATAAAAGCAAAAGAGAAAGGATATAATGTGATGAAGAGCATTAGGAAACCAGAGAATTGGGAAGTTTAAAAAGACCAACAGAGGGCAACAACAAAAAAAAACAGGGAGGGAGAAGATTAAATAGGAGGGTAAGTTAGCCAGTAACATAAAGAAAGACTAAGAACTTATTTAGACATATAAAAGGCAAGAGAGGCAAAAGTGGATGTTGTGCAGCTGGAAAACGACACTGGAGAGATAGTAGTGGGGAACAAGGAAATAGGTGATGGACAAATAATTCATTTCAGTCTTCAGGGTGGAAGACACGAGTAATATCCCAAAAATTCAAGACAGTGAGGAGGCAGAGCTGAATTCTAGTACCAATCAGAAGGTACTAGAAAAACTGAATGGCCTGAAGATGGATAAATTACCTGGAGCAGATGAACTGCACTGCAGTGTACTAAGGGGTTCTCAGTTGAGCAGATAATGGAGGCATAGTAGTGATCTTTCAGGAATTGCTCGAGTCAGGGAGGGACTCAGAGGATTGGAAAATTGCTATCATGACACCTCTGTTTAAAGATGGGAAAATGCAAAAGACAGAAAATTACAGACCAATTAATCTAACCTCGGTCGTGGACAAGATCGTTGAATCCATTGTGAAGGATGAGATTTCTGAATACTTGGAAGTTTAGGGTAAAATAGGGCAAAGTCAGCATTGTTTCATCAAGGGGAGGTCATGCCTGACAAATCTTCTAGAATACTTTGAGGAAGTAAGGAGCAGGTTACACCAAGAGCCAATAGATGTTATCTACCTAGACCTTAAGGAGGCTACTGAGTAAGATGAGTGCCCATGGTATCAAGGGCAAGCTGCTAGATGGATAGAAGCTCGACTGTCTGGCAGAAAACAGAGTGGAGTTAAAAGGGTCTTTTTTAGAATGGCAGCCGGTGACAAGTGGTGTTCTACAAGGCTGTGTTGGGACTACAACTTTTCACTTTATACATTATCGATCGAGATGAAGGAACTGGGGGCATTCTACAGACGATGCAAAGGTACATTGAGGGACAGGTAGCACTGAGGAGCCGGGGAGGCTGCAGAAGGATGTGGACAGGTTACGAGAGTGGGCAAAGTAGTAGTAGATGGAATGAAATGCAATGTGGGAAAGTGCGAGGTCATGCACTCTGGTAGGAAGAATAGAGACATGGACTATTTTCTAAGTGAGGAGAAAATTCACAAGTCTGAAACGCAGAGAGACTTGGGAGTTCTAGTCCAGGATTCTCTCAAGGTAAACTTGCAGGTTAAGTCAGTAGTTAGGAAGGCAAATGCAGTGATGGCATTTCTTTTGAGAGGACTTGAATAGAAAAGGCTCTGTAAGGCTCTGGGAAGGCCACATATGGAGCATTCTGTGCCGTTTTGGGCCCCACATCTTAGGAAGGAAGTACTGGCCCTGGAGCAGGCTTAGAGGAGGTTCACGAGAATGGTCCCAGGAATGATAAGCTTAACATATGAGGAATGTTTGAGGACTCTGGGTTTATACCTGGAATTAAGAAGAATGAGGGGGTGATCTAATTGAAAATAATTAAAATCTATAGAACACTGAATGGCCTGGACCGAGTAGATGCTAAAAAGGTACTTCCATTGTTAGGAAAGACTAGCACTCAAGAACACAACCTTAAAAAGTAAAGAAAAGATGTTTTAGAACAGAGGTAAGGAGAAACATCTTCAGCCAGAGTGGTGAATCTATGGAATCCATTGCCACAGAAACTATGGAGACCAGGTCAGTGAGTATATTTAAAACTGAGATAGATAGGTTCTTGATTATCAAGGGGATCAAGGGTTATGGGGAGAAAGCAGGAGAATAGGGTTGAGAAACTTATCAGCCATGGCTGAATGGCAGAGCAGATTCAACAGGCTGAATGGTTTAATTTCTACTCTTATACCTTAAAATCATTTGGGACATGACCCAAATACAAAAGTTCCCAAGAATACATGTGCTTTCACTTAAGTGCTGGTCAGACACACACAGTGTCCTGGATAGAATGTTTACAATGCTGTACTGATGACAAGCACAGAAAAAAGATCATGACTGCTATTTTCGTTTACACTTCAGAGCAAAAGACTCAGTTTCTATACAGTGGAATCTGTCATTCTCACAGAATTGGTCTTAGTCAGTGAAACATCATGTTGACATTCTGCAAAAAGTAACAACTAACCAGACGAACAAGAAACTAACAAGAAAAGTAATAACTTACCAGACGAGCTCAGAACTGAACAGAAATGTTCATATCAACAGGTTCTGAAATAAAAATTGTCTCAGCAGTCCAAGGAACAGAATTGGGTAGTGTCTCTTAACTAAGAAACTAAAGTGTTGAGATAATTCAGAAATGATATTTCCCCAGGATTAACTGTCTGTAAAAAGGTTGAAACTTAATTTAGAAAGATGTGTTAACACAAGCGGCAAAACAGTCTTGTATAGACATTTTGTTTCATTGTCTCATATACAGTGTTCTACTAAAGAAGAACTTTTGCAATCTCATGTATATGTTCTGTCATTAATCACCATATTAAATCATCTTCCAAAGTTAAATATGCCATCCATCAAGCCAGATTTTATTCCGTGATCTCTAATATTAATAGAAAAGTGGTGCTCGGAAATTGAAGGTGAATAAATCCCCATGGCCTGAAAATCTATATCCCAGAGTACTCAAGGAAGTGGCGCGAGAAATAGTGGTTGCATTGGTAGTCATCTTCAAGGATTCTATAATCTCTGGTACAGCCCCTGCAGATTGGAGGGGAGCTAATGTCACGCCAATATTCAAAAAGGCAGGTAAACAGAAACCAGGGAATTAGAGACCAGTAAGCCTAACATCAGTAATGCGGAAAATTCTCGAATCCATTATCAAGGACTTTGTAGTAGAGCAGCTAGAAAGCAGTGGCAGCATCAGGCAGAAGGAACAAGGATTTATGAAGGGGAAATCATGCTTCACAAATCTGTTGAAATTCTATGAAGATGTAACTAGTAGAGTTGACAAGGGGGAACCAATCGACATGCTATATGTGGACTTTCAGGAAGCGTTTGACAAAGTCCTGCAGAAGAAACTATTATGCAAGATTAAAATGCATGGGATAGGGAGAAGTGCATTGAGGGGAACAGAAAACTGTTTGACAGGGAGGAAGCAAAGAGTAGGAATTAATGGGTCCTTTTCCAGTTGGCAGACAGTAGCTAGTGGGGTGCCACAGCTATTCATAGAGTCATAAAGATATACAGCACTGTCCATCCTATCCATGCCGACCAGTTACCCCAACCCAATAGAGTCCCATCTGCCAGCACCCAGCCCATATTCCTCCAAACCCTTCCTATTCATATACCCATCCAAATGCCTCTTAAATGTTGCAATTGTACCAGCCTCCATCACTTCCTCTGGCAGCTCATTCCATACACACACCACTTCTACGAGAAAAAGTTGCACCTTAGGTCCCTTTTATATCTTTCCTCTCTCACCCTAAACCTATGCCCTCTAGTTCTGGACGTCCCCAATCCAGGGAAAAGACTTTGTCTATTTATCATATCCATGCCCCTCAATTTTGTAAACCTCTATAAAGTCACCCTTAGCCTCCGACGCTCCAGGGAAAACAGCTCCAGCCTGTTCAGCCTCCCCCTATAGCTCAGATCCTCTAACCATGGCAACATCCTTGTAAATCTTTTCTGAACCCTTTCAAGTCTCACTACATCTTTCCGATAGGAAGGAGACCAGAATTGCACGCAATATTCCAATAGTGGCCTAACCAATGTCCTGTACAGCCACAACATGACCTCCCAACTCCTGTATTCAGTACTCAGACTAATAAAGGAAAGCATACCAAACACCTTCTTCACTATCCTATCTACCTGCAACTCCACTTTCAAGGAACTATAAACCTGCAATCCAAGGTCTTTGTTCAGCAACACTCCCTAGGACCTTACCATTAAGTGTACAAGTCCTGCTAAGATTTGCTTTCCCAAAATGCAGTACCTCACGTTTATCTAAATTAAACTCCATCTGCCACTTCTCAGCCCATTGGCCCATCTGATCAAGATCCTGTTGTAATGAGACGTAACCTTCTTCACTGTCCACTACACCTCCAATTTTGGTGTCATCTGCAAACTTAATAACTCTACCTCCTATGTTCATATCAAAATCATTTATATAAAATAACAAAAAGTAGAGAACCCAGCACCGATCCTTGTGGCACTCCACTGGTCACAGGTCTCCAGTTTGAAAAACAACCCTCCGCCACCACCCTCTGTTTTCTACCTTTGAGCCAGTTCTATATCCAATTGGCTAGTTCTCCCTGTATTCCATGAGATCTCTCCTTGCTAACCAGTCTCCCATGGGAACCTTGTCAAACTCCTTACTGAAGTCCATTTGGATCAGATCTACCGCTCTGCCCTCATCAATCCTGTTTGTTACTTCATCAAAAAACTCCATCAAGTTTGAGACACAGGAGGGAACAAAATGTGACATCTCAATGTTTCCACATGACACCAAGTTGGGGTGGGGGGTGAACTGTGATGAGGATGCAGAAATCCTTCAGGAGGGATGTGGACAGGTTGAGTGAGTGGGTAAATCAATGGCAGATATAGTATAATTTGGATAAATGTGAAGTTATTCACTTTGGAAGTAAAACAAGCAGGGAGATTACTACCTGGAAGGCTGTAAATTGGGAGAGGGGAGTTTGTAGCAGGATCTGGATCTGGATGTCCTTGTGCACCAGTTGCTGAAAGGTGAGCATGCAGATGCAACAGGTGGTAAAGAAGAAATGGTATGTTCGCCTTCAGTGAGAAGAGATTTTGAGCACAAGAGCAGACAATGTGTTATTGCAGTTATGGAATACTTTGTTGAGGCCACGACTAGAATATGAGATTAGATTACTTACAGTGTGGAAACGGGCCCTTCGGCCCAACAAGTCCACACCGATCCATTCCCTTTACATTTACCCCTTCACCTAACACTACGGGCAATTTAGCATGGCCAATTCACCTAACCTGCACATTTTTGGACTGTGGGAGGAAACCGGAGCACCTGGAGGAAACCCACGCAGGCAGAGGGAAAATGTGCAAACTCCACACGGTCAGTAGCCTGAGGCGGGAATTAAACCTGGGTCTCTGCCACCGTGCCGCCCAATATGCAGTTTTGGTCTCTTGCTCTTGCTCTCCAAGGAGTGCTGCAAAGCTTTACCAGGTTGAATCAGTGGATGGTGGGACTGACATATGGAGGAGAAATTGATTCGATTATAACTGTTTTTGCTGGAGTTCAGATGAATGAGGGAAGAGGATCTCAGAGATTTATTAAATTCTAACAGGGCAAGACAGGGAGGATGCTCCTGATGATGGATGTGTCCAGAACCAAGGGTCACAGTCGGAGGATCAGGATGGACCATTTTGGATGGCGATGAGGAGATAGTTCTTCACCCAAAGAGTGTGGAGGGCCTGTGGAATTCATTACCACAGGAATTGGATGCCAAAATATTAATTGTACTCAAGAGGTGACGAGATATAGCACTTAGGACAAATGGGATCAAAGGCAAAATCGGGAGAAAGCAGGATTAGGTCCTTGAGTTGAACATTAGCCATGATTGTGATGAATGGACGAGAAGGCTTGAAGGGCCAAATGGCCTCCTCTTGTTCCTATCTTCTTTTTTTCTATGCTAAAACCCGAAGAATGTGAACATTTCCCACCTGCTCCAGCCCTGAAATGAATCATTGATTTACCTCGTATTTCCTTCAAGTGGTTTCGTGGAAAATAATCCAGAAATCACAATCCTGAACTTCACCTTTAAGACTGACAATAAAGTTACAATATTTTTCTATAAACATCAGTTCTTGATATTATGGTCATGCCCACGGTTGTGGAAGGGTCTGTCTATTTTCCTGACAATGTAATCTTCCACCGCTGTCACTTTTCTATTCCTATTTCTCAACTGCCTCTCAACCTTGCCACCTCCATTGGGAGTGCTCTCCTGCTTCCTGGTGTCACATTGTTAATCGGCAAGACTCGAGCCACTCCCTAGTACCAAGTAACTTATTGCACAGTTCTAGTCGTGAGGGCATCCTTCTAACTGAAACTTACTCACTTTCCTCTTTCTACTGAGCTGTTCTTTTCCCTTTTTTTTTAAAATAATCCATTCTGGGATCCTTTTTAAGTCAGAAACAATATTTCTGAGTGTCATGTGAACCTACCTGTGTCCATTTTTGTTCTTTTTGAGGATGCTGAATCTTTTTCTTTGTTTGAACCTTGCGCCATGGTGTTGACAGGAGATCCCAAATTCTGATATTCTGCAGTATCCAATAAGATTTCGTGTAATTATTCATATGGGAAGGACAACATTTCCTTGTTAAACATCATATCAGTTTGTGCTCTTCCATCAGTCCAAAAGCTGTTAGTTCTGGAATTGGGCATTTCCTAAGTGTTCATCTCCACTTTGAATGTGGTATAAACAACTGTCCAGTATAATCCAGTGAGTCCTGCTGCTCTCCACAACCCAATTCTAAACAAGATCCAAGAAACCACTTACAGATATAGAAATAGGAGCAGAAGTACTTTATTCAGCCACTTCTGCTAGCTCCCCATTCAAGATCACTGCTCATCTATTTTGACTTCCACATTTCTAACTACCCTGAGTAATGTCTGGTTTCCTTGCTTAATGAGAATCCACCTATCTCTGCCTTAAATATATTCATCTTTTGAGGCAGAGTGTGTTCCAAAGTTACACAAAGTCTCTCCTGGCTTTAAAGGGTGATCCATAGAATCTTAGCATCCATACAGTGTGGAGTCAGACCAATTGGCCTACCGAGTGAAGACCAACCCTGCAAAGAACATCCCACCTAGAACCACCCCCAACCCTATCCCTGCAACCCCGCATTTAGCATGGCCAATCCACCTAATCTGCACATCTTTGGACTTTGGGAGGAAATCGGAGGAAACCCATGCAGACACAGTGAGAACTGCAAACTCCACACACACAGTCATTTCTCGGAGGGTGGAATCGAACCCAGGGGTTATGAGGCTGCAGTGTTAACTAATGACCTACCGTACCTCCCACTTTTAAAAGGGTTTCTTCTGGATTCACCCACGTGGGAATTATCCTTACTAATTCCAGGATTGTCCGCACTTCAAGCAAGCCACCTCTTGCCCTTCTAAACTCCAATGCAAACAAACCTAGTCTGTTCAACCTTTCCTCATAGCACAAGCCAATCGTTCCAGGTATCATTTCAGAAAACTTCCTCTAATCTGCCTGCAATGCATTTACATCATTCTTTGAGTGAGGTCACCAACTTGCACACTATTTGAGGTACAATCTCACTCATGCTCTATATAACTGAAGCATAAAAACCTTACTTTGATGTTTGTGTTCTCTCATAACAAAGGATAGCAGTCATTCACATTTTGCTATGCAGATTCATTATTTCTGAATAAACCTGCCTGCATTGACCTGCAACCAACCACCTTATATCCACTACACAACATGCTTTTCTAACTTGATGTCATGTGTATATATAGCGAACTTGTCTTTGCTCCCCCTCAAAGTCATCGTAAAATACTGAGGCCAAAGCACAGACACATGCAGAGTTCTACTCATCAATCCTGCCAATCAGATCGATGCATTCATTCATACTTGGTTTTCTGCTAGCAAGTCAATCTTCTATTAATATATTAGCCCTTTCACCGTGCGCTTTTATCTTGCACAATAGTCTTTCATTGGTATTTTGTCAAATGCTTTCTGCAAATCCAAGGATAGTACAAAGGTCTTCCCTGAGTGGATGACCTTTTGAATCAAGTTCCTTTACTCTTATATAAACACAAGATTCATTCAGAGACATTTACTGGATCATAGGGTAATTTATAGCATAGAAGGCAGCAACCAAATCCATATAGTTCATACTAGCTGTCTGCAGTGCAAGCAAATCACTCCCATACATCACCCGAACCCCAAGCCGTGCAGTTTACTTTCTTCAAGTACCAATTCAACTTCCTTTTGAAATCATTGATGATCTTTGCTTCCACCCTAGTAAGCAACAATTCCAGGTCATTTGCATTTACTCTTTTAAAAAAAATTCCTCCCCATATTGCCCCCCAGCATCTCAAGCTCAAATCTTAAAACTGTGCCGCTAGTGCTTGTACTAATCAGCTTACGGAAACAGGTTTTATATGTATGTTACCCAAACTTGTCATAGACAAAAGGTGAGATGATTGAGTTCACAAATCCAGCAAGTTTCATGGAGGGTGTCCTTTCAAGAGCCCTGGTGACTTTTCTCAAGCAACTCTTCACTTCTTAGCTCAATAAGTATGCATTCTACGAGCAGAATGCTACTTTTGCACACAGAGGCACAGGGCTTTGCACCTGGGGACTGTTGCTGCTGCCTGGATCTACCTCTGCTGCTGCTGCCTGGGCCCCATCAGCAAATGGGGTGATTGCTGCTGCTGCCAGGGCCGTCCAGTGCCAGGATCGCTACTGTTGCATGAGGCCCGTGAGGGAGGAGATCTTCTGGGGCCAACCAGCAGCACACCATGGTGAGCACCAAAATGGCAGGCCCCAGCTGTACTTATGCCAGTGTAGCCTCTGCCTTGGACGTGACTGTTCCAGCCCTGGCTACAACCCCACCCCCTTCATGCCCCTAACCAAGCACCCGGGTGTGAAGGCAGATCACCATCCAAGTATGACCATCAAGGCTTGCAGTGAGGACATGGCTAGTATGGTCGGCCATGAGAGATTCCAAAATCTCCACGATATACAGGAAGGCCATATTTTTCATTCAGACTGAGCAGGCAATCCACCTGACGGTGCAGAAGGGGCTTACTGTGGGCGGGACATTTCTTCCCATCAACCCATTGGAGATTACTTTCGAGCAGGTCATGATCTCCAACATCCCACTTTATTCACAAATAACTCTCCTTCCCCATCTCCAAACTCTAGGGGAAATGTGATCAGATGCACTGTCGCTCCTGCTCGGTCTGAAGGACACCGTCCTCAAACTGGTGTACTTCTTCCAGCGCCAGGCATCCATTTGCTTGGCCCGGGAGAAGATCATCGAGGGTTCCTTTACCTTCCTCAATGCGGCCTACCGCTTTTTCTGGACTGCAGACAGCACGCGGTGCTACTTGCGCCCCACCTCACAGCACATGAGGAAGAATTGCTCCACCCAGAAGGCTGCCCAGCCTACACCGACAGTCATAGGTGGCACTACCATCCTACTTCCTCTCCCCCTAAGACAGCAACTAAGACCCCATCAGCGGGGTCTAAGCCAGGAGCTGCTGGTGCCTCAGCCTCTGGCAGCAGTGGCGGGGGAGGGGGGGGGGAGAAATGGAAGGTGAACGTCCGACCAGAGGGTAGACACCACAATGATCCCACTCCCACTGACGGAACACCGTTCCCCCCCGGGACCCTCATCCTACCCCGCCCCTGCAGCTGCACCAGCATCGTCCCGGCGTGGGAACCCTAGCCCCCAGCTCTCTGTTTCCGTGTGCAAAGCCTGCCCTAATGTGTCAATCCCTGGACCTCCATGTCTGACCCTCACCCTATGACAGCAGGCCCTGGGGTCCCTGAGCCCGAACCAGGCCCCAGCTCTGACCTCAGAATCTGCTGCTGCTGACCTCCACCCTACAGTAGCTGTGTCACATCTCGATTTCCCCATCCTTACCATGCACCTGTTTTCCCCAGCCAATCATTTTCCAGGAGAAGTTGCAGAGGAGCCTCAGGCCCCATTACCACAGGGCGGGCAGTGAAGGGAGAGAGCCTTTACTGCAGCCACTGTTTCCTCGGGGAAGAGGTGCTGCCCTGCAGAGGGAGGATTTCCCTGTGTCGTGCGTAAAATGCTGTCCCTCCCCAGGGGTGAACCGGTGGTGCCTCCTGCCTCTCCAGTACTGCAGCCTGACTTACTCAGAACCCTGGGGGATCGCAGCAGATTCCCTTGCTGCCACCATTCCACTGGCCATGGGGGTGCAGGCTGTAATTTTTATAACTCTGCTGGGTCATCGAGCAGTGAAGGGGAGGAAGGTGTTATCCTCACTCCTCCCTCCTAGACTGTTTTACCAGATGCTTTGGCGCGGGAGAAGGACCTTTTCTCCCGAGCATCTGGGTGTCCCGGTGTCGGAAGAGGACCAGGGCTCTGAGCGTCCACCGCCCAATGACCCAACCTGGAGGCATTCCTGGAAGGGGTGCACTGAGGGAGTTCCTGCTGTGCCGTTTGAGATTTGACCTTGTCCATCCAATCCAACTCCAAAATCTCCATATCACATTTTTAAAAAATTAGATGTGCACTTGCAATGCAAAAGCACATGGGTCAAATGCTGGAAAATTGAATTACAGACATAATAAGCTGAAGGGCCATTCTTTTCTAAATCCCCAGGACCTAATCAGGTATATCCTAGAACTCTGCAGGGAGCTTGGGAAGTGATCGCCGGGCATCTTGCTGAGATATTTGTATCATTGATGATCACAGCTGAGGTGCCAGAAGACTGGAGGCTGGCTAACATGGTGCCACTATTTAAGAACGGTGGTAAGAAAAAGCCAGGGAACTATAGACCAGTGAGCCTGACATCAGTGGTGCACAAGTTGTTGGAAGGAATCCTGAGGGACACGTTTTACATGTATTTGAAAAGGTAAGGACTGACTATGGTAGTCAGCATGGCTTTATGCACGGGAAATCACGTCTCACAAACTTGATTGAGTTTTTTGAAGACGTAACGAAGAGGATTGATGAGGGAAGAGCATTAGACATCATCTATATGGACTTTAGTAAGACGTTCAACAAGATTCCTCACGGCAGACTGGTTAGCAAGGTTAGATCTTCTGGAGTACAGGAAGACCTAGCCATTTGGATAGAGAACTGGTTTGAAGTTAGAAGATACAAGGTGGTAGTGGAGGGTTGTTTTTCAGACTGGAGGCCTGTGACCAGTGGTGTGCCTCAAGGATCAGTGCTGGGTCCACTATTTTTTGTAATTTATATAAAAATGATTTGGATGTGAACATATGAGGTATATGACACCAAAATTGAAGGTGTAGTGGACAGCGAAGAATATTACCTCAGAATATAATGGGATTTTGATGAGATGGGGTAATGGGCAGTGGAGTGTCAGATGGAGTTTAAGTTAGATAAATGTGAGGTGCTGCATTTTGGAAAAGAAAATCAGAACAGGACTAATACACTTAATGGTAAGGTCCTTGGGAGTGTTACTGAACAATCACAGTTCATAGTTCCTTGAAAGTGGAACCGCAGGTAGATCGGATAGCGAAGGCAGCATTTGGTATGCTTTCCTTTTTTGGTCAGAGCACTGGGTATAGGAGTTGGGAGGTGATCTTGCAGCTGTAAAGGACTGTGTGCAATTCTGGTCTCGTTCCGAATGGAAGGATATTGTGAATCTTGCAAGGGTTCAGAAAAGATTTACAAGGATGTTGCCAGGACTGGACAGTTTGAGCTATAGGGACAGGCTGAATAGGCTGGGGCTGCTTTCCCTGGAACATCAGAGATTGAGGGGTGACCTTAGAGGTTATAAAATCATGAGGGACATGGATAGAATAGACAAGGTCTTTTCTCTGGAATGGGGGAGTCCAGAAATAAAGGAACCAGGTTTTGGGTAAGAGGGGGACAATTTAAAAGGAACCTAAGGGAAAACCTTTTCATGCAGAGGTGGGTTCTGGCTTGGTGGGGAATCCATCTCCAGCGAGGTTTTTGATTCCCCAATGCCTGCCACCGAGCTCCCAGTCATCCCGTGGGGAACTTTGGGACCTCATTGAGGAAGCTCGCAGTCACCAAAAGAGAGAGTCTAGCTGGTGCTTGAACGCTCGAACTCCTTTGAACAAGTATTCTGGTCAGCCCTGTCTGGATGCAAACGAGCAAAAGTGGGTCAGAAACTTCCCCAGTGCACTCCTCGTGAGGGAGAGGGATTTTGGCACCCATCCCTTGTCCTCCCAGTAAGAGTATGTATGTTTCATTTTAGGTGTTTTGCTGTCTACACACTACTGCTGACAAAGACTATCACAGCCAGCCTCAAAAATCAACGACAGCAGGGAATCACAGCACAGACTCCAGACCCTCCCTGCCTTTCTGGATGGGAAATAAGCAGTATATTTCCTGCAAGAAACCCACACTATGCAGAGAGACAAAGCCAACTGGCTCCTGGAGGGGGCAGGGGGGGGGGCGTCTACATGAGTCACCTCGCCTGCAGATCTGGCCGGGTGGCTATCTTGTTGGCCCCACTTTTTCCAGTCAGTGATCCTGGAGGTCAGGGAGACTGTGCCAGGCCGTTTGCTTCACCTGACAGTGTGGCTGGGGAGGGCTGTGCTTCACTTTGTGAGCTTCTCTTCTCCCATGTTCGGACCGAGGCAAACATGCTACTACGGAGAAGTGTCCGCTCATCTCACCTCCATCAACAAAGGCAGTGCATTGTCCTTGGGCTGGATTTTAACTACACCCTCGAGGACAGGGATCACGGTAGTGCCCAGTCTGGTTTGGCGTCCAGGTGGAGGTTGGGGGACTTGGTCAAGTCCTTCAACCTGGTGGACATCTGGCAGAAACTGCATCGTGACTCCAGTGCCTTCACCTTTGAGGTCTGGAGTTGGAGCGTCCAGAATCAACCACCTGTACGTTTCGTGGGTGTACTCCTCCTGCTTTCCGGCGGCTTCCATGCAGCAGGTGCTGTGCACGGACCATCATCTGGCATGGGCTGAACTCCTTCCATTTGGCGCAGGGCTCAGGTCTGCATACTGGCTCTTTAACAACTGCTGCTGGAGGACAAGCAGTTCCGGTTCTTGTTTAGTTGGTCTGGACCAGCTCTAAAAGGAAGCAGGGAGGCTTCCTGCCCCAGAGTCTATGGTGGGACATGGGTAAGGCTCACATCCATGTTTTCTGTCAGGAGTACGTGAGAAGAATTGACAAAGAGGTGGAAATCCAGGATCAAAGAGTTTGAGAAGGAGATGTTCAATCACGTCTCGGTCAGCCCGACATGGATCCAGCCCTGCAGGGGCTGTACAAAGAGAAGGCTGCAGCGCGTCAGGTCGCAAGGTCACAGATCCTGCCCCTCCAGAACCTGTACAGCAGCTCCCCTTCTACTCGCTGGAAAAAGGCATGGAACCTGTCAGCAACTCCTCGTGCTGATGGCTGACGACGGGTCCCTCACCTCGGATCTGGAGGGTATCAGGGCCCAAATTTACTCCTATTGCACAGCTCTGTTCTCTCCAGATCCGTCCTGCAAGGATGTTCACAGAGTTCTGTGGGAGGACTTGCCTCAACTCAGCCCAGAGGACTCAACTCTGCCGTCACTTTTGAGGAGCTGACCGGCACTCTCAATTGGTTCTCGATGGGCAAGTCCCCAAGGCTGGATGGGTCGATGTGGAGTTCTTCAGGGCGTTCTGTGCAGGCCCTGGGGGAGGGTTTTAATGCCCGAGACCTGTCCCTTTCTTGGCACAGGCCGGTCAACGTCCTGCTGCTGAAGAAAGGGGACCTTTGTTCCCTGAGGAACTGACATCCGATCTCCCTCCTCAGCAACAACCTGCTCAGTGACGCCCAGTTTGCATTCTGCCAGGGCCACTCAGCTCCTGACCTCATTAAAGTTTTGGTCCAGACATGGACAAAAGAGCTGAATTCCAGTGGTGAGGTAGAATGACAGCCTTTGTCATCAAGGTTACAGTCGACCGAATGTGACATCAAGGAGCCCCAGCAAAACTGGAATCAATGGGTATCAGGGGGCAAACTCTCCAGTGGTTGTGTCATAACTGGCACATAGGCTGTGATCGCTGGAGGTTAAATCATCTCAGCTGCAGAAAATTACTGGAAGAGTTCTTCAGGGTAGTGTCCCCAGCCCAAACACCTTCAGCTGCTTCACCAATGACCTGCTCTCCATCAGAAGGTCAGAATTGGGGATGTTTGCCAAAGATTGCACAATGCTCAGCACCATTTGCGAATACTCAGGATCTGGACAATATCCAGGTTTGGGGTGACAAGCGGCAAGTAACAATCACACTACACAAATGGCCAGGCTATGACCATCATGAATAAGAGACAATCTACCTAATACCTCTTGGCATTCAATGGTGCTACCTTCACTGAATCCTCCACTATCAACATTCTGGGGATTATGAATCATGGATAAAAAAAAACTCAAATTTGACTTACCACGTAAGTGCAGTGGCTACAAAAGCAGGTCAGAAGCTAGGAATACTGCAGCAACTAGCTCACCTCCTGACTCCTCAAAGCATGTCCACCATTTACAATGCACAAATTAGGAATATAATGGAATACTCCCCATTTACCTGAATGAGTACAGCCTTAACACCATAAGGAGCTTGACACCATCCAGGACAAAGCAGCCCTCTTGACTGCACCATATCCACGAGCATCCACTCCCTCCACCATCAACACTCAGTAGCAGCAGTGTGTACAATCTACAAGAAATTCACCAAACATCTTCAGATAGCATCTTCCAAAACCACAACTACTTCTGTCAAGGACAAGGGCAGATATATGGAAAGAACACCTGCAAAATCTCCTTCAAACCACTCACCATCATGACTTGGACATATATTGCCATTTCTTCACTGTTGCTGGGTCAAAATCCTGGAAATCCCCCCCCGCAAATGGCATTGTGGGTCAACCCACAGCAGGTGGATTGCATCTGTTCAAGAAAGCAGTTCACCACCACCTTTGCAAGGGCAACTAAGGATGGGCAACTAAGGATGAGCAACAAAGGCTGGCCAGCCAGGTCGACTCAGTTGAAGCAAATGCAATATACATGTCACGTAAGCAGTGACATGCTGAAAATGTTGCATTGAGGTATCACAGTTATATTTTCAGAAAATGTTTGATCAGGTGCCATATATTAGGCAACTTAATAAGAGCTCATAGTTTTGGAGTTAGTATATTAGCACGCATACAGGATTGACTAAATAAGGCAACGAGAGAGTTGGGATAAATGGGTATTTTCAGGATGGAAACCTGTAACTAGCAGCTCAATGTTAGGGCCACAATTATTTATAATACATATTACTTGGAAGAGGAAAGTGAACATAGCCAAGTTGGAGATGACACAAAAATAGTTGGGATAGCAAGTGGTAATGATGACACAATGTCAGCAGTGAAATATACCAGGTGGAATATAATATGGGGAAATGTGAGGTTATTCACTTTGGCAAGAAGAATAGAGGAGCTGAATGTTATTTAAATGAAGAAGGATTACAGAAAACTATTGAAGAGAGGTATTTATAAAACCAAAAGACATAGGAGGAGAAATCAGGCCATTTAGCTGATAAGTTTCTCAACCTCACTCTTCATTCTCCAGAGCCAGTGCACCTTTTCTGAGATATGGGCCCCAAAACTGCACACAATACTCCAAATGTGGTCTTACCAGAGACTTATAGAGCCTCAGAAGCACACCCCCGATCTTATATTCAAGTCTTCAAAAGAAATGCCAACATCGCATTTGTCTTTCTAACTAATGAATCAACCTGCAAGTTTACCTTGACAGAATCCTGGGCTAGATCTCCGAAGTCTCTGCACTTTAGACTTATGAATTTTTCCCCCCCATTTAGAAAATAGTCCATCCTTTATACTTCCTACCAATGTGCATGACTGCATACTTTCCCACATTGTACTCCATCTGCAACTTCATTGCCCACTGCCCCAACCTGTTCAAATCCTTCTGCAGCCTCCCCGTCTCCTCAATACTACTTATCCCACTACCTATCTTTGTAATGTCTGCAAATTTAGCCAGAATACCCGCAGTTCCTTCATCTAGATCAACACACTGGCTACCATCCTGAGAAACACCCTTTTATCCCCACTCTGTTTTCTGCCAGACAGCCAAGCTTCTATCAATTTTAGGACTTGCCTCCAACACCATGGGCCCTTATCATACTCAGCAGTCTCCTGCATGCCACCTTGTCAAAGGCCTTCTTGAAGTCCAGGTAAATAACATCCATTGGCTCTCTTTGATCTAACTTGCTTGTTACTTCAAGGAATTCTAGCAGATTTGTTAGGCATGACCTCCCTTTAATGAAACCATGTTGACTTTGTGTTATTTTATGACACACTTCTAAGTACGCAGAAATCTCATCCTTCACAATGGACTTCAAAATCTTACCCACGAGTAAGGTTAGGCTAAACAGTCTGTAATTTTCCATCTTTTGCATTATTCCTTTTTTAAGCAGGGATGTCATGTTAGCTATTTTCCAGTCCTCTGGGACCCTTGCTAACTTGTTCTTTAATTGGGTTACTCACTCCTGGTAATCCCTGAGCAGGTTGTCTTCCCTAGTCTTGCCCATGTAGTCCATGCCGGAACAAACTAGATCCTCTCCCCCGCCCCTCCAATATCCTTTCAAGCCGGTCAGATATATCCCTAGCACCAGGCAGATTAGATTACTTACAGTGTGGAAACAGGCCATTCGGCCCAACAAGTCCACACCGACCCGCCACCCACACATTCCCCTACATTTATCCCTTTATCTAACATTACGGTCAATTTAGCATGGCCAATTCACCTGGCCTGCACATCTTTGGACTGTGGGAGGAAACCGGAGGACCCGGAGGAAACCCACGTAGAATGGGGAGAATGTGCAAACTCCACACAGTCAGTCGCCCGAGTCGAGAATTGAACCCGGGTCTCTGGCGCTGTGAGGCAGCAGTGCTAACCACTGTGCCACCATGCCGCCCACTTGCAGGCAACACACCATGCAAGACTATCGATCCTACTTGCAAAGGATACTATCTATTCCCCTAATTATAAAATCCCCTACAACTACCACTTGTCTTTTTGCTCCTCCCTCATGAATGGCCTCCTGTTCCACGGTACAATGCTCAGTTGACTCATCCTCCCAACATTCTCATAGGGAGCAAGCACCTTGTACCTGTTGGACAAGTTCAAGAGCGGAGGATCCTCTGTTCCTGACTGCAGAATCCTACTACATGGCACCTGCCTTGCTTGCAATCACACCCTGATGTCCCTGGCCACTGGCCAAATGTGAAGTACTTAATTTACCAGGTGTGACTGCCTCCTGAAATACAGTGTCCAGGTACTTCTCTCCCTCCCAGATGTGCTGCAGTGTTTGAAGCTCAGATTCCAGCTCATATCTGAGCTGCAGTTCCTCAAGCAATCAACACTTGCTGCAGATGTGTTCAAAGTTTGTGAGAAGATTTGTAGCTTGGGTGCTCGTTGTTGTGGTTCTGTTCACCGAGCTGGGAATCTGTGTTGCAAACATTTCGCCCTCTGTCTAGGTGACATCCTCAGTGCTTGGGTGCCTCCTGTGAAGCGCTTCACAGGAGGCGCCCCAAGCACTGAGGATGTCACCTAGACAGGGTACAAAACGTCTGCGACACAAATTCCTAACTCTGCAAACAGAACCACAATGGATGTGTTCACCACTGTTTGCAATGGGATCAGCCAGCTCCCGTATCATACAGCTGGAATACATCATCTGTCCAGCCATTTCTACTTAGTTAATTACTTTATTAATTTAAATATTTATTTTATAGTGAATTAGTTACATTTATTCATTCTTCTATGCAGAGTTCTTTTTCATAATTTAGTGCAGATTTCCTACCAGCCAATCAGGTCACAGCCTCCCTGTGACTTCACTCCAGTTTTCTTTGCTTGCCTCTGCTCTGCTGCAACGCTCTCCGACAACTTTCTGTCAACTAGCTGCAATCCTTGAGCTCCGGTAGTTTTATACTGGCCTCTGCTTTGCTGCAATGCCCTCCAACATCTGCCAGTTTATCTCCTGGATGGAAATGCAAGATTTAGAATTATTAAACCAAGTTCAGCAAGTGACAGGGAAGGCACTATTTGAACACTTCTTGAAACACACAATATTCTTAGGGGAATTAACATTTCTGATGCTTCTATCAAATGTGTCCTCAAACCATCTTTGTTCAGTACCCTATGACTCAAATGTACCTCACACAAACGGTCTTCCCATTCATTGCCACCATCTGCTTTCTTCTCCAGTCTACACCTCTAGTTTATTCCCAGTGTTTTCCTCTTCTCAGCAATCTCCTCACCATCTCATGTTTTCTTCCTCTATCCTTCTGGCTGTTTTCCATGTCTGCCTACCTGTCTGTCTCCACTCTTCTGGTTTTCTGCTTCTCTACTGTCTGCTTCATCGCATTCACCTGCCTTCAATCTGTCTGACTACATTTCCACCACCTCCAAATGGACCCCACCACCAGAGATATATTTCCCTCCCCACCCATTTCCGCTTTCCACAAAGACCGTTCCCTCCGTGACTACCTGGTCAGGTCCACGCCCCCCAAACAACCCACCCTCCCTTCCTGGCACCCTCCCCTGCCACCGCAGGAAATGCAAAACCTGCGCCCACACCTCCTCCCTCACCTCCATCCAAGCCCCAAAGGAGCCTTCCACATCCAAAGTTTTACCTGCACATCCACCAATATCATTTATTGTATCCATTGCTCCCGATGCGGTCTCCTCTACATTGGAGAGGCTGGAAGCCTCCTCGCAGAGCGCTTTCAGGAACATCTCTGGGACACCCGCACCAATCAACCCCACCGCTCTGTGGCACAACATTTCAACTCCCCCTCCCACTCTGCCGCGGACATGCAGGTCCTGGGCCTCCTCCACCACCACTCCCTCACCATCCAACGCCTGGAGGAAGAACGCCTCATCTTCCACCTCGGAACACTTCAACCCCATGGCATCAATGTGGATTTCACCGGTTTCCTCATTTTCCCTTACCCCACCTCACCCCAGCTCCAACCTTCCAGCTCAGCACTGTCCCCATGACCTGTCCCACCTTCCTGTCGTCCTTTCCACTGATCCACTCCACCCTCCTTTCTGACCTACCGCCTTCATCCCCACCCTTTGCTACGTTCCCCCACCCTCCTCTCTGACTTATCACCTCCACCCCACCCCCATTCACCTGTTGTACTCTATGCTACTTTTTCCCCACCCCCCAACCCGCTCTCATTTATCTCTCCAATCTGCAGGCACCCTGACTCTATTCCTGGTGAAGGGCTTTTGCCCAAAACGTCGATTTTCCTGCTCCTCAGATGCTGCCTGACCCGCTGTGCTTTTCCAGCACCACTCTAATCTAGACTCTGGTTTCCAGCATCTGCAGTCCTTGTTTTTAACCTGCAATCTGTCTGGTTCTCTTTGTGTAGGCCTACCCTCCCCAGCCACAATGTCCCTCACTTGGTCTCACCAAACATGATTGCCCATTTTCTCCCTCTTTCCTTACACCATACATATCATCTCCCCACATGTGCCCCTTCACTACCACCTCTCTCCATCCACAGTCTCCCTTAAATGTTCATTTTTTTTAATGCTCTCAGTTCTACCTTCCTTGCTCACTTGTATTACATGTCTCGCTCAATCCTTTCATCTATCCTTATTTGCCTTAGCCTTGTGTGTTTCCTTTTTACGCTTGTTCTTGGCCTGACCCTGATCCTGCTTTCCACAACAGTGTAAAGTTGTCTGGCTCCACAAGTGCTGCAGTTTGGGAAAAGCAAATCTTAGCAGGACTTATACACATAATGGTAAAGTCCTAGGGAGTGTTGTTGAACAAAGAGACTTTGGAGTGCAGATTCATAGCTCCTGGAAAGTAGAGTCACAGGTAGATAGAATAGTGAATGTGGCATTTAGTACACTTTCCTTTATTGGTCAGAGTATGAAGTACAGGAGTTGGGAGGTCATGTTATTGCTGTATAGGATGTTGGTTAGGCCACTATTGGAATATTGCGTGCAATTCTGGTCTCCTTCCTTTTGGAAGGATGTTGTGACACTCGAAAGGGTTCAGAAAAGATTTACAAGGATGTTATCAGGGATGGAGGATTCAAGCTATAAGGAGAGGCTGAATAGGCTGGGGTTGTTTTCCCTGGGGTGTCAGAGGCTGAGGGGTGACCTGATAGAGGGGCATGGATAGGATAAATAGATAAAGTCTTTTCCCTGGGGTAAGGGAAGTCCAGAACTAGAGGGCATAGGATTACAGTGAGGGGGGGAAAAATTTAAAAGGGGCAACTTTTTCAGCGCAGAGGGCACTACATGTATGGAATGAGCTGTCAGAAGAAGTGGTGGAGGCTGGTTCAATTGCAATATTTAAAAGGCATTTGGATGGGTTTAGAGGGATATGGTTCAAGTGTTGGCAAATGGGACTAGATTAGGTTTGGATATCTGGTTGGCATAGACAGGTTGGACCAAAGGGTGTGTTTCTGTGCTGTACATCTCTATGACTATTACTCGAAATCTCCCTTGCCTGTCCTGAGTAACAGTATCTCCCGCCACAACCACATTTCCTTCCTTCCGTGAATCAGTCTCTCGTACTGAGACTTGACAGATTCTGTTTCTGATAATGCAGGAAGTCGCTTAGAAAAAACAACTGAAAACAACCTAACAATAAAACAAAGATTATGTGCGCTTAATTCAATTAAGGTGATGATTAACCTTGAACATTCAGACAGGCTTTTTTTTATAAATTCAGCAATGATGCTGATATTCTGATGAAAGATTTTCTGCACTAAGACACGACAGCATGGATTGATTGAACATATTGTCAGGATCTGTGTAGAGGATATTAAGCAGCAGAACATCTACAGAAGTAGATCAATAAAATATATAGTCACATTGTTAGAAATGAGCTTTGCTACTACTGAAAACAAAAATAGAAGTTGCTGAAAAAGCTCAGCAGGTCTGGCAGCATCTGTGAAGAGAAATCAGAGTTAATGTTTCAGGTCTGGTGACTCTTCCTCAGAACTGATGGGAGCTAGGAAAATGTCGGTTTATATGCAGGGTTTATACTTCTGAAAATCTGACTTAAGCCATCTAAATTTAAATGCAAAAGATTTGAGGCAGGAAAGAATGATTAGAATGCTAGAAATTGTAATGAAATATATTTGAAGCTACAGTAATTTCCACTTTATTGATTTTTCTAGAATTTGAATTACTTTTATTTAATGAAATTGATTGGCTTGTCATGTTTGATCTTGAATTAAAATTCTGACCTCCCATTTGCTCTGTAACCCCGTATGCTATTCTTCTTCCACGACATTGTTCATCTCGTTTCTGCGTGAAATTTTGATGTAATGACAGTTGTGAGGATTTGGAATAAATTGGAACTCTGAAAAATGATTTGTGGTGTTGAGTTGAACTAGGCTGAGGAATGCTGATATAGGAAGCTGAAAGTATGTCCAACTGTAATGTGATCACTACAGACATGGGAATGGTAATGCATTAATAACAGTATTTGTACGAGTAGAGATTGATTACCCTTTCGCCAAGAGCCAAGTGAAACAAGAGGATCGAACAGCGATCCTGTGTAAGGAAATAGTAGGCAACACTGATACGTGGAGTTATAGCATAATTTTACATACCCAGTTTATCACAGACAAGCTCAGTTGCACTCTTGTTCTGAAGATCATGGCTTCCAGGCCCATACCAAAGATGGGAGTGAATATTAACAGGACCAGCCATATAAATACTGTGACTACAAGAGCAAGTCAGGGCCATGAAAATCTGTGGGAAGGAACTTGCCTCGTGACGGCTCAAAGCTCATCCACCATCTGTAATGCAGAAGTGAGAAGTTTGATGGAATGAATGAAGCTCCAACAACATTTAAGAAGCTCGACATTATCCAAGATAAGCATCTGCTAGATGGGCACACATCAAACACCTTCAACTTTCATTTCTCCCACCATTGATGCATTGTGGCAAATGTGTGTTCCATCTACAAGATGCACTGCAACAATAGGTAACCCCTTTTAAACTTATGATCTTGACCATCTGGAATGACAAGGGCAACAAATACATGGGAATATCACCACATGCAACTTTCTCTCCAAGCCACCCATCTTGGAATTACAGATTTCTGGGATAACAAGTGTTTTGACTGCACGATTTGGCTGTAATGTCATTGAAGAATTAGGAAATGGTATTTTTGAGAATGCTGACTTCTGTTCGCAATAGCGGGATCCCAGTGGGGATCAGTTTGCATGCATCATTCTGCGCATGTACTGCCAACACAGAGTCGCTTTCTACGAGAGGTACAGTAGAGAGAATTTTGTTTTGTTAATAAATATATAATTACAATCTTCATTCAAGCTGTGCGATACTTTGGGGTAGACTTTTGGGTGATATTTGAGTGATCATGATTGTGAGGACCTGTTTCCAGTACAAATCAGAAGCTCATGTTACAGCTAACTGGAGTTTAATGAATTATTTGCCTTTCCAAAAAATTTCAGTACAAGGAGTATGAATATTATCTTTTTCATCAAATTCAGAATTTTACTTGCAATTTTAACAGTTACCATTAATATTTGCAGGTATAGATGGCTTAAGTCAGATTTTCAGAAGTATAAACTCTGCATACAAACCGAAAGGATTGGCACAAGCACAACCCTGACCTTCCTATAGTCATTTAGGAGAAAGTGAGGACAGCAGATGCTGGAGATGCTGCAGATTCCATTCCTGATGAAGGGCTCATGCCCGAAACGTCGATTCTCCTGCTCCTTGGATGCTGCCTGACCTGCTGCGCTTTTCCAGCAACACATTTTCAGCTTCCCATAGTCATTGTTCTCATATGCCCACATGTCTGTCCTGGTCATGCTGGCAGAGCTCCAGTGAATCACAGCACAAACTCTAGGAACCACATGTTTGATTAGAGTAGATTAGATTAGATTACTTACAGTGTGGAAACAGAACCTTCAGCCCAATAAGTCCACACTGACCCTCCGAAGAGCAACCCACCCAGACCCATTCCCCTACGTTTACCACTTCACCGAACACTACAGGCAATTTAGCATGGCCAATTCACCTAACCTGCACATTTTTGTACTGTGGTATCCTCAGACTAGGCACTTCATAGCTTTCTGGACTTTAGAGTTCAACCCCTTCAAACTGTGAACCAACTCCCACTCCTTCCCCTTTCTTTTAGCTTTACTTGTTAACTTCTCCATTCTCTGTCACCATGTCCTCTCTCTCCACCCTCCACCACCGCAGTGGGACCGTCTGCTCTTTCCAGTCCGGCAGCTAGACACAACATTGTTCTGCCATTCTCGCATTTCCAAACACTTATTCTTGAACGATCACCATCCTTTCTGCCCCACCACGCTACAACCCCACCCCATCGCAACCCCCAACCCAACCACAGCATAAATGCTGTCCCCCCCACCCCCCTCCGTGCTTCATCTGGACTCCAAACACTAGCTGGTTCTCCCACCATGAACGCTACCTGACTCACTATAGTCCCCAGCATATGTTATTTTCATTACTAGCCCATCACTTGTTTGAAACAGTATTTGACTCGCCAAATCCCCCAGTTAGATGGCCAGGGCTCCCAATAAATACCAAGGCACTCAGTAGAAAACGAACCATTCTTTTCCATCGTCCCCGGTCTGATGTCACTCCCTCCCCAGCACCACCGCACACTAACAGTTGGATAATAAATAGTGAAACTGTTACTCGCACCCTGACTGCAGCTTCACGATTAAAAGCCCCCTCTGGCCATCGGTCCCGCCACATGTTCTATCCCGCGCGCCCGACCGTTTAACGGTCACACATCAAACGCCTGTCAGGGCGCGCGGGACTCCTACAGGGCGGGACCTAGCTCCCTCCCACCGTTTTGATTGGCCCTCCCGTCCATCATCGCACCGCTCCGGCCAATAGGAAATGCCGTCCCGCTCACGCGACCGTCATCAATGTGGCGAAACCCATCACGCGGAGCGGGAGAGGCGACGTTTCGGGCTGGAGCCCTTCAGGAAATGCACGTAATACTACCGGCAGCATGCGCACCAGTGGCGATTTGTCACCACCGGAGTTTGATTAGATTAGATTAGATCCCCAACAGTGTGGAAACAGGCCCTTTAGCCCAACAAGCCCACACCGATCCTCCGCAGAGTAACCCTCCTCGACCTATTTCCCCTCTGACTGATGCACCTAACACTATGGGCAATTTATCATGGCTAATTCACCTAACCTGCACATCTTTGGACTGTGGGAGGAAACCGGAGCACCCAAAGGAAACCAACACAAGACACAGGGAGAATGTGCAAACTCCACACAGATGGTCACCCGAGGCTGGAATCGAACCGTGGTCCCTGGCGCCGTGAGGCAGCAGTGCTGACCACTGTGCCACCTATTCATCAAGAGAGCACAGGAATAGGGATGATGGAGAAGACGTCAGGGAGAGTTCACGGGGATTGGGATGATGGAGATGGGGGACCGGGATGATGGAGACAGGGTTGGGGAGAGTTCATGGGGACTGAGATGATGGAGATGGGGTGGGGAGAGTTCACAGGGGACTGGGATGATGGAGATGGGGTGGGGAGAGTTCACAGGGGACTGGGATGATGGAGATGGGGTGGGGAGAGTTCACAGGGGACTGGGATGATGGAGACGTGGTTGTGGGGAGTTCACAGGGACTGGGATGATGGAGACAGGGTTGGGGAGAGTTCACAGGGGACTGGGATGATGGAGACGTGGTTGTGGGGAGTTCACAGGGACTGGGATGATGGAGATGGGGTGGGGAGAGTTCACAGGGGACTGGGATGATGGAGACGTGGTTGTGGGGAGTTCACAGGGACTGGGATGATGGAGATGGGGTGGGGACAATTCACAGGGGACTGGGATGATGGAGACAGGGTTGGGGAGAGTTCTTGGGGACTGGGATGATGGAGACAGGGTTGGGGAGAGTTCATGGGGACTGGGATGATGGAGATGGGGTGGGGAGAGTTCACGGGGGAGCTGGGATGATGAATACGGGGAGAGGGTGCATGGGGGAGCTGGGGGATGTTGGAGACGGGGGTGAGCCTGCACGAGGGAGATGGGATGATGGAGACAGGGGAAGGGTGCACGGGGGAGCTGGGATGATAGAGACGGGGAAAGAGTGCAGGGGAGCTGGGATGATGGAGGAACGGTGTGTCATGTTTGCTGTATCAGTTGCATTTGGTAGAAGTGACAAGTAAAATCTACTCTACGGGGGAAAGGTTTACTAGAAACTCGGGTACTGGCAATTGGAGAATACTGAGATGTAGGCTATTAGACTAGATGAGATTGAGGTTCATAAAGAGAAGGTGTTAGCAATTCTGGAAAGTGTGAAAATAGATAAGACCCCCGGGTCTGATAGGATTTATCCTACTATTCTCTGGGAAGCCAAGGAGGAGATTGGCTTTGATCTTTATGTTATTGTCTATAGGAATAGTGCCAGAAGACTGGAGGTTAGCAAATGTTGTAACCTTCTTCATAAAAGGGAATAGAGACAACCCTGACAATTATAGATCTGTGAGTCTTACTTCAGTTGTGGGTAAAGTGTTGGAAAGGATTATAACAGTCAGCATTTATAATCACGTAACAGGGAACAATTTGATTTGGGATAAAGTTAAAAATCACCAGGTTAGAGTCCAACAGGTTTATTTGGAAGCACTAGCTTTTGGAGCGCTGCTCCTTCATCATGTAGTTGTGAAGCAGAGTGTATCTGCAAATATAATTCTGCAAATACAAATTCACCCCAGAGACTTAAATGTGTGTATGTGTGTGTGTGTGTGCATGTGAGAGAGTATGTGTTTAATCTCGGTAAAGTGTGAGTGTGATGGGGTATTAGTCTGTGAGAAGGTACATCCATGGGAGTTGTGTGTGAGAGAGAGTGTGTTTAATGTAGTGGGGTAGTAGTGTATAATGTACTGCAATTTGACATGAACCCAAGGTTAGCTCTTAGCCTCTGCTTGGCCACTTTGCGTTGTTCCTATCCCGAAGTCTGCCTTGGAGAATGGTCCAAGGCCAAATGTCCCTGACTATTCCCAAACTGGGTACCCTTCATTGTCTAATACTTCCCGGGAGCCGAGAAACTATGCCACGTTCTTTGCAGCCTGCAACACATTATCAATGAGGATGAGCACCTCATCAAGACCTTCCCTATGCCTCCACTTCTCACCTTTAAACAACCACCAAATCTTAAATAGATCATTGTTCGCAGCAAACTGTCCAACCTTCAGGACTACATTGACCACAACACTGTACAACCCTGTCATGGTAACCACTGCAAGAGGTGTCAGAGTGTCGACATGAGTGCCACCATTACACTTGGGGACACCACTGACCATGTATGCGGCAGGTACTCGTGTGATTTGGCCGATGTTGTCCATCATATGCTGCAGGCGTGGTACATTAACAAGACCAAGCTGTCACCAGACAGAAGTGTTCCCTCCAAATTGGGGAATACTTCTGTCTGTCTGTCTGTCTCTCTTTCTCTCATGAATTTAATTCGCAGATTTATACTTACAGATACATTCTATTTTGCTCAAAAAATGCACATCCTGTCGGCAGTTAATGCAGGCACTCAATCACTTAATAGTTTTGTAAATTCCACTTAGGAAATAAAACCAATCTGACTCAAGATTGAGATACAGATAAACTCTAACCTCACAGCTTTAATGCATTCTCTGAGTTGAGATGTCATCTTTTTCTAATTAAACCTTCAGATATCTCGAGAATGTGACTTAATTTACATATTAATGAACTGAAACCTGCAACCCATTCTAAAAAATGAAAGACTTCACAACAATCAAAGTTTGTTTAGTATATCATTTCAGTTGCATGACGCTGTAATCTTTTACTATAAATTCTGTGTTTAATGGTCCTGCTTCACAGCTGCCTGATGAAGGGGCGGCTCTGTGAAAACTAATGTTCCAAATAAACCTGTTGGACTATAACCTGGTGTTGTGTCATTTCTAACTTTGTCCACCCCAGTTCAACACCAGTTCCTCCACATCTTGATGAGGGATATGGTTTTGTGAAGGGCAAGTCATGCCTCACAAACCTTATTGAGTTGTTTGAGAAGATGACCAAACAAGTTTCTGAGGGTAAAGCAGTTGATGTGGTGTATATGGATTTCAGCTAGGCATTTGATAAGGTTTCCCATGGTAGGCTATTGCAGAAGATAGACATGGGATTTTGGTGATTTAGCGGTTTGGATCAGAATTTGGCTAGCTGAAACTAGCTAGCTAGTTGATGCGAAATTTTCACCCGGAGTTCAGTTACTAGTGGTATTCTGCAAGGATTTGTTTTGGGTTCATTGCTGATTATCATTTTTATAAATGACCTGGATGAGGGCATGGAAGGACGGATTATTAAATTTGACAATGACACTAAGGTTGGTTCCTTTTGTATTTCTTTCCAGTTTGAAATGCTGAAGAAGGGTCACTTGCCCAAGGTGTTAACTCTGCTTTCTGACAACAGTTGCCGCCTGAGTTTATCCAGAAGTTTCTGAATTTGTTTCAGATTTCCAGCCTCCTTTGTTTTAGTTCAGGTGTGTTTGGGACAATTTCACACAAAAACCCACTAGTCTTGCTGAGTAAAGCCCTCTGTAACCTGATATGATTGATTTTTAACCATTTTTGATAAGATACAGCGAAAACCTTCAACAATCATTTCAGCTATCTAAATGACTAGCGTGTTCACTACTTTGGAGGTGACAGTTGTAGTCATAGAGATGTACAACATGGAAACAGACCCTTCAGTCCAACTAATTAGGAACATCCTTATGGCAATTAGTAACAAGGGAGTTCCTTTATCCTTAATAATTGGTGCTTCTAACAGTAAGTTCTACTTCTCTTTTTCAAATTCGCTTTTATCTTTTCAATGCACCTTGAGATTATGGGCATCATTCCCTCTAAATTTCTTTCTGGCTGTATGGGCCTTTGAGATGCAACAGCTTCCAGAATCGAAAGTCAATGCTGCGATCATAGCACCGATACTAATTGCCCTTGAATGAAACTTCAGAGCATCTACACGTGCTCAGCTTAGAGGGAACGTTGATTCTGGATGATGGGCTGAAGACAAAATTAGTTTCATTCCCAAACTAATTATTGTTTTGAATATTTGTGACACAAAATTTGAACCTTGATTTGATTGAAATTATTTTGCGTAACTGTGTCCTGCTTTGTTTTTAAAAATGAACTTTTTCACCACCATTCTTGCCCTAATTTTCCCCAAAGGCACTGCTTCATGAAATCATGCTGCCAATTCCATATTTATTAAACATTGTGATTCCCACTCTTGGGGCTGAATTTTACTAAAAGTTGGGGAACATTGAAACATAGGAAATAGGAGCAGGAGTGGGCCATTCAGACCATCAAGCCTGCTCCACTTTTCAACATGATCATGAGTGATTATTTGCCTCAATGTCATGCTCCCATGCTCTTCCCATACCCATTGACACCCTTAAGCCTCTTGGACACGACCTATTTCTTCTTTCGAATATTTGGTGACTCATCAGCTTCCTAATCACAGTTCAAAATAGTTTACCCCATATCCCCATGTCTGGGCAAACATCATCCAGCCTGAGTCACATCTGACCAGCTGTATCAGAATTTTATATGTTTCAAAGTTTTTATATGTCTCAGTTTTCTAAAGCCAAGTGAATATATACCCAGTTGGCCCAATCTCTCCACATAGGGTGTCATGCTAAGAATCAGTCTGCTGAATCTTCACCATACTCCCTCTAAGCAGATCAAAACCGTCTGCAATAGTCCAGGTGTGATCTCACCAAGGCACTGTGCAGCTGCAGTAAAACTGCCTTGTCCTTCTATTCAAATCATCTTGCAATGTTGGACAATTTGATCTCCTAAGTGCTGCTGTATTCTTCTTTCATTGACCACTGCCCAAGGGTAGCCAAATCTCTTCGTACATCAACATTTCCCAATCTATCACAATTTGAATAATACTCTAGCATTCTTTGTTACCTTCCGAAGTGGACAGCTTTGTAGTTAACCACCTTGTACTGCATTGACCATGAATTTGCCCACTCACTCAACATTTTAAACTCAGTTATTTTTCTTACATCCTCCTCACCATCTCACCTAGTTTTGTGTTGTCAGCAACAATGGCATTACTACATTTGATTCCCTCATCCATATCAATCATAACTCTTGTGAATAGCTGAGCCTCAAAAACTGATATCTGCCATATGCAACTAATCACTGCTTTCCTCTCTGAAAATGACCCAACTGTTTCTTGTCTCTTTCACCCTGCATACAAATTCACCACCGAGTCCGCATCCTCAGCCCATCAGTTTTCACCCCCCCCCCCGACTGAGGATGAAGTTACTGAACACTCAAAAGGGAGCACTATTGTGTTTGCAACACTTTCTCACCCTCCACCAGCCCAGAGCCTGTCACCTTGTTTAATTCACTTCAGAGATTTGATTTGGGAACAACATCTGGTGAGCACATTTCTGGCATGTCTTTGCAGCAGTTTCGGGGGAAAAGCATCCCAGTTCTCTGGCACTCAGGACTGCTGGTGACTAGGCTTCTGCTTTACCTTAAGCACTAGATGACTCCAGGGTGGGATTGATGATTAATTACTTTGAGCAAATCTATGGGTAGATCCAGGAGCTGGAGGCAGATTTGTACATAGACATAGAATCCCTTCAGTGTGGAAACAGGCCATTTGGCCCAACAAGTCCACCCCGACCCTCCGAAGAGTAACTCACCCAAACCCATTCCCCTACCCTATTACTTGAACCAGTGCTAACCACTGAGCCACCATGCTACCCAAATAGTTGTTAGAAATATTCGATTATCTATCTGGAAGGTGGGAGGAATCAGTCTCAGCATGCATATGTCTGGCAGCTTCACAGGTGCCATGGAGACACAGCTCCAGCAGAACCTCCTGGAATTGCACGCAGGCCTGTATGTCATCGCTTCAGCTATATTTCATCAAATCAAAGCGAAATGTAACGATGTGAAATATATAGTGAGTTCTCTGAATGGGAGGGGGAAAAGAAAAATCGACGAATTTGCCATGTTAATGTGTTAAGGAAATAATATGATGAGAGAATAGTCAAAGAAAATATATTTGTGGCAGTGAAGGAAATGTGGAGCACAATTAAAATAAGAACAATTGGAGAATGAACTAAATTAAAATTCAGATGTTGATCTTCATCTGTGGCAATGAAGAGGAGGAGATGATGAGCATTGCCCTCACTCCAAGTGCCCCTTCCTCACAACAAGACAGGATGATGCCAGTTGACATCCACATTGAACAAAATCCCCCTGAGAGAACATACAGCACCTCCACCTCCATCCTGCCTGCAATTGCCAATTCTGTGGAAGTTCCAGCTCAGGAGAGTAAACCTCTCAGCATGTCCGTGTCCTCAAGCCATAAGACCATATGACATAGGAGCAAACATTAGGCCATTTGGCCCATTGAGTCTGCTTCCGCCATTCAATCGTGGCTCATAAGTTTCTCAATTCCATTTTCCCACTGTCTCTCTGTAACCTTTGATCCTCATTGCAATCTATCTCTGTCTTAAATATATTCAGTGACCTGGCCTCCACAGCCTTCTGTGGCAATGTATTCTATAGATTCACCATTCTCCGACTGAAGAAGTGTTTCATCATCTCCATTCTAAAGGGTCTTCTTTCACTCTAAAACTGTGCCCACGAGTTATAGTCACTCCTGCCAATGGAAACATTTTCCCAACATTCATTCTGTCCAGGCTGTTTAGTATTCTGTAAAATCCAATTACATTCCTCCTCATCCTTCTTAAATCATAGAGTATAGATCCAGAGACGTCAAACATTCCGTATATGTTAAAATTTGTATTCCTGGGATCATCCAGCTGTGGGGCCCAAAATTGCTCACAATATTCTAAATGTGGCCTGACCAGAATCTTATAATACCTCAGAAGTGCATTCCTGCTTTTATATTAGGGTCCCCCCGAAATAAATGGCAACATAGATGGCAAGGTGGCTCAGTGGTTAGCACTGCTGCCTCACAGCGCCAGGGACGTGGGATAGATTCCAGCTTTAGACAAGTGTCCGTGTGGAGTTTGCACATTCTCCCCGTGTCTGCGTGGGTTTCCTCCCACAGGTTAGGTAAGTTGGCCATGCTAAATTGCCCACAGTGGTTAGGGGTGTGTAGGTTAGGTGCATTAGTCAGGGGAAACATAAAGTAATTAGGATAGGGGAATGGGTTTGGGTGGGATAGTCTTTAGTTGGTGTGGAATTGTTGGGCCGAATGGCCTGTTTCCACACTGTAGGGAATTGATGATTCTATAAACATTGTGTTTGCCTTCCTAACTACTGACTCAATTGCAAGTTTACCTAATGTGAATCCTGAACTAGTACTCTCAAGTCCCTTTGCACTTCAGACTTTTAAACTTTCTCCCATTTAAAAAATAGTTTATGCCTCTATTCTTCCAATCTAAATATGTGGAGTGAGAAACAAAATGAATCAAACTTCCGCCCTGATGATACCAGTTTTGCTATCCCAGATATTAGAAGAACTGAAAATAAAAGTCAGGCAATCAGTAGAATAAATTTTTCTATCACTGACAATGAATGTCACTCTGTTGAACTCTTCATATGTTTAATATGTAGTAGCTTGGAGATCATGAGGACTGCCAATGCTGGAAAGTCACAGTCAAAAAAGTGGGAGCTGGGAAAAGCACAGCAGGTTAAGTAGCATTAGAGAAGCAGGTGAGTCGACGTTTCAGGAGGCACCTAACGAAAAGGGTAAATAGGACGGTCAACAGGATATTAAACTAGAAAGTGAGTGGGGGGCGGGAGGAGGGGGAGGTTAAACTCCAAGAAGTATAATGGCTAATTGGAAACAAAACAGCAGGTTAATATCTGTGGTGTTGGATTCAACTGCATGGAAAAGTATGAAAAAAATGAAAGAGTGTGGTGGCTTGGTGCTGGCTCACAGTGCCAGGCATCCGGGATCGATTCCAGCCTCGGGTGACTATCTGTGTGGAGTTTGCACATTCTCCGCATGTCTGCGTGGGTTTCCTCCAGGTGCTCCGGTTTCCTACCAAAAATGTGCAGGTCAGGTGAATTGGCCATGCTAAGTTGCCCATACTGTTCAGGGATTTGTAGGTGAGGTGCGTTAGTCAGGGGTAAACATAGGATAATAGGGTAGGGGAATGTTTCTGGGTGGGTTATTCTTTGGAGGATTGGTATAGACTTGTTGGGCTGAAGGGCCTTTTTCCCCATTGTATGGATTTATGATTCTATGAAAGGAGAACTCTGGAGAGTTTATTCAAGCCTCCAGAAGATAAAATAGGACAGAGTGTTTGGAAAGAATTGAGAATCTAATCTCAAGCTCATCGGATAAAGGAATGACATTGAGACTAGTCATGGAAAATACAGGGCTGAAGTTGTTGTATTTGAATGCACGCAGTATATGAAATAAGGTAAATGAAATTGTGGAGCAGATCAGAATTGGCAGGTATGATATGGTGGGCACGACAGACACATGACTATAAGGGGATCAGGACTGGGAGCTTAAATTCCAAGGATATACATCCTATGAAAAGAGAGGCAGGTCGGCAGAAGGGATGGGGTTGCCTTATGAGTGAGAAATGAATTGAAATCAATAGCGTTATGGACCAGACCAAAGCCCCTCAAAACATTTCAGGAAAGTAGCCTAGACCCTAACTTTGCTTGTTTTAAGCAGGTGTAAGATGGATATTCCAGAAGTGATACAGCTGGTCAAACCACATAGTTTAAAAAAAAGAATTTATTTTCAGACTACCAAATGAAACATGAGCAAGAGAACAGAATAGAGAATAACTTAATCTATCTGAAAACCAAAGCGTCTCTATTGCAACTTAATGCTGTTCCAATTCTTTGCAACATCCCCATAAACATCCCTTTGGCAAAAAAGGTAAAATCAAACACAGGTTCTTACAGAAGAGATGTCAGAGAGAGAGAGAGAGAGACAGTCCGCCAAGAAAGCTCTGTTGAATCCGGAAATCTTTATCCCCAGCAGCTTTCTTTAACTAGCAGCTTCAAAGTAAACCAAACAAAAAAAACTGAGCTGGGAGAATTGGCCACTCCCCTTTCATTATACAACTGTTTTTAAAAAAACCTGAAGGCCTTCTCTGATTGTTGACTTCAGCAGTATCTGTTAGCCATTATTAAAATAGCCAATTCAGACATATTGGCATCTCTGCCTTTATGACCCCTCTCAAAAAAAAGGAGTACAATAACCTTGTTAAAGGGGCAACACCATAACAATAGCAAGAAACAGTGGAAGGTCAGATGATGGAGAATCTGTGTGGGTAGAGTTGAGGAACCACAAAAGGTAAAAAAAAATGGGAATTATGTACAAGCCTCCAAACAGTAGTCAGGATATGGGGCACAAGATACACCAGGAGACAGAAAAGGCGTGTAAGAAAGGCAAGGTTACAATGATCATGGGGGAGTTTCAACATGCAGTTGGACTGGGAAAATCAGGATGGTAATGGATTGCAAGAAAAGGAATTTGTGGAATGTCTACGAGATGGCTTTTTGGAGCAGTTTGTGATGGATCCCAATAGGGAACAGGCAATTCTAGATTTAGTGTTGTGCAATGAGGCAGATTTGATAAGGAAGCTTCAGATGAAGAAATCCTTAGAAGGTTGTGATCACAATATGATAAAATTTACTCCGCTATTTGAGAGGGAGAAGCTGGAATCAGATGTAATGGTGTTATGGTTGAATAAAGGTAACTACGGAGGCATGAGGGAGGAGCTGGCCAGAATTGGAGAGGAGCCTAGCAGGAAGCATTGGAACAGAAATGGCAGGAGTTTCTGGAGTAATTCAGGAGACACAGCAAAAATTAATCCCTCGGAAAAAGAAGCATTCTAAAGGGAGGATGGGGTAACTATGGCTGACAAGAGAAGTTAGGGACAGCATAAAAGCAAAACAAAAGCATATAATGTGGCGAAGGGCAGTGGGAAGCCACGGAATTGGAAAGCTTACATAGATCAACAGAGGACAACTAAAAATGAAGGAGGGAGAAGATTATATATGAGAGTGAGCTAATATAAAAAGAAGATTGCAAGAATTACTTGAGAGAAATTTAAAGAGCAAAAGAGGCACAAGTGGATATTGGGCCACTGGAAAGTAATGCTGAAATAATAGTAATGGGGAACAAAGAAATGGTGGAGGAATTGAACTAGTACTTTGCATAAGTCTTCACGGTGGAAGACTCTGAGAAAGTGAGGACGGCAGACGCTGGAGATCAAAGTCGAGAGTGTGGAGCTGTAAAAGCACAGGTCAGGCAGCATCCAAGGAACAGGAGAATTGACATTTCGGGTTTAAGTCCTTCATCAGGAATGAGGATTGTGGGCTGGGGGTGATGAGAGATAAATGGGCAGGGAGGCATTGGGGCTGGGGGAAAGGTAGCTGAGAATGTGCTAGGTAGATGAAGGTGGATAGTAGGTGATAGGTCGGAGAGAGGAATGGAGCAGACAGATGGGAAAGGCAATGGACAGGTCAAGAGGGCGGTGCCAAGTTGGAGGCTTGGGACTGGGATAAAGTGGGGGGAGGGGGAATGTGGAAACTGGTGAAATCCACATTAATTCCATGTGGTTGCAGGATCCCAAGGCAGAAGATAAGGCATTCTTCCTCCAGGCAATGGGAGATTAGGATTTGGTGATGGAGGCAGCCCAGGACCTGCATGTCCTTGATGGAGTGGGAGGGGGAGTTAAAATGTTCAGCCATGGGGTGGTGGGGTTGGTTGGTGCAGGTATCCCAGAGGTGTCCTCTGAAGCGATCTGCAAGTTGGTGTCCTGTCTCCCTGATGTAGAGGACACCACATCAGGTGCAACAGATACAGTATGTGACATTTATGGAAGTACAGGTAAATTTCTTTTAGATGTGGAAGGATCCTTTGGGGCCGAAGATGGAGGTGAGGTGGGAGGTGTGGGCGCAGGTTTTGCACTTCTTGTGGTGGCGGGGGAAGGTGCTGGTGGGAAGGGTGTGTGCTGCTGGGGGAGGTGTGGATCTGACAAGGGAGTCGGTTAAAGACACGAGTAACATCCCAAAGATTCAAGGGAGTTGGGGAGCAGAGCTGAATATCATGGCTATCACCAAGGAGAAAGTGCTAGAAAAACTTAAATGTCTGATGGTGGAAAAATCACATGGACCAGATGGACTCCACCCCAGGATTTTCAAGGAGAGAGCTTTTTTTTATTCATTTGTTGGACTTGGGCATCGATGCTGGCCAGCATTGATAGCCCATCCCTATTTGCCCTTGAGAAGGTGGTGGTGAGCTGCCTTCTTGAACCGCTGCAGTCCATTTGCAGTGGGTTAACCCACAATGCCAGTAGGGAGGGAATTCCAGGATTTTGATGTAACAACTGTAAAGCAACTGCAGTATATTTCCAAATCCAGGTGGTGAGTGGCTTGGAGGGGAACTTGTGGTGGTGTTCCCAAGTATCTGCTGCCCTTGTCCTTTTAGGTGGAAGTTGTCATAGGTTTGGAAAATGCTAAGGATCTTTGATGAATTTCTGCAGTGCATCTTGTAGATAGTACACACTGCTGCTACTGAGCATCGGTCGTGGAGGGATCAAATGTTTGTAATGCGGTGACAATGAAGTGGGTTGCTTTGTCATGGGTGGTGTTAAACTTCTTGAGTGTTGTTGGAGCTGCATCCATCCAGGCAAGTGGGGAATATTTGATCACACTCCTGACTTGTGTCTTGTAGATGATGGTCAGACTTTGGGGTGTCAGGAGGTGAGTCACCCGCCACATTACCTCTAGTCTCTGACATGCTTTTGTAGCCACTGTGTTTATGTGGTGAGTCCAATTGAGTTTCTGGTCAATGGTAACCCAAGGTGGCGATTCAGTGATGCTAATACCGTTGAATGTCGAGGGGTGATGGTCATTGTCTGGCATTTGTGTGGCGCGAATGCTACTTGCCACTTTTTGGCTCAAGCCTGGAAATTGTCCAGATCTTGTTGCTTTTGAGCACGGACTGCTTCGGTATCTGAGAAGTCACAAATGGTGCTGAACACTGTTCAATCATTGGTGAACATCCCCACTTCTGACATTCTGACAGAGGGAATGTCATTCATGAAGCAGCTGAAGATTGTTGGACCTAGGACATTACCCCGAGGCACTCCTGCAGAGATGCCCTGGAGCTGAGATGACTGACCCTCCACAACCACAACCTTCTTCCTTTGTGCCAAGTATGACTCTAACCACTGGAGTGTTGCCCCCGATACCCATTGATTACAGTTTTGCCAGGGCTCCTTGATGTCATACTCGGTCAAATGTGGCCTTGATGTCAAGGGCTGTCACTCTCACATTCTCTCTGGAATTCAGCTCTTTTGTCCATGTTCGAACCAAGGATGTAATGAGATTAGGAGCTGAGTGACCCTGGTGGAACCCAAACTGGGAATCACTGAGCAGATGCTGCTTGATAGCACTGTTGATGACCCCTTCCATCACTTTACTGATGATGGAGAGTAGACTGACTGGGCAGTAATTGGCCGTGTTGGATTTGTCCTGCGTTTTGTGTACAGACAGACCTAAGCAATTTTCCACATTGTAGGGTAGATGCCAGTGTTGTAACTGTACTGGAAGAGCTTGGCTAAGGGAGTGGCAAGTTCTGGAGCACAGGTCCTCAGCACTGTTGCTGGAATGTTATCAGGGCCCATTGCCTTTGCAGTATCCAGTGCCTCCACCTGTTTCTTGATATCACATGGAGTGAATCAAATTCGCTGGAGACTGGTATCTGTGATGCTGGGGACCACTGGAAGGTTGTTGCGAATCATCAGCCTTATCTTTTGCCCTGATGTGCTAGGCTCCTCCATCATTGAGGATGGGCATATTTGTTGAGCCTCCTCCTCCAGTGAGTTGTTTAATTGTTCACCACCATTCACAACTGGATGTGGAAGAACTGCAGAGCTTAGATCTAATTCGTTGGTCGTGGGATCACTTAGCTCTATCACTTGCTGTTTATGCCGTTTGGCACACAAGTAGTCCTGTTGGTATTTTCACTAGGTCGACACGTCATTTTTAGGTATGGCTGATGCTGCTGCTGGCATGCCCTCCTGCACTCTCTGTTGAACCATGGTTGATCCCCTGGCTTGATGGTAATAGTTGAGTGGAGGATATACCAGGCCATGAGGTTATAGATTGAGCTGGTGTACAATTCTGCTGCTGTTGATGGCCCATAGCACCTCATGGATGCCCAGTCTTGAGCTGCTGAATTGGTTCGAAGTTTGTCCCATTTAGCATGGTGATCGTGCCAAGCAACACGATCGAGGTTATTCTCAATGTGAAGGCGGGATTTAGTCTCCACAAGGACAGTGGGCACTTGTACCTATACTGTCATGGACAGATGCTTCTGCAGCTGGCAGATTAGTAAGGATTTTTTTCCCTCTTGTTGGTTCTTTCACCACCTGCTGCAGACCCAATCTAGCAGTCATATCCTTTAGGACCCAACCAGTTTGATCGGTAATGCTGCTGCCAAGCCCCTCTTGGTGGTGGACATTGAAATCCCCCACCCAGAGTACATTTTGCATCCTTGCCACCCTCAGTGCTTCCTCCATTTGTTGTTCATCATGGAGCAGTACTGGTTTATCTGCTGAAGGAGGGCGGGACGTGGTAACCAGTAAGAGGTTTGCTTGCCCATGTTTAACCTGAAGCCAAGAGACATCATGGGGTTTGGAGTCGATGTCAAGGACTCCCAGGGCAACTCCTCCCGATTGTATCCTCCTGTGTCGCCACTGCTGCTGGGTCTGTCCTGCTGGTGGTGTCTGGGGTATTATCTGTAATGTATGATTCTGTAAGAATGACTATGTTAAGCTTTGAGACAGCTCTTCCAATTTTGGCACTAGCCCCCAGATGTTGGTAAGGAGGACTTTGCGTCGTCAACAGGACTGCTTGTGTTTTTGCCATTTCTTTTCCTGTTCCAAGGTTGATGCTAGGTGGTCCATCCAGTTTCATTTCTTTGTTGTGACTTTCTAGTGATTGATACAACTAAGTGGATTGCTAGACTCTCAACTGCACTCTGAAAGCATCAGTCTGTGACATTTCAGGGCGCAGTTGAGAGTCAACCACATGGCTGTGGGTCTGGAGTCACATGTAGGCCAGACCAGACAAGGATGGTGAATTTCCTTCCCTGAAGGACATTACTGAACCAGATGGGTTTTTCCAACAATTGACAATGGTTTCATGGTCATCATTTTTAAAAAAATTGAATTCAAATTCCCCATGTGTTGATGCAGTATTCAAACCCAGGTGCCCAGAACATTATTCTGGGTTTCTGGGATTAATAGTCAATAGTCAAATGGCCACTAGGCCATTGCTTACCCTTGATCATAGTGCTATCAAAGATCCTTATGTTGAGGATCACACCTCTGCTCACTGTTAAAGTGAGTCACCAAAGGATTTGAACCTAGGTAAGAATAAACTGGGAGATTCAGGATTGAAGCAATTGTTTGTAGTTATGAAGAATCAGGATTGTAAAATACAGACACTTGAATATCAGACTTTCTGAAAATGTTTATAATAATTGTTGTTCGAAATGACTACATTAATCATAAGTGGAATTGGTAGGTGTTTTTAATAAACATTACAGTTTTAGTGTCAGTAATAAGGTTATTATTACAACTGCACATTATTTGTGTCATCAGTAGCGTTAATATTAAGCACTGTGCATTTTTAATAGTTCCTGCAATCACTTTTTTGACAAACACCAGGGGTTTCCTCTGATTCCTGTTACTTCTCGCTCTGATTCCCAGGCTGAAAGCTGTCAGGCTCTCAGTTTTCTGTGTCAAGGACTTCACCTCTGCCCTCGGAACTAACCAATCGCTGATGAATCTGAACCCGATGAATAATGTACTGGCGGATTCAGGAATGAAACTGGGGTCTGCAGTTCTGAGGAACATGGCTTGTAAAATACAGAAACTGGGGTCATCTGTGAAGTGGTGTTTTAAAAATGCTGTATATCATTATTATTATGCATAATACTGTCATCAATAAACACTTTTTAAAAAAACTCTGACTCCTGATATTTTTCTCTCTGAACCCCAGACGATGGGGTGTCAGTCTCTCAGATTCTAGTATTGATAATCTTGCCTCCAATTTCAGCACATACTGGTCACTAATAGTTCTGAACCTGGCATCATATACTGTCACAGACAAATCTGTCCCCACAAGCTGTCAGCTGATAATGGTCTGAGGAGTATGCAACAGATCTGAAAAGTTTTGGGTTAGTTTACGTAATAAATAAAATTGGATTAAGTCAAGGTTATGGTCAATGCTATGAAGTATTAGCATAATAACTCCAGTTTTCCTGTATTTTACTCTTGTTCACTCAGTTTATTATTTTAATCTGTTTCAGACTGCAGGAGAATCTGTTCAGTCCATCTAGAAAGAGAGGCTCAGTGTTGCAACAGGAACCAGACCTAGGTTGTGTGTGACAGTATGAGCATTTCACTTTATAAGCTGCTCTCACCATGTGAATGTTGTTGCCTTATTTCCTGCCCCTTCCCTTTAAGCAGCTGCACTCCAGATTGAAATCCTGCTGGTTATTTCTGGGAAGGAGCCAGGGTGATGCTGAGTCTGGCTGCAGTGGCATGCTGATAGTTGCAGTCGATATTCCGGGGTTCATGCTCATGCTTGATGTTCCTTCCAGGAAGGGAACCGGATTGGAGACAGGATCTGTAGGTGGACCCACCATCAGAAAGGGCCCACCAGCAAATACCCGGAGTTACTCAGAGATCGAGAGAGAGCAGCCTTGTTGGCAGGTTTCTGAGATTTATGTAGCCAGGATGGATCAGCAGACCGAAAGAAGAAATGGGGCATGTGCCGAATGGGCGTGCTGCTCCTTGGTATGAAGGAGCATTGGCACTGTTTAATGACTTGGTTTTATGCAAGGGAAATCATGTCTCATAAACTTGATTGAGATTTTTCAGAAAATAATCAAGAAGATTAATGAGAGACAGTGTGGTAGACATTGTTTACTTTGACTTTAATAAAGCTTTTGACAAGGATCCGCATGGTAGACTAATTAGTAAAGTTGGATCATATGGGATTCAGGGTGAATTTGCCAAACGGATACAAAATTGGCTTCACAACAGGAGACCGAGGGTGATAGTGGAGAGTTGTTTTTTCGGACTGGAGGCCAGTTACCAGCAGTGTTTCACAGGAATCGGTACTGGGTCCACTTTTGTTTGTCATTTAAATAAATGATTGTGATGAGAATATAGAAGGCATGATTAGTACGTTTGCACGTGACAGTGGACACTGAGAAAGGTTATCCAAGGCTACAAAGAAATCTTAATCAAATGGGTCAATGCACTGTGGACTGGCAGACAGTTTAATTTGGATAAATGCATTTTGGTAAAACAAACATGGTCAGGAATTACACAATTAAAAGTAGGGTCTTAGGTAATCTTGTAGAACAGAGAGACCTAGGGATTCAAGCACATAACGTTTTGAAGTTTGCGTCCCATAGAGACAAGGTGGTTAAGCACCCTGTTTAGCACGCTTGCCTTCATTGCTCCTTTGAGTATAGGAGTTGGGATGTCATGTTAAGGTTATACAGGATGTTGGTGAGGCATCTTCTGGAGTACTGTGTCCATTTCTGGTTCCCTTGTAATAGGAAGAATATTATTAAACTTGGGACGATACAGAAAAGATGCACCAGGTTGTCGCTGGAATGGAGGGTTTGAGTTATATGGATAGGCTGCGACTTTTTCGACTGGATTGAGGGGTGACCTTACAAAGAGGTCTATAAAATCATGAGCGGTATAGATTGGGTGCCTTTTCCCTAGGGTGGGAATTTCAAAGACATGAGAGGCACGCTTTTAAGCTGAGAGGAGAAAGAGTTTTTTTAAAAAAGTTGCCTCTCATGTCTTTTTTTAGAGTGTTTCATTTGTGGAATGAACTTCCAGAGGAAGTGGTACATGCGGGACAGTTACAACATGTAAAAGACATTTGGGTAAGTACATGAATAATGAATGTTTAGAGGGATATGGGCCAAGCATATGGAATGTGGGACCAGTTTAGTTTAGAAACATGGTTAGCATGAACTAGTTGGGCTGAAGGGTCTGTTCCCTTGTTGAATGACTTTATGATTCCTCTGCCTATGGTTCTTGCATTAGCAAGGGAACCAGACTGGCATCATTGTGAAAATTAACATCTTGTACTTAGCAGACTTAATTTTGAAACAGATCGACCTGAGGATGCAAACCTGAGGAAGCAGGGACCAGTGAATAGATCTCATGTTTGCTGTACTCCTGTGGTATTGTGCAGTGACATGCACCTAGAAATGTTTCTGAACAGGATGTAATTTGTAATATAATGAATGATTTCTGATGCCATCAGAATAACTGAGCCATCGGTTTTTTCTCACTCATTTTGTTATTTTCTTCACAATTAATTGTGTTGTTTAAATCACAGTTATCCAGCAACTTTAACTTTTAAAATTAATTGTTGATATACTCAATATGTAATTTATTACAATTTCATAGAAACCCTACAGCATGGAAGCAGGCCATTCGGCCTATGGATTCCACACCAACCTTCTGAACAGAATCCCACCCATCCCTGTAATGCCTCATTTTCCATGGCTAATCCACCAAGCCGATGCATCCCTGGTCACCGTGGACAATTTAACATGGCCAATCCACCCAGCCTGCACATCTTTGGACTGTGGGAGGAAACCTACTTAGACATGGGGAGCATGTGCAAAGTCCATGCAGATAGTCACCGGAAGCAAGAATCGAATCCAGGTTCCTGGTGCTGTGAGGCAGCAGTGCTCACTACTGAGCCACTGTGCTATCCATGCTCATTATGTTCGTATGTTAATTAAATATTGCCAGTTGACAAGATGTTGTCTGACTTGTTTAAAACATTTGACAAGAAAGATTAAACAGATTTGTATAGAAGCTTGTGGGGATTTGAATTGAGGATGGGTAAAGCTTACGTATATAATGCAGTTTTGATTTTTCACAAGATGATTCAACAGAACAATCTTAGACATTATTCACTTTTAGGTTGGGAGGAAAAGCACACAAAGTTCCATAGTGATGGTGCATCGTGAAGAGGTAAAGGTTAAATTAAGAAGGCATCAAGTACAAGAACTGGCAAATCATGTTGCAGCAATATAAAACCCTTGTTTTATATTTTCCAGATTTGGAGTATTGTGTGCATTTTTTACAGTCACTCTACCAGAAGGATGTGGAAGCTTTGGAAGAAGTGCAGAGAAGGTTCACAGGATGTTGCCTGGTCTCAAGGGCATTGGCTATGACAAAAGGTTAAAAAGACTAGGATTGTTTGCACTGGAAGGACGGTGGCGAAGAAGAGATCTGATCAAGGTCTACAAAATTATGAGAGGCATAAGTAGAGGCTTTTCCTCGGGTCGAAGTTTCAAGGTGAGAGGGGGAAATGTTTAAGGAAGATGTGCGAGGGAAGCCTTTCATGCCGAGAGTGGTAGGAGCCAGAAGAGGTGGTGGAAGCAGGGGCATTGGCAACATTTAAAAAGCATCTGGATAGTCACATGAATAGGGAGGGAATAGAGGGATATAGACAGAATAAGGGTAGAAGGTTTGTTTGTTAGCTTAGTTAGGGCATGATGATTGGCGCAGGCTTGGAGGGCTGAAAAGCCTGGTCCTGTGCTTTCCTTCTCTTTTGTTCTTTGTTCTAAATCTTCTCCCTTGCCATGTATTTGTTGGAACCTAACAGGATTTATAATACACAGTCCTCTGTTTCAGAAAGAAGTGTCACTGGTGAACCAAAACTAACATTGATATGAAATGTAAATCCATCTGCATGACTGAGCCATGTTACAGATATCAAGGAATGATCAGGTATGTAAGGATAATGTACAAAAAGATCTACAGGATATGGTCTGGACCAAGACTCCAGTTTCAGTCCTGGGAACTGACCCAGTATCTGGTGACACATTAAGTAGGACATGGTTGAACGGCAGGTGCCCAGCTACAAATCTAGGGCTCAGGCTCTCCAGCGAGGAGAAGAATACAGAAATAGAGAACATTTACAGCACAGAAGGAAGCCATTTGGCCCAAAGCATCAGTGCAGATTGGAAAAGGGGTGGAGCCCCTGTCTCACTTTCCAGCTCTTGGTCTGTAGGTTGTGATCTCTCAGGTGTGTATCTGAGGTTTTATATAACTGTGATAAGAATTACCACACTTTCAAATAGTGTTCCTAACACCCACTGCCCTCTGAGTATAACACACCCTGGTAGCATGGTGGCTCAATGGCTCGCACTGCTTCCTCACAGCACCAGGGACCCAGGTTCAATCCTAGGCTCAGGCGACTGTCTGTGTGGAGTTTGCATGTCCTCCCTGTGTCTGTGTGGGTTTCTGCCCACAACCCAAAGATATGCAGACCAGGTGAATTGGCCATGCTAAATTGCCCGTAGTGTTCAGTGAAGTGTAGGTTAGGTGCATTAGAGTGATGGGGAATGGGTTTGAGTGGGATACTATTCAGAGGGTCAGTGGTAGACTTATTGGGACAAAGGGCCTGTTTCCATACTGTCAGGATTCTAATTCTAATTCGTAAAGAATCATCTGTGCCTGTCCTCTAATTTTGTACATTATTGTCCCTGATTATCAACCTCTCTGATAACAGAATAGGTCTTTCCTATAGACTGCAGCCAGACCTGAATAATTATTTACACTTCAGTGTCCTCTATTCACAAGAACACAACTTCAGCCTGTCAACCAAGACAAGGCAAGTAGAGGAGGAGATCTCCAAGCACATCTCATTTACAACTTGTGATGGTACTGTGACTTTAAGATGAATTTATATAGTGAATGGCAGAACCCTTAGGAGTATTGATATGCAGACGGATTTCCGTGTGCAGGTCCATAGATCACTAAAGATGACAATGCAGCTGGATAAGATAGTAATAAAGGCCTATGGCATGCTTGCCTTCATTGGAAGGGGCACTGAATATAAGGACAGGAAAGTTATGCTGCAGCTTTATAGAACTTTAGTTAGGTTGCATTGGAAATTTTGCGTACAGTTCTGGGCACCATACTACCAGAAGGATGTGGATGCTTTGGAAAGAGTACAGAAAAGTTTTACAGGATATTGCTTGGTATGGGGCATTTTAACTATGAAGAAAGGTTGGATAGACTAGAATGCAGGAGGTTGAGAGGCAACCTGACTGAAGTTTATAAGATTGTGAATGGCATGAATAGAGTGCAAAGTACGAGGCTTTTTCACAGGGTGAAGGAGTCAATTTCTAGCGGACACAGGTTCAAGGTATGGGATGAGGGAGGAATTTAAAACAGATATGCGAGGCAAATTGTTCACACAAAGGGTAGTGAGTGCCCGGAACACACTGCCAGAGGAGGTGGTGGAAACAGACACATTAGCAGCATTCAAGAAGCACCTGGATGAAGACATGAATAAGAAGGGAATTGTAGGATACTGATCCTTAAATGAAGACAGTTTTAGTATGGAAGGGCAAAATGTGTTGGTAGGCCGAAGGGCCTGTTCCTGTGCAGACTTGTTCAGTTGGCATTTAGAGTTGCCTAGTGAAGCTGGTGTAGATACAGCTCCCTCTACGCTACAGCAAAAAGCCCAAGGTCTGTCTCTGCTGCTCGATTGTTCTGGTGTTCCTTTCTCCTGGTCTGGAAGGGAGATATTCCATGAGAAAAATCTGTTGCATTGAATTTGCCCTCGCCTAGGGTGTGTTTATGAGATGCTGCTATATTGGAATAGTCGATGATTAGTAATTAAACATATTATTTTATCAGGTTTTACAATAGAGTTATGCCAATTCTTCTTTTGTATCATTTTATTTAACTGTATTTTAACAATAAACATGTTTTGCTTAAAGCCCTATGTGGACCAATTGAATCACATCTGGAATGCAGTACCTTATACTTGCCTTCAAATAAGGTAGAAATTCGGGTCTAGGCTATCTCTTTGATATATTTTGAGGGGGTTTGGTCTGGTTCATAACAAATCGATATTCAGTCCTGAATACTAGGGAGAATGATGGTGCAACAGGGGGTGCAGCCGGAGATGATGCCTCAGTTGAGTTATCACTAGACTATTATCCCAGCTCAGTCTGGCCTGCCGACGGACACAGACATTTATGCTCAGTGTTCCTGGGTTTGGGTGTAAAGTATCCCAGATTCCCACTCAGTATCAGTGCAATGACTATACCTTGAATCCATTTATGGCAAAGATAAATAATACAGGACTTATTCAACTGGAGCAGGTCCCACCATCTGATCGAGCCAAGTACCCACTATCTGTGTCTCAGAGAATTCTCCGCTCAGACTAGTGGGGTCATTACACAAGTGAAGATGCACAAACTGATAGTGAGAATGCTACTGTTCTACATTGGTGATTGGTTCATCAACAAGTCACAAACATTCTGCGTTTCTGGTATCAACAGGAGAATATATAATGGAAATTAAAGTCTATGTACTTGTTACAGATTTGAGCATTAAATAAAATCACTTCTGTGACCTCTAAATAGGAGTTAAAAATCACACAACACTAGGTTATAGTCCAACAGGTTTATTTAGAAGCACTAGGTTGCGGAGAATAAGGTTGTAAGACACAGTTTATAGCAAAAGTTTACAGTGTGATGTAACTGAAATTATATATTGAAAAAGACCCAGACGTTTGTTAAGTCTGTCATCTGTTAGATTGACCATGTTAGTTTCACTTATTTCATATGTAAATTGCAAAACCTTTTTTAAAAAGTTACATTCTCAAGTGCACTTTAACAACTGGTGTCATGTCGGCCCAGATAAGGTCTTGAAGGTGTTAACTCCCTGTGAGGCTGTCTGTGCCACAATGGTCAAACTGATTCTAATCTAAAAAACATATTTACAGAATCTTACATGGATTCACGCAGTGTTTGAGAAAAGTAAAATGTAATTCTACAAGTACAACTTCACCCCACAAACTTATATGTGTATGTGTGCATGTGGTGGGTGGGGTGGGGGGCGGGTTATGAGTGTCTCTGGGAGGGTGTGTGTATCCAAATCACTCTAAACATGAGATTATGAAAGCACTAAACATGCTGAAGAATATAGAGACTGATGAATGCATTTGTTGTTAGCTGTAGTCATGTGCGTTTGTTCCTGTGATTTATGCTTGGGAATGTCTCCGAATTGTTAACACTTTGAACCATCACATACCATTGTTGCCTGCATTTCCCTTTGCTGGGCACTTGCACAAAACACACACACACACAGTCTCATGTGTATTTCCCTTTGTGTGAATATCACCATGACCATAGTGTATTTCTGTCCCACGTCTCTTCAAATACAACAGAGCTCCTAACACTAATGAGAGCCTGATATTTCATTTCTTGAACAAATTTGTGCTGATTTGTCTTATAAACTTGCTTTCTGCTGCTTTAAGTTTGAAGCTGCAGCTTTTTGCCTGGTATGACATCCAGCTTTCTGATTCTTGTTGGAGGAGGATTCATCTGAAGTAAGTGAAGTATTCCATCACTGTGTTGACTTACACCTTGTAGATGTGGGAAAGAGTTTGTGGATTTAAGAGGCAAATACTTACTCACACACAAATATCTGAAGGATTCTATCAAAAATAAGAAATCTACATACTAAAAATTAAAATAAAAAGCCTTATAATAAGATATTGAATCACAGATTAAAAGTAATGTCCCAGAATCCAGCATTTCTATTCTTGAGCATGTTGTTTCACAACAGCAGTGAGGGCAGTATTGTTCAATATGGAGATGTGAGGAAATGATGGTATATTGATATTCTCACCACATCAATACTCTCGAACCCTACATTAATGCTTTGGGGACATGGGTTCAAATCCCACCATGGTAGATGGCATAATATAAATTCAGTAAAAATCTGGAATAAAAAGCAAGTCCAAAATCAACCATGTAAATCATGCTGATTGTCATATAAATCAAACACGTCTGGTTCACTTATTTAGTAATGATTTGGAAATGCCAGTGTTGGACTGGGGTGTATAAAATTAAAAATCACACAACACCAGGTTATAGTCCAACAGGTTTAACTGGAAGCACTAGCTTTCGGAGCACTGCTCCTTCATCAGGTTTATTTCATAGTCATCCTTATCTAGCCTGGCCTACAAGTCACTAAAGACCCACTGCAATGTAGCTGACTCATAACTACCCTATGGGCCTAGTCAGTAACATTTACACTCCCTGTAAAGGAATATAAATCTTATACCTCCTAGCTTCTGGAGTAGAGTCAATGAGGGGCCACTTGTGGTGCAGTGTGAGTGTCCTCCCTCAAAGGCAGAAAACCCAAGTTTAAGTCCTCACTACTCCAAAGCTATGTCATAACATTACATTACCTACAGGGTGGAAACAAGCTATTTGGCCCAACAAGTCCACACCGACCCACCGAAGCACAACCCACCCAGACCCATTCCCCTACATTTACCCCTTCACCTAACACTACAGGCAATTTAGCATGGCCAATTCACCTAACCTGCACATTTTTGGATTGCGGGAGGAAACTGGAGCATCCGGAGGAAACCCACGCAGACACGGGGAGAATGTGCAAACTCCACACAGAGAGTCATCTGAGACGGGAATCGAACCCAGGTCTGCTGGCGCTGTGAGGCAGCAGTGCTAACCACTGTGCCACCCATTTTCTGTGTTCTTCCCACTTGATATTTGTGTGTTTGCTGAGGTAGGTGGTAACATTTCTGGTAATGTTTCTTCGTGGTTGGAATATGGGATCTGACTCGAAATGTTTGTTAATGGAATGCCAGGTTGAGTGCCAGACCTTCAGGAATTTCTGTGCATTTCTTTGCCATACGTCAAGGACATTTCTGAAACAAACACCAGACTACTCTGACCCCTAGGTATTATGGTAGCCCACAAGTCAGCAATTACGCTACAACAGCTACTGATGAGCATAAAGGATCCCATACCTGCAACTAACAGAATCAACATTATATACAAAATACCATGGAAAGATTGCCACAAAAGGCACACTGGAAAAAAACTAGCCATCAGGATACATGAACACCAACTAGCCACCAAGATATATGATCAACTATCACTTGTGTCCATACACATGGACAAAGAAGGAGACCAATTTGACTGGGACACACGTACCTATCCACGGACAAGCTAAAGACATGCATGGGAATCCCTGGAGGCCTGGCACCAAACCTAGAACTCCATGAACAAACATGTAGAATTATACCCCATACACCAACAACTAAGAAACAAAACCAGATATGAAACAACCCACCTCAGCAAACCGGAAGACATAAATAACAACCAGGACAGAACACCAACGCTTCACGGGAGATGGACTGATTATGTTACCTAATGCGGTGTTGAAAAGTCTGCAAACAAACTTTCCAACAAGCAAGTCAACAACCTCTGATCCAAATCGTTTTGATGAACAGCAGTGGACCCAGCACCGAAACTTGCTGAACACCACTGGTTACCGGCCTCCAGTCGAAAAACAACTCTACAATCTTCCTCTGTTTTCTATTGTCAAGCTAATTTTGTATCCAATTGTATCCCATGTGATCTAACTATACTAATTAGTCTACCATGTAGAACATTATCAAAGGTTTTACTAAAGTCTATGTCAACAACATCTAATGCTCTACCTTTATTAATCCTTTTAATTACGTCCTCAAAAACCTCAATCAAATTGATGGGACACAATTTCCCAATCACAAAACCATACTGACTATCCTTAATCTGTCTTTACCTCTCCAAATGCAATGTATTTTATAATTTTATTTTTATAAATATGATATTTTATAATCTCTTCAACAACTGGCTCGAAGGTAGAAGATAGTGTGCTGACGCATGATTGCCTTCAGATTGGGGGCCTGTGACCAGCAGTGTGCCACAAGGATCGGTGCTGGGTTCATTGCTTTGTGTCATTTATATAAATAATATGGATGTGAAGTGTTGTTAGTCAGTTTGCAGATGACCACAGAATTGGAGGTGTAGTGGACAGCGAAGAAGGTTACCTCAGATTACAACAGGATCTTGACCAGATGGGCCAATGGGCTTAGGAGTGGCAGATGGAGTTTAATTTAGATAAATGTGAGGTGCAGCATTTAGGAAAGGCAAATCAGGGCAGGACTTGTATACTTAACACTAAGGTCCTGGGGAGTGCTGCTGAACAAACAGACCTTGGAGTGAAGGTTCATAGTTCTTTGAAAGTGGAGTCGCAGGTAGATAGGATAGTGAAGGTGGTGTTTGGTCAGAGCATTGAGTAAAGGAGTTGGGAGATCATGTTGCGGCTGTACAGGACCTTGGTTAGGCCACTTTTGGGATACGGTGTGCAATTTTGCTCTTCCTGCTATAAGATGGATGTTGTGAAACTTGAAAGGGTTCTGAAAAGACTTACAAGGATTTTGCTAGGGTTAGAGAGTTTGAGCTATAGGGAAAGGCTGAATGGGTGGGGCAATTTTCATTGGAGTATCTGAGGCTGAGGGGTGACCTTATAGAGGTTTATAAAATCATGCAGGGGCATGGATAGGACAAATAGACAAGGTCTTTTCCCTGAGATGGGGGAGCTCCAGAATTAGAGGGCATAGGTTGAGGGTGAGAGGGGAGATATTTAAAAGGGACCTAAGAGGCAACTTTTCCACATAGAGGGTGGTGCATGTATGGAATATGCTGCCAGAGGAAGTGGTGGAAGCTGGTACGATTACAACATTAAAAGGCACAGGATGAGCACAGGAATAGGAGGCATCTAGATGGATCTGGGCCAAGTGCTGGCAAATAGAACTAGATTAGTTTAGGATATCTGGTCAGCATGGATGAGTTGGACCGAAGGGTCGGTTTCTGTGCTGTACATCTCTATGACTCTAACTCCATGTGGCACCGATGACAGATTCACTGGTCTATAGTTCCCTGGCTTCTCCTTAGAGCCTTTCTTTAAATAAAGGCACATTAATCGACCTGCAGTCCTCTAGTGCCCCATAGATATCTATGGTAGGGGGTCCACAATTTCTTCTCTGTCTATCCACAACGTCCTGGGATACAGTTGATCAGGTCCCAGAGATTTATCCACCTTTATGTGTTTTTAAGATCTCCAGCACCTCCTCTTCTGTAATGTGGATTGTTTTCAAAACATCAATATTTATTCTCAGTTCTCTCGCCTTCATGTTTCTCCACAGTAAAAACTGGCACAAAATTTAGTATGCCTGCCATCATCTGTGGTTCCACACAAAGATAACCTCATCCATCTTTAAGGTGCCTTATTTTTTCCTTAGCTGCTCTTAACATATGTGTTGAATCTCTGGATTATTGTTAACCTTATCTGCCATGGCTATCTCATCTCCTTTTGTCCCCCGATTTCCCTCTTAATAATGGACCTATCTATCTCTCTTGAAATACTCTTCAAAGGATTCACTTGATCCCAGTTGTCTATACCTAACATATGCCTCCTTATACTTGTTCAAACAGAGCCTCAATGAAGGCAGCATTTGGTATACATGCCGTTATTGCATAGTGCATTGAGTATAGACTTTGGGAGGTCATGTTGCAGCTGTACAGGACATTTGTTAGGCCATTATTAAAATACTGTGCGCAATTCTGGCCTCCCTGCTATGAGAAGGATGTTGTGAAATTTGTAAGGGTTTAGGAAAGTTTTCCAAGGATGTTGCCAGGATTGGAAGATTTGAGCTATAAGGAGAGGTGGAATACACTGGGGCTATTTTCCCTGGAGGCTGAGGGGTGACCTTACAGAGGTTTATAAAATCATGAGGGGCATGAATAGGGTAAATTCACAAGGTACTTTCCTCGGGTTGGGCGAGTCAAAAGCTTGAGGGCACAGGTTTAGTATGAGAGGGGAAAGATTTAAAAGGGGCAGTTTTTTCACGCAGAGGGTGGTGCATGTATGGAATGAGCTGCCTGAGAAATTGTTGGAGGCTAGTACAATTACAACACTTAAAAGTCCTCTGGATGGGTATATGAATAAGAAGGGTTTAGAGGGATATGGGCCAAGTGCTGGTGAATGGGACTAGATTAATTTAGGGTATCTGGTTGGCATAGACGAGTTGGACCGAAGTCTGTGCTATATGTCTCTGCGACTTTATGTCTTCATCCACTGTACTCGCATTTACCAGCTTTACTCTAACAGGAACATAATGGTGTCCAGAAAGAAAATCACTGCCAAGGTGCTGCAGGGATTAAAATCCCAAATTTGTGATGATTTTTGCATCCCCAGGATTAAGAGGCGATTGGTGAAATCTCTCATTTTCTGGAACAGTCTCAGTGGAATGGAATTTTTTTTAGTCACTTGTGGGACATGAGCATCACTAGCTGGCCAGCATTTATCACCAGTGCCCAGTGGCTCTTGAGAAGTTGGTGATGAGCTGCCTTCCTGAATTGCTGTAGTCCATGAGATATAGGTAGACCCCTCAGGGAGGGAATTCCATGATTTTGAACCAGCGACGGTGTAGGAATGGCAATATATTTCCAAGTCAGGATGGCGAGTGTCTTGGAGTGGAACTTGAGGGGTTGGGGTTCCATGTATCTGCTGCCCTTGTCCTTCTAAATGGAAATGGTCATGGATGCTTAGCTATCTACTAATCTGTCTCTTCACCTTCAGGGATCTGTGGGCAAGACCCCTGTTCCTCTGAGTTTCCTAGTGTCCTATCATTCACTGAGTACTCCCCTTGTCTTGTAACACAGGAACAGGAGATCATTCCGTTCCTCAATCCTGTTACACAGGAATAGGAAGGATACCAGTCAGTCCCCCAGCAGATAAGATCAGTGATCTCAGAATAAACCTTGGCTGATGGGAGGGAGATGGAGCAATCTGGGATCATCTTGCTGTGTGTGAAGCCTGCACCCTCACCCCGCATCGCTTATGACAACCCGTGAAAAGAATGAGTTCTGAAGTCAGACAGAATCTTTTGCTTTATTTAGGAATCGAAAGGAACTTGTTGCGATGCCTTTGCCCCATCTCACCTTCGGTCCCAAATTCCCATGCATCGACTGGTACACTCTCCGTGGTTCGCTGAGGATCAGCCCACTGTCTTTTAGCGCAGAGCGGAATCGTTGGACCTACAGAGCACAGAGAGATAGAGATGAGATGAGTTTGTTCGCTGATAGCCCCTTGCTGCCCTCCCTCTCTCTACCCCACAGGGTAGCTGTCCCTTCTCTGCCCAATCCTGAGGCAGTGATTCTTCTCCTACTGTCAAGTCTACCCTCTTCTTCTGTAATACCTCTCCCAGACAACTATCCCTATGGGATTGTGATTCCTACCTCAATCGATGAGCCTAAAAAAATTCTGATTGTTTCCTCCTCCCCCACAAACTTTCTTTCATTATTCCAGGGTTTTGTGATTGCTATTTGGACTGACAAACTCCCATTTTTATCCCAGGTTAAAACTCAGTTTAGAAGATTGCGATACTGCAGACTTGAACTGTTTCCTGAGATGTAAGGGACAAGGAGAAGTTGTTATGAAGGAATTAAAGGCAACATTCCAATTAACCATACCTGGGAGAAAAAGGAGTCAAAGCAACATAAATAACCCGTTTCCAGGGTTAGCAAAGTTAATTGTTTGACAACCAGCTGTCTTGTGACTAATAGGTAATTAATATTCCCTGCATGAGGGATGTACTGAAGTGAAGGGGTTACTGGCACAACATGCAATGTTTTGAATAGAAAGTTGGCATCAAGTGTAACAAGGAACAGAAAAGCTACTCCCAATAAGAAGGCAATCCAAAGACTTGAATACTCCAGAATCAATATTGTGGATGAACAAATCTAAAGGAGCATCAATCATGTCACATCACAAGGCAGAAAATTCTAGAAGATTTCAGATTCAGGATTCCTCAGCAGCAGAACTCTGAAGAACTCTGGCACCAGGAATGCAACACAGCATTCTGATTTTATGACGCTGGCCACAGGACCATCTGTCCTCAAATTCTAGACAGTCCTCAAATTCAATCGATCTCTTGGAACCTGATGTACCTGTCATTGCATTAGAACTGGTCTCAGTACCAGAATCTTGGCTGTTTGCTACGTTTCCCTGAGAATCATCAACCCCACATGTTCCAAAACAGCATACTTATTTGAAATGGGGATAGCCACAGAAGACTCCTGCACCAACTGTCTACCTCTCTTACCTTTCCTGGAGTTAACCAATCTATGTGACTGGATCTGCATCTTTTCCCTCTTCCTATAACTGCCATCCTTCATGTCTCCCTGCTCTTGTAAATTCCTCATTACCTCGAACTGTCTCTCCAACTGTTCCATTCAATTTGAAAGGATTCTTAATCAACGGCATATATTGCAGATATAGTCCTCAGTAACCCTTAAACTCTCCCTGAACTCCTACATCCGACAAGAAGAGCATATCATTCTACTAAAGGCCATTTTTGCTTTTAGTCTACAGACACAGAAAATAGCACTGTCTTATTCCTCTACAAAACACTGCTCCAGGTTAAATTAATACTTGTGGCGTATATTTTAAGTTTAATCAAGAGGCATATCTCAAAAAAACATAATAAAACACCAACTCGACTCACAACTGCAGATTTACTGTAAGGCCATGCTTAAAATATCCACTTACCTGTTTCTGTGCTGTCCCCTCTCCCAAACAGGTTCCTCCAAGATTAGTTGTGAATTTCACTTGTTTGTTTTCCCAGATGTATTCCAATGTCCAGTGATTCACGAATTCAAACAGCAAAGGCATTAACTGTGCAGGTTCACTGCTGTGTCAGTTTCTGCCAATTTCCCGTTTCCATTGCCAGTGGCTGTCAGCTCTTTGTCCCTGAGTTCTGCCTCTGGCCGAGTGAATGTGAAAATTCTTCAGTGAATAGTCCTCTTGTCTCAGACTTCCGAGATTCTGGGTTAGATGGGAGAGCAGAAATCTAACCACTGGTATCTGGGCTGATGTGAGAACTGTTGTACTGGAGTAGCACACTGTTGGAGGGTCAGTGCTGAGGGAGTGCCAGACTGTGTCCCTCTGTGACATCTAACTGGCTGACTGCTGTCTGAAGTCCATATTAAAGATTTCGTGACCTCCTTGGAAGAAGCACTGTGAATGCCAATCTGAATCTTTAAAACTTGTGTCCAGTTGGTGAAAACAGGCAATCAGCCCGATATCACAGTGCTGTTAGTCAGTTCTTGCTGTCTGCACGTTAGTTGCTGTGTTCCCTGAGTAACCGCAGTATCTACCTGACAGTCCATATGATGTTGGAACAGAGGTCAGCCAATTGAATGTACTCTTTTGTCCGATGGGGTCATGGCTGATTTGGCAATTATCAACTCCACTCTCCTGTCTTTCTTTATAATCTTTGATCCCTTCCAGATTAAAAATCTCATCGCAGCCTTCAATATAATTAATGACTCAGCCTCGACCGCCCTCTGTGGTCAAGAGTTCCGCAGATTCACTCCCCTCTGAGAGAAGAAATTCCTCCTCATGCTTCCCTTTTATTCTGAGACTGTGCCTCAAAACTAGAGTCGAAAAGTGTGGCGCTGGAAAAACATGGCAGGTCATGCAGCATCCGAGGAGCAGGAGAGTCGACGTTCCGGGGGTAAGCCCTTTATCAGGAATGTCAAAACTAGATGGAATATTCCATCTCACCAAAATTGCGTGGAAGAAAATGGAAGACAGTTTAACGGCTGGACTCACTACTACTCATAAAAAGGCCAAAGGACTACTTGTTTTCCAAATTGCTAGCTGTAGCGCCATGTTCGCATTCATTGACTTAGAAATAAGGTCACACAGGGCTCATAGAAACATACAGTATAAGCAAAGGAGGAGGCTGTTTACCCCTTTTAACAATCCATGTGATCATGGCTGATCAGCCAACTAGGTTCCCTGATCCCATTTCATTCCTGTAATCCCAAGGACTTTATCTAACGCCTCAGAAGTATGGGAAGTGATTTTTGGGTCCCTTGCTGATATATTTGTATCATCGATAGCCACGAATGAAGTGCCAGTAGATTGGAGGGTGGCTAATGTGGTGTGATTATTTAAGAAAGGTAGTAAGCAAAAGCCAGGGAACTGATGTCAGTGGTGGGTAAGTTGTTGGAGGGGATTGTGAGGGATAGGATCTATGTGCATTTGGAAAGCCAAGGACTTATTAGGGATAGTCAACATGGTTATGTGCATGAGAAATGGTATCTCACCAACTTAATTGAGTTTTTGATGAAGTGACAAAGACGATTGAAGAAGGCAGGGGAGTGCAGTTGTGGTAAGTGGTGCCTCACAGGATGATTTGCTGCTGATATCTCTCATTTCCTTTGTCATTGATTTTTCTGTCTCTCTACTGCTTGATGCCAGGTTGCGTTTCAGGAAGAGCCAGAGGCACGTCACAGCCTGTGTGGAGGCAGCAAGCAGTCAGGGCGAGGTGGTCATCTCAGCTTCGACCCAAGAGTGGTACATCAAGAAGCACCTATACAGCACCCGGGACGTCACTGCAGCCGAGACTGTGGGCCGTGTGCTAGCTCAACGCTGCCTTGAGGCCGGGATTGGCTACCTCCAATTCCGGGCTATCCCTTGGGAATACCGGGCAGAGTCGGTAAGTCCCGAGAACTTTAAGAGAATGAGGGTCCTGATTAGTTTAGGAGGAAAGATGGGTGACTCACTTAAACAGGATTGTGGCTGATTGCATCCGGCCTCAACTCCACAGTCCTGCCCACTGTCTTGAAACCATTACTGACTAAAAAATTGTCTACCACCTCAAATTTATTCAGTGACTATCACACTCTGGAGAAGCAAATCCCCTTATGAGAACATAGAACATAGAAAAATACAGCGCAGTACAGGCCCTTCGGCCCTCGATGTTGCGCCGACCGAAGCCGACCTAACCTACACTAGCCCAATAACCTCCATATGCTTGTTCAATGCCCGCTAAAATGACCATAAAGAGGGAGAGTCCACCACTGCTACTGGCAGGGCATTCCATGAATTCACAACCCGCTGAGTAAAAAATCTACCCCTAACATCTGTCCTATACCTACCACCCCTTAATTTAAAGCTGTGTCCCCTAGTAACAGCTGACTCCATACGCGGAAAAAGGTTCTCACTGTCAACCCTATCTAAACCCCTAATCATCTTGTACACCTCTATCAAATCTCCCCTCAACCTTTTTTTCTCCAATGAGAAAAGTCCCAAGTGCCTCAGCCTTTCCTCATATGATCTTCCTACCATGCCAGCCAACATCCTGGTAAACCTTCTCTGCACTCGTTCCAATGCCTCCACATCCTTCCTATAGTATGGCGACCAAAACTGCACACAATACTCCAGATGAGGCCACACCAGAGTCTTATACAACTGCAACATGACCTCAGGACTCCGGAACTCAATTCCTCTACCAATAAAGCCCAGTACACCATATGCCTTCATCACAGCACTATTTACCTGGGTGGCAACTTTCAAAGATCTGTGTACATGGACACCAAGATCCCTCTGCTCATCCATACTACCAAGTAGTCTACCATTAGCCCAGTAATCCATCATCTTGTTACTCCTACCAAAGTGAATGACTTCACACTTAGCTACATTGAATTCCATTTGCCACCTTACTGCCCAGCTCTGCAACTTATCTATATCGCGCTGTAACCTGCCACATCCTTCTTCGCTGTCCCCAACTCCACAGACTTTTGTGTCATCCGCAAACTTGCTCACCCAGCCTTCAAGCCCCTCCTCCAGGTCATTTATAAAAATGACAAACAGCAATGGTCCCAAAACAGATCCTTCTGGAACACCGCTAGTAACTGCGCTCCAAGATGAACTATACCATCAACTACTACCCTCTGTCTCCTTCCAGCCAGCCAATTCCTAATCCAAGCCTCTAATGCACCCTTAATGCCATATCTCCGTAGTTTTTGCATTAGCCTGCCATGGGATACTTTATCGAACGCCTTGCTAAAATCCATATACACCACATCTACTGCTTTACCCTCGTCCACTTCCTTGGTCACCTTCTCAAAGAATTCAATAAGGTTTGTGAGGCACGACCTGCCCTTCACAAAACCATGCTGACTATCCTTGATCCCATTATTCCTATCCAGATGTTCATTAAATCCTATCCCTTACAATTCTCTCTAAGACTTTGCCCACAACAGAAGTGAGACTCACTGGCCTATAGTTACTCGGGCTATCCCTGCTCCCCTTCTTGAACAAGGGGACCACATTTGCTATCCTCCAGTCTTCTGGCACTATTCCCGTAGACAACGACGACATAAAAATCAAGGCCAATGGATCCGCTATCTCCTCCCTAGCTTCCCAGAGGATCCTAGGATAAATGTCATCAGGCCCCGGGGACTTATCTATTTTCATCCTTTCCAGTATTCCCCAGACCTCTTCCCTACGTACCTCAAGGCCATCCATTCTAATCACTTGTGACTCAATATTCACATCGGCAACAATGTCCTGTTCCTGAGTGAATACTGACGAAAAGTTTTGATTCAGTGTCTCACCAATCTCCTCCACCTCCACACACACAACTTCCCACTACTATCCTTGACTGGACCGATACCTACCCTTGTCATCCTTTTATTCCTGACATACCTGTAGAAAGCCTTTGGGTTTTCCCTAATCCTACCAACTAAGGACTTTTCATTACCCCTTCTCGCTGCTCTTAGCTCTGTCTTTAGATCCTTCCTGGCTACCTTATAACTCTCAATCGCCCCAACTGAACCTTCACGCCTCATCTTTACATAGGCCGCCCTCTTCCCTTTCACAAGGGATTCCAATTCCTTATTAAACCACGGCTCCCTCACAAGACCCTTTACTCCCTGCCTGACTGGTACATACTTATCAAGGACACCCATTAGCTGTTCGTTGAACAATCTCCACATATCATTTGTGTTCTTCCCTTGAAGCCTATTTTTCCAATCCACGCATCCTAAGTCATGCCTCACCGCATCATAATTTCCCTGCCCCCAGCTATAACTGTTGGCCTGCAGTGCACACTTATCCCTCTCCATCACTAGAGTAAAAGTCACCGAGTTGTGGTCACTGCCCCCGAAGTGCTCACCTACCTCCAAGTCTAACACCTGGCCTGGTTCATCACCTAGAACCAAATCCAGTATAGCCTCACCTCTTGTTGGCCTGTCTACATATTGTGTCAGGAAACCCTCCTGCACACATTGGACAAACACCGACCCATCTAACGAACTCGAGCTATAGCTTTCCCAGTCAATATCTGGGAAGTTAAAGTCCCCCATAACAACCACCCTGCTACTTTCACTCTTCTCCTGAATCATCCTGGCAATACTTTCCTCTACTTCTCTCGGACTATTAGGAGGCCTGTAGAAAACTCCGAACAGGGTGACCTCACCTTTCCTATTTCTAACCTCCGCCCACACTACCTCAGATGGCAAGTCTTCCTCCATCACCCTTTCTACTGCTGTAATATTATCCTTGACAAGCAATGCCACACCTCCCCCTCTTTTACCCCCATCTCTGACCCTACTAAAACATTTAAACCCTGGAACCTGCAACAGCCATTCCTGTCCCTGTTCTACCCACGTCTCTGTAATGGCCACAACATCGAAGTCCCAGGTACCAACCCTCGTCATGTCTGTTATTAAACGTGCCACATGTTAAGCCTAAAACGATGACCTCTCATATGAACGAGGACCGTAAGGAAGCCACTCAGCTCCTCCAGCTTACTCTGCCGTTCAATAAGGTCATGGCCGATCTGATTTTAACTTTGACTCAATGTTCAAGTGCATCCTCCCAAATCTTTCAGCCTCTTAACCTACATTGCCCCACAAGGGGAAACATCTTCTCTGCGTCTACTTTGTTAATCTCCTTTAGCATCTTACAAACTTCAATTAGATCTTGTGGGTGAATTACCACAAGCTACCTTTAATTTGGCTACTTACTCAGGAATCTCCAAGACAATCCAGTCTTAAAACAGAGGAACCTCTATTATCTGAATGAGTTGGGCGAGCACCTATTCGTCCGGATCGCAGTGCTCTACCAGACAGTTTGTTTCAATCAATAATTTTGATGAGTCTGCTATTTGAACAAACTAATCTTTGCATTCTGCAAATTGCAGGTTAAACTGAGAAGGACTTAAACCCTTAACATCACATAAATATATGAAATCCCTGTATTAAGCAAGGTCCTGAAAAGCTTCTACAATCACAAGAGCATTTATCAAGTTTCTGTGAACTCAGTGTCACAGTAGGAAATCAGAAGCACTGCCTTGCGCATGTTTACTTTCTCGGCAATTTATTTCAAGAACTGCCCAGTAAAGTGACGGAAATAAAGCACACGTTTGAAAAGGACTGTGTAACTCATCCTTACGTGAAACCAAAAACTCCACTCATTGTTGCTTGAGGTGATTGTGTTTCTTTGATTTTGCCAGTGTTTTCACTTGTTCTTCAGTACAGGCAATCCAAATTCACCTACCTCTTTGATGTAATATTTTTATTAGACCTTGAGACCTTGTTCGGATAATCCAAAATACGGATAATTGAGGTTAGTCTGTACTTAATCTTTATTGCACGTGGCAGCCAAAATAAGGACCTCCGGTCAGCGAGTTAGGCCTCACAACCCAGCTTGGGTATTACCTGATTCATGGTGGAATTTAGCTACGATTACGACCTACAATGTCTGTGGAAGCGACCTTCACTAAACAGCTGCCCATGACTAGCCCTTGCTGTGAAGTTAAACATCTCACAACACCAGGTTATAGTCCAACAGATTTAATTGGAAGCTCTAGATTTCAGACAACCTCCTGATGAAGGAGCAGCGCTCAGAAAACTAGTGCTTCCAATTAAACCTGTTGGTCTATAACCTGGTGTTGTGTGATTTTTAACTTTCTATACCCCAGTCCAACACTGGCATCTCCAAATCATGCCCTCCTGTGAAAACCCCTTACTGCTGACTGACACCTCCCCCTCTTCTACAAAGTAAAAGAGAAACCTGCAAATCTATCAACGGGATCGAACTTCAAATTAATACATATTCCTCGAGAGGGTTCTGCTTCCCGAACTGTTACCCGGAATTCCCTCCTCTCCACAATTACTGCAGCGTGGCCTCAGTCTAATGGTTCCTCTGTTTTTGCCGTTTTTGTTTTCAAAGAAAACTCTTGAGAAGTTTTAGAAACTGAAAGAACTGCAGAATTATGTGGGGCATGGATAGGATAAATAGACAAAGTCTTTTCCCTGGGGTCGGGGAGTCCAGAACTAGAGGGCATAGGTTTAGTGTGAGAGGCGAAAGATATAAAAGCGACCAAAGGGTCAACGCTTTCATCCAGAGGGTGGTACGTGTGTGGAATGAGCTGCCAGAGGAAGTGGCGGAGGCTGGTACAATTGCAACATTTTCCAGGCATTTGGATGGGTATATGAATAGGAAGGGTTTGGAAGGATATGGGCCGGGTGCTGGCAGGTGGGACTAGATTGGGTTGGGATATCTGGTCGGCATGGGCAGGTTGGACCGAAGGGTCTGTTTCCGAGCTGTACATCTCTATCTCGATGACTATGTCTACGCTGTAAATCAGAAACCAAACCCGAAGTCGGTGGTAAAGCAGTATGAAGAGAAATCAGAGTTCACGTTTCGGTCCGGTGAACCTTTCTGAGAACTTGACAAGTTTTAATTGTGTGATCGTTCCAGGGTTGCCCTGGGATTTTCGTGCTATTTCTGTTATTGATTGATTTCAGATGATGAGAAATCCGAAATGCTGCTTTGTGTGTATTAAAAAGTGAGGCGGGGCATCAGGAGACCGATCCACTCAGTAAAACTCGGTCTTTGATGACTTCTCAATTCTAATATTTCACTGCAAAATTTCCAACAAAACAACAACGAAATTTCGAGTCAAGAACTATTATGGCACATCAGCTGATTTCTAGAGTGCCCCTGGCTGTAGCGATGGTGGTATAGTGGTGAGCATAGCTGCCTTCCAAACAGTTGACCCAGGTTCGATTCCCGACCATCGCAAGCAGTGCATTTTAACACCACTCCACAACCAAAAGAGCCGATCGATTCAGTGGGAATGAAACACCTCCGTCTGCACATCACATTGAGTCTGCCAGACCTCTGGCGTGCAGACACAACTTTGAAGTTGAGGATGTCCCCAGGAGGATGAAAGAGTCAAATCGATCACGGTTCAAAGAAAGTAGAGTCATGGCAGAATTCCTTGGTTTTCCATCTTATTTCGAAAGAAATGTTTCCGGATTTCACTCATTTCAACATTACTCTCATTTTGTTTTTTGTGAACTACAGCCTAATATCAAGTGAAATGTGGGTGGACAGTTCACAAATATCCAAACAACGTTATTTCTCATATCGAATCGGTAATGTTATTGTTTTAGGTGCAGGTCAGAAATAGGAGGAGTGGACACCAGCTGCTTTTATATTTCCAGTATGAGAAAATGATTCGATAAAACTCTGAGAGATGATAGAAATGACCACAGAGTGAGTGAAAGTTTAATCCAGGATAAAGTTAAAAATCACACAACACCAGATTACAGTCCAACAGCTTTATTTGGAAGCACTAGTTTTAGGAGTGCTCCGAAAGCTACTTGGACGATAACCTGGTATTGTGTGATTTTGAACTTTGTCCTCCCCAGTCCACCACAGGCTCCTCCACGTCATCATCCGAGATAGTCATCATGGATTTGTTAAGGGAAGGTCGTGACTGATGAAGGTGACTGATTTTCTTTGAAGGATGAAGAATGGATGGAGTGTTTCCGATGTAGATCAACCTGATGATAAGAAGGACCATAAGACGCAGTATTTATAGCAAAAGGATTACAGTTTAATGCAGCTGAAATGATATATTAAACACATTTCGGTTAAGCCTTTCATCTTTTATAATGGGTTTACTAGTTTCCGTTCTTTAATATAAGAACCTCAGAACCTTTTCAAAGTTACGTTGTCGAGATAACTTCAGGTTGTCTAACAAGAGATGCCATCTCAGCTCAGACAATGCATTAAAGGTGTGAGGTTAAAGTCTGTCTGTGTCCCAATCTTGAGTCAGACTGGTTCTAGCCTCCCAGTCGGAGAGCACTTCAGCGCTCTGTGTCTTTCGGTCTCGGACCCCTGGGAGACAATCCTCCAAGGCTGACTATGGGACAGCCAACAATGCAAAGTGGCCAAGCAGAGGCTGATAGTCAAGTTCGGTACCCACGCGGATGACTTTAACTGGGCACTTTGGTCCATGTCACACGACACGTGACAACACTACACTGCATACTATTTCACGGACACTCACAAGTACACGCACACACACAAAAGCACACGCCTTCCGACCCACACACACATGCATACCCTCTCTCAAACACAAGCTCTCTCTCATAAACTCACTCAAACACTTCCACATTCACAGCCACTCACGCAATTTCTCACAAATTGATACCCCAGTACACTCACACACATGCACCTACACACACTCTCACAGACCCGCATATCCCTACATGCACACACACACAGACACACACACACAGCCAGACACACCCACACATGCAACCACACACACACACGCATGCACCCACACACGCAGACACACACCCACACATGCACCCACACACACACACATGCAGCCACACACACACGCATGCACCCACACACGCAGACACACACACACACACACACACACACACACAGTTCCCCCCCCACACACACACTGTTTCCGGTTTCTCCCGACTCTCAGCTGGAGACTATCATTGCCTGCAGACCCGACCTTCATCCCCCCACGACACCATGAAGGGTAACACTTGTTCATGCCCTTACACAGCCGTCTGTGCCCTCCCTTGACCCCGTCCTTTCCTACTTGCCCACCGCCCCTCCATGACGCTCTACCTCCTTCCTGCGCAGGGTTTCTCTGACAATGTCAATTTCACGTCCTTTGTCAATTTCACTTCCTATGTCAATTTCACCGCACTACGTTTTCTTTTTCCCCTCACGAACCGGGATCACCCTACGCTGTGCTTGCTGACCCCACCCGCTACGTTTGCCTTGCCAGATAGCGCTTTGTGTTTCGTTGGACCCGCAGGAGTAGCTGCGGACGTTCTGCTTAAACCTGAGCGGATAACACTGTTCTGCTCGGAGACAGGGAGGTCTGCAGATGCTGGAGCCCGAAACATCGATTTCCCTGCTGTGCCTTTCCAGCAACACACTCTCGACACTGTTCTGCCACGACCCTGTCTCGATTCCACACAATCCCATTCATCATTAAGGCGCCACGGCATCCCAAGGACTTGGGACCCATGGGAACTAAATGATGACAGCGTCCTCAGCACTCTGCACCCCCTGACCTTGGAAAGCCCATCTTGGTTCAGGTTACCTATCTAGGGCAGGGAGGGTTTTGCGTGCACTGCCTTCCCACATCAGTGGAAGCGACCTTCACTCAACAGCTGCCCATGACTACCCCTTGCTGTGAAGTTAAACATCACACAATACCAGGTTATAGTCCAACAGATTTAATTGGAAGCTCTAGATTTCGGACAACCACCTGATGAAGGAGCAGCGCTCAGAAAGCTAGTGCTTCCAATTAAACCTGTTGGTCTATAACCTGGTGTTGTGTGATTTTTAACTTTCTATACCCCAGTCCAACACTGGCATCTCCAAATCATGCCCTCCTGTGAAAACCCCTTACTGCTGACTGACACCTCCCCCTCTGCGACAAAGTAAAAGAGAAACCTGCAAATCTATCAACGGGATCGAACTTCAAATTAATACATATTCCTCGAGAGGGTTCTGCTTCCCGAACTGTTACCCGGAATTCCCTCCTCTGCACAATTACTGCAGCGTGGCCTCAGTCTAATGGTTCCTCTGTTTTTGCCGTTTTTGTTTTCTAAGAAAACTCTTGAGAAGTTTTAGAAACTGAAAGAACTGCAGAATTATGTGGGGCATGGATAGGATAAATAGACAAAGTCTTTTCCCTGGGGTCGGGGAGTCCAGAACTAGAGGGCATAGGTTTAGTGTGAGAGGCGAAAGAAAAAAAGCGACCAAAGCATCAACGCTTTCATCCAGAGGGTGGTACGTGTGTGGAATGAGCTGCCAGAGGAAGTGGCGGAGGCTGGTACAATTGCAACATTTTCGAGGCATTTGGATGGGTATATGAATAGGAAGGGTTTGGAAGGATATGGGCCGGGTGCTGGCAGGTGGGACTAGATTGGGTTGGGATATCTGGTCGGCATGGGCAGGTTGGACCGAAGGGTCTGTTTCCCAGCTGTACATCTCTATCTCGATGACTATGTCTACGCTGTAAATCAGAAACCAAACCCGAAGTCGGTGGTAAAGCTGTATGAAGAGAAGTCAGAGTTCACGTTTCGGTCCGATGAACCTTTCTGAGAACTTGACAAGTTTTAATTGTGTGATCGTTCCAGGGTTGCCCTGGGATTTTCGTGCTATTTCTGTTATTGATTGATTTCAGATGATGAGAAATCCGAAATGCTGCTTTGTGTGTATTAAAAAGTGAGGCGGGGCATCAGGAGACCGATCCACTCAGTAAAACTCGGTCTTTGATGACTTCTCAATTCTAATATTTCACTGCAAAATTTCCAACAAAACAACAACGAAATTTCGAGTCAAGAACTATTATGGCACATCAGCTGATTTCGAGAGCGCTTCTGGCTGTAGCGATGGTGGTATAGTGGTGAGCATAGTTGCCTTCCAAGCAGTTGACCCGACTTCGATTCCCGGCCATCGCAAGCAGTGCATTTTAACACCACTCCACAACCAAAAGAGCCGATCGATTCAGTGGGAATGAAACATCTCCGTCTGCACATCACATTGAGTCTGCCAGACCTCTGGAGTGCAGACACAACTTTGAAGTTGAGGATGTCCCCAGGAGGATTAAGGAGTCAAGTCGAGCACGGTTCAAAGAAACACGAGTCATGGCAGAATTCCTTGGTTTTCCATCTTATTTCGAAAGAAATGTTTCCGGATTTCACTCATTTTAACATTACTCTCATTTTGTTTTTTTGTGAACTACAGCCTAATATCAAGTGAAATGTGGGTGGACAGTTCACAAATATCCAAACAACGTTATTTCTCATATCGAATCGGTAATGTTATTGTTTTAGGTGCAGGTCAGAAATAGGAGGAGTGGACACCAGCTGCTTTTATATTTCCAGTATGAGAAAATGATTCGATAAAACTCTGAGAGATGATAGAAGTGACCACAGAGTGAGTGAAAGTTTAATCCAGGATAAAGTTAAAAATCACACAACACCAGATTACAGTCCAACAGCTTTACTTGGAAGCACTAGTTTGAGGAGTGCTCCGAAAGCTACTTGGACGATAACCTGGTATTGTGTGATTTTGAACTTTGTCCTCCCCAGTCCACCACAGGCTCCTCCACGTCATCATCCGAGATAGTCATCATGGATTTGTTAAGGGAAGGTAGTGTCTGATGAAGGTGACTGATTTTCTTTGAAGGATAAAGAATGGATGGAGTGTATCCGATGTAGATCAACCTGATGATAAGAAGGACCATAAGACGCAGTATTTATAGCAAAAGGATTACAGTTTAATGCAGCTGAAATGATATATTAAACACATTTAGGTTAAGCCTTTCATCTTTTATAATGGGTTTACTAGTTTCCGTTCTTTAATATAAGAACCTCAGAACCTTTTCAAAGTTACGTTGTCGAGATAACTTCAGGTTGTCTCACAAGAGATGCCATCTCAGCTCAGACAATGCATTAAAGGTGTGAGGTTAAAGTCTGTCTGTGTCCCAATCTTGAGTCAGACTGGTTCTAACCTCCCAGTCGGAGAGCACTTCAGCGCTCTGTGCCTTTCGGTCTCGGACCCCTGGGTGACAATCCTCCAAGGCAGACTATGGGACAGCCAACAATGCAAAGTGGCCAAGCAGAGGCTGATAGTCAAGTTCGGTACCCATGCGGATGACTTTAACTGGGCACTTTGGTTCATGTCACACGACACGTGACAACACTGCACTGTATACTATTTCACCGACACTCACAATTACACGCACACACACAAAAGCACACTCCTACCGACCCACACACACATGCATACCCTCTCTCAAACACAAGCTCTCTCTCATAAACTCACTCAAACACTTCCACATTCACAGCCACTCACGCACATTCTCACAAATTGATACCCCAGTACACTCACACACATGCACCTACACACACTCTCACAGACCCGCATATCCCTACATGCACACACACACACAGACACACACACACAGCCACACACACACATGCATGCACCCACACACGCAGACACACACACACACAGGACACACACCCACACATGCACCCACACACACACACATGCAGCCAAACACACACGCATGCTCCCACACACGCAGACACACAAAAACACATACACACACACACACACGCCCCCCCCCCACACACACACTTATTCCGGGTTCTCACGACTCTCAGCTGGAGGCTATCATTGCCTGCAGACCCGACCTTCATCCCCCCACGACACCATGAAGGGTAACACTTGTTCATGCCCTTACACAGCCGTCTGTGCCCTCCCTTGACCCCGTCCTTTCCATCTTACCCACCGCCCCTCCATGCCCCTCTACCTCCTTCCTGCGCAGGGTTGCTCTGACAATGTCAATTTCACGTCCTTTGTCAATTTCACTTCCTATGTCAATTTCACCGCACTACGTTTTCTTTTTCCCCTCACGAACCGGGATCACCCTACTCTGTGCTTGCTGACCCCACCCCGTACGTTTGCCTTCCCGGATAGTGCTGTTTGTTTCGTTGGACCCGCAGGAGTAGCTGCGGACGTTCTGCTTAAACCTGAGCGGATAACACTGTTCTGCTCGCAGACCGGGAGGTCTGCAGATGCTGGAGCCCGAAACATCGATTTCCCTGCTGTGCCTTTCCAGCAACACACTCTCGACACTGTTCTGCCACGACCCTGTCTCGGTTCCACACAATCCCATTCATCATTAAGGCGCCACGGCATCCCAAGGACTTGGGACCCATGGGAACTAAATGATGACAGCGGCCTCAGCACTCTGCAGCCCCTGACCTTGGAAAGCCCATCTTGCTTCAGGTTACCTATCTAGGGCAGGGAGGGTTTTGCGTGCACTGCCTTCCCACATCAGTGGAAGCGATCTTCACGAAACAGCTGCCCATGACTAGCCCTTGCTGTGAAGTTAAACATCACACAACACCAGGTTATAGTCCAACAGATTTAATTGGAAGCTCTAGATTTCGGACAACCACCTGATGAAGGAGCTGCGCTCCGAAAGCTAGTGCTTCCAATTAAACCTGTTGGTCTATAACCTGGTGTTGTGTGATTTTTAACTTTCTATACCCCAGTCCAACACTGGCATCTCCAAATCATGCCCTCCTGTGAAAACTCCTTACTGCTGACTGACACCTCCCCCTCTTCTACAAAGTAAAAGAGAAACCTGCAAATCTATCAACGGGATCGAACTTCAAATTAATACATATTCCTCGAGAGGGTTCTGCTTCCCGAACTGTTACCCGGAATTCCCTCCTCTCCACAATTACTGCAGCGTGGCCTCAGTCTAATGGTTCCTCTGTTTTTGCCGTTTTTGTTTTCTAAGAAAACTCTTGAGAAGTTTTAGAAACTGAAAGAACTGCAGAATTATGTGGGGCATGGATAGGATAAATAGACAAAGTCTTTTCCCTGGCGTCGGGGAGTCCAGAACTAGAGGGCATAGGTTTAGTGTGAGAGGCGAAAGATATAAAAGCGACCAAAGGGTCAACGCTTTCATCCAGAGGGTGGTACGTGTGTGGAATGAGCTGCCAGAGGAAGTGGCGGAGGCTGGTACAATTGCAACATTTTCGAGGCATTTGGATGGGTATATGAATAGGAAGGGTTTGGAAGGATATGGGCCGGGTGCTGGCAGGTGGGACTAGATTGGGTTGGGATATCTGGTCGGCATGGGCAGGTTGGACCGAAGGGTCTGTTTCCCAGCTGTACATCTCTATCTCGATGACTATGTCTACGCTGTAAATCAGAAACCAAACCCGAAGTCGGTGGTAAAGCTGTATGAAGCGAAATCAGAGTTCACGTTTCGGTCCGGTGAACCTTTCTGAGAACTTGACAAGTTTTAATTGTGTGATCGTTCCAGGGTTGCCCTGGGATTTTCGTGCTATTTCTGTTATTGATTGATTTCAGATGATGAGAAATCCGAAATGCTGCTTTGTGTGTATTAAAAAGTGAGGCGGGGCATCAGGAGACCGATCCACTCAGTAAAACTCGGTCTTTGATGACTTCTCAATTCTAATATTTCACTGCAAAATTTCCAACAAAACAACAACGAAATTTCGAGTCAAGAACTATTATGGCACATCAGCTGATTTCTAGAACGCTCCTGGCTGTAGCGATGGTGGTATAGTGGTGAGCATAGCTGCCTTCCAAGCAGTTGACCGGGGTGCGATTCCCGGCCATCGCAAGCAGTGCATTTTAACACCACTCCACAACCAAAAGAACCGATCGATTCAGTGGGAATGAAGCACCTCCGTCTGCACATCACATTGAGTCTGCCAGACCTCTGGAGTGCAGACACAACTTTGAAGTTGAAGATGTCCCCAGGAGGATGAAGGAGTCAAGTCGATCACGGTTCAAAGAAAGTCGAGTCATGGCAGAATTCCTTGGTTTTCCATCTTATTTCGAAAGAAATGTTTCCGGATTTCACTCATTTCAACATTACACTCATTTTGTTTTTTGTGAACTACAGCCTAATATCAAGTGAAATGTGGGTGGACAGTTCACAAATATCCAAACAACGTTATTTCTCATATTGAATCGGTAATGTTATTGTTTTAGGTGCAGGTCAGAAATAGGAGTGGACACCAGCTGCTTTTATATTTCCAGTATGAGAAAATGATTCGATAAAACTCTGAGAGATGATAGAAGTGACCACAGAGTGAGTGAAAGTTTAATCCAGGATAAAGTTAAAAATCACACAACACCAGATTACAGTCCAACAGCTTTATTTGGAAGCACTAGTTTTAGGAGTGCTCCGAAAGCTACTTGGACGATAATCTGGTATTGTGTGATTTTGAACTTTGTCCTCCCCAGTCCACCACAGGCTCCTCCACGTCATCATCCGAAATAGTCATCATGGATTTGTTAAGGGAAGGTAGTGTCTGATGAAGGTGACTGATTTTCTTTGAAGGATAAAGAATGGATGGAGTGTATCCGATGTAGATCAACCTGATGATAAGAAGGACCATAAGACGCAGTATTTATAGCAAAAGGATTACAGTTTAATGCAGCTGAAATGATATATTAAACACATTTAGGTTAAGCCTTTCATCTTTTATAATGGGTTTACTAGTTTCCGTTCTTTAATATAAGAACCTCAGAACCTTTTCAAAGTTACGTTGTCGAGATAACTTCAGGTTGTCTTACAAGAGATGACATCTCAACTCAGACAATGCATTAAAGGTGTGAGGTTAAAGTCTGTCTGTGTCCCAATCTTGAGTCAGACTGGTTCTAGACTCCCAGTCGGAGAGCACTTCAGCGCTCTTTGCCTTTCGGTCTCGGACCCCTGGGTGACAATCCTCCAAGGCAGACTATGGGACAGCCAACAATGCAAAGTGGCCACCAGAGGCTGATTGTCAAGTTCGGTACGCTTGCGGATGACTTTAACTGGGCACTTTGGTTCATGTCACACGACACGTGACAACACTGCACTGTATACTATTTCACCGACACTCACAAGTACACGCACACACACAAAAGCACACTCCTACCGACCCACACACACATGCATACCCTCTCTCAAACACAAGCTCTCTCTCATAAACTCACTCAAACACTTCCACATTCACAGCAACTCACGCACATGCTCACAAATTGATACCCCAGTACACTCACACAAATGCACCTACACACACTCTCACAGACCCGCATATCCCTACATGCACACACACACACAGACACACACACACAGCCACACACACACATGCATGCACCCACACACGCAGACACACACACACAGGACACACACCCACACATGCACCCACACACACACACATGCAGCCACACACACACGCATGCACCCACACACGCAGACACACACACACACATACTCACACACACATGAATGCACCCACACACGCAGACACACACACACACAGGACACACACCCACACATGCACCCACACACACACACATGCATCCACACACACACGCATGCACCCACACATACACACACACACACGGTCCCCCCCCACACACACACTGATTCCGGGTTCTCATGACTCTCAGCTGGAGACTATCATTGCCTGCAGACCCGACCTTCATCCCCCCACGACACCATGAAGGGTAACACTTGTTCATGCCCTTACACAGCCGTCTGTGCCCTCCCTTGACCCCGTCCTTTCCATCTTGCCCACCGCCCCTCCATGCCCCTCCATGCCCCTCTACCTCCTTCCTGCGCAGGTTTGCTCTGACAATGTCAATTTCACGTCCTTTGTCAATTTCACTTCCTATGTCAATTTCACCGCACTACGTTTTCTTTTTCCCCTCACGAACCGGGATCACCCTACGCTGTGCTTGCTGACCCCACCCCCTACGTTTGCCTTCCCGGATAGCGCTTTGTGTTTCGTTGGACCCGCAGGAGTAGCTGCGGACGTTCTGCTTAAACCTGAGCGGATAACACTGTTCTGCTAGCAGATAGGGAGGTCTTCAGATGCTGGAGCCCGAAACATCGATTTCCCTGCTGTGCCTTTCCAGCAACACACTCTCGACACTGTTCTGCCACGACCCTGTCTCGGTTCCACACAATCCCATTCATCATTAAGGCGCCACGGCATCCCAAGGACTTGGGACCCATGGGAACTAAATGATGACAGCGGCCTCAGCACTCTGCACCCCCTGACCTTGGAAAGCCCATCTTGGTTCAGGTTACCTATCTAGGGCAGGGAGGGTTTTGCGTGCACTGCCTTCCCACATCAGTGGAAGCGACCTTCACTAAACAGCTGCCCATGACTACCCTTTGCTGTGAAGTTAAACATCACACAACACCAGGTTATAGTCCAACAGATTTAATTGGAAGCTCTAGATTTCGGACAACCACCTGATGAAGGAGCAGCGCTCCGAAAGCTAGTGCTTCCAATTAAACCTGTTGGTCTATAACCTGGTGTTGTGTGATTTTTAACTTTCTATACCCCAGTCCAACACTGGCATCTCCAAATCATGCCCTCCTGTGAAAACCCCTTACTGCTGACTGACACCTCCCCCTCTTCTACAAAGTAAAAGAGAAACCTGCAAATCTATCAACGGGATCGAACTTCAAATTAATACATATTCCTCGAGAGGGTTCTGCTTCCCGAACTGTTACCCGGAATTCCCTCCTCTCCACAATTACTGCAGCGTGGCCTCAGTCTAATGGTTCCTCTGTTTTTGCCGTTTTTGTTTTCTAAGAAAACTCTTGAGAAGTTTTAGAAACTGAAAGAACTGCAGAATTATGTGGGGCATGGATAGGATAAATAGACAAAGTCTTTTCCCTGGGGTCGGGGAGTCCAGAACTAGAGGGCATAGGTTTAGTGTGAGAGGCGAAAGATATAAAAGCGACCAAAGGGTCAACGCTTTCATCCAGAGGGTGGTACGTGTGTGGAATGAGCTGCCAGAGGAAGTGGCGGAGGCTGGTACAATTGCAACATTTTCCAGGCATTTGGATGGGTATATGAAGAGGAAGGGTTTGGAAGGATATGGGCCGGGTGCTGGCAGGTGGGACTAGATTGGGTTGGGATATCTGGTCGGCATGGGCAGGTTGGACCGAAGGGTCTGTTTCCGAGCTGTACATCTCTATCTCGATGACTATGTCTACGCTGTAAATCAGAAACCAAACCCGAAGTCGGTGGTAAAGCTGTATGAAGAGAAATCAGAGTTGACGTTTCGGTCCGGTGAACCTTTCTGAGAACTTGACAAGTTTTAATTGTGTGATCGTTCCAGGGTTGCCCTGGGATTTTCGTGCTATTTCTGTTATTGATTGATTTCAGATGATGAGAAATCCGAAATGCTGCTTTGTGTGTATTAAAAAGTGAGGCGGGGCATCAGGAGACCGATCCACTCAGTAAATCTCGGTCTTTGATGACTTCTCAATTCTAATATTTCACTGCCAAATTTCCAACAAAACAAAAACGAAATTTCGAGTCAAGAACTATTATGGCACATCAGCTGATTTCTAGAGCGCTTCAGCCTGTAGCGATGGTGGTATAGTGGTGAGCATAGCTGCCTTCCAAGCCGTTGACCCGGGTTCGATTCCCGGCCGTCGCCAGCAGTGCATTTTAACACCACTCCACAACCAAAAGAGCCGATCGATTCAGTGGGAATGAAACACCTCCGTCTGCACATCACATTGAGTCTGCCAGACCTCTGGAGTGCAGACACAACTTTGAAGTTGAGGATGTCCCCAGGAGGATGAAGGAGTCAAGTCGAGCACGGTTCAAAGAAACACGAGTCATGGCAGAATTCCTTGGTTTTCCATCTTATTTCGAAAGAAATGTTTCCGGATTTCACTCATTTCAACATTACTCTCATTTTGTTTTTTGTGAACTACAGCCTAATATCAAGTGAAATGTGGGTGGACAGTTCACAAATATCCAAACAACGTTATTTCTCATATCGAATCGGTAATGTTATTGTTTTAGGTGCAGGTCAGAAATAGGAGGAGTGGACACCAGCTGCTTTTATATTTCCAGTATGAGAAAATGATTCGATAAAACTCTGAGAAATGATAGAAGTGACCACACAGTGAGTGAAAGTTTAATCCAGGATAAAGTTAAAAATCACACAACACCAGATTACAGTCCAACAGCTTTACTTGGAAGCACAAGTTTTAGGAGTGCTCCGAAAGCTACTTGGACGATAACCTGGTATTGTGTGATTTTGAACTTTGTCCTCCCCAGTCCACCACAGGCTCCTCCACGTCATCATCCGATATAGTCATCATGGATTTGTTAAGGGAAGGTAGTGTCTGATGAAGGTGACTGATTTTCTTTGAAGGATAAAGAATGGATGGAGTGTATCCGATGTAGATCAACCTGATGATAAGAAGGACCATAAGACGCAGTATTTATAGCAAAAGGATTACAGTTTAATGCAGCTGAAATGATATATTAAACACATTTAGGTTAAGCCTTTCATCTTTTATAATGGGTTTACTAGTTTCCGTTCTTTAATATAAGAACCTCGAACCTTTTCAAAGTTACGTTGTCGAGATAACTTCAGGTTGTCTAACAAGAGATGCCATCTCAGCTCAGACAATGCGTTAAAGGTGTGAGGTTAAAGTCTGTCTGTGTCCCAATCTTGAGTCAGACTGGTTCTAGCCTCCCAGTCGGAGAGCACTTCAGCGCTCTGTGCCTTTCGGTCTCGGACCCCTGGGTGACAATCCTCCAAGGCAGACTATGGGACAGCCAACAATGCAAAGTGGCCAAGCAGAGGCTGATAGTCAAGTTCGGTACCCATGCGGATGACTTTAACTGGACACTTTGGTCAATGTCACACGACACGTGACAACACTGCACTGTATACTATTTCACGGACACTCACAAGTACACGCACACACACAAAAGCACACTCCTACCGACCCACACACTATTGCATACCCTCTCTCAAACACAAGCTCTCTCTCATAAACTCACTCAAACACTTCCACATTCACAGCCACTCACGCACATTCTCACAAATTGATACCCCAGTACACTCACACACATGCACCTACACACACTCTCACAGACCCGCATATCCCTACATGCACACACACACACAGACACACACACACACAGCCACACACACCCACACATGCACCCACAAACACACACATGCATGCACCCACACACGCAGACACACACACACACAGGACACACACCCACACATGCACCCACACACACACATGCAGCCACACACACACGCATGCACCCACACACGCAGACACACACACACACACACACACACACACACACACACGGTCCCCCCCCACACACACAAAGATTCCGGGTGCTCACGACTCTCAGCTGGAGACTATCATTGCCTGCAGACCCGACCTTCATCCCCCCACGACACCATGAAGGGTAACACTTGTTCATGCCCTTACACAGCCGTCTGTGCCCTCCCTTGACCCCGTCCTTTCCATCTTGCACACCGCCCCTCCATGACGCTCTACCTCCTTCCTGCGCAGGGTTGCTCTGACAATGTCAATTTCACCTCCTTTGTCAGTTTCACTTCCTATGTCAATTTCACCGCAATACGTTTTCTTTTTCCCCTCACGAACCGGGATCACCCTACGCTGTGCTTGCTGACCGCACCCCCTACGTTTGCCCTCCCGGATAGCGCTTTGTGTTTCGTTGGACCCCCGGGAGTAGCTGCGGACGTTCTGCTTAAACCTGAGCGGATAACACTGTTCTGCTCGGAGACAGGGAGGTCTGCAGATGCTGGAGCCCGAAACATCGATTTCCCTGCTGTGCGTTTCCAGCAACACACTCTCAACACTGTTCTGCCACGACCCTGTCTCGGTTGCACACAATCCCATTCATCATTAAGGCGCCACGGCATCCCAAGGACTTGGGACCCATGGGAACTAAATGATGACAGCGGCCTCAGCACTCTGCACCCCCTGACCTTGGAAAGCCCATCTTGGTTCAGGTTACCTATCTCGGGCAGGGAGGGTTTTGCGTGCACTGCCTTCCCACATCAGTGGAAGCGACCTTCACTAAACAGCTGCCCATGACTACCCCTTGCTGTGAAGTTAAACATCACACAACACCAGGTTATAGTCCAACAGATTTAATTGGAAGCTCTAGATTTCGGACAACCACCTGATGAAGGAGCAGCGCTCCGAAAGCTAGTGCTTCCAATTAAACCTGTTGGTCTATAACCTGGTGTTGTGTGATTTTTAACTTTCTATACCCCAGTCCAACACTGGCATCTCCAAATCATGCCCTCCTGTGAAAACCCCTTACTGCTGACTGACACCTCCCCCTCTTCTACAAAGTAAAAGAGAAACCTGCAAATCTATCAACGGGATCGAACTTCAAATTAATACATATTCCTCGAGAGGGTTCTGCTTCCCGAACTGTTACTCGGAATTCCCTCCTCTCCACAATTACTGCAGCGTGGCCTCAGTCTAATGGTTCCTCTGTTTTTGCCGTTTTTGTTTTCTAAGAAAACTCTTGAGAAGTTTTAGAAACTGAAAGAACTGCAGAATTATGTGGGGCATGGATAGGATAAATAGACAAAGTCTTTTCCCTGGGGTCGGGGAGTCCAGAACTAGAGGGCATAGGTTTAGTGTGAGAGGCGAAAGATATAAAAGCGACCAAAGGGTCAACGCTTTCATCCAGAGGGTGGTACGTGTGTGGAATGAGCTGCCAGAGGAAGTGGCGGAGGCTGGTACAATTGCAACATTTTCCAGGCATTTGGATGGGTATATGAATAGGAAGGGTTTGGAAGGATATGGGCCGGGTGCTGGCAGGTGGGACTAGATTGGGTTGGGATATCTGGTCGGCATGGGCAGGTTGGACCGAAGGGTCTGTTTCCGAGCTGTACATCTCTATCTCGATGACTATGTCTACGCTGTAAATCAGAAACCAAACCCGAAGTCGGTGGTAAAGCTGTATGAAGAGAAATCAGAGTTGACGTTTCGGTCCGGTGAACCTTTCTGAGAACTTGACAAGTTTTAATTGTGTGATCGTTCCAGGGTTGCCCTGGGATTTTCGTGCTATTTCTGTTATTGATTGATTTCAGATGATGAGAAATCCGAAATGCTGCTTTGTGTGTATTAAAAAGTGAGGCGGGGCATCAGGAGACCGATCCACTCAGTAAAACTCGGTCTTTGATGACTTCTCAATTCTAATATTTCACTGCCAAATTTCCAACAAAACAACAACGAAATTTCGAGTCAAGAACTATTATGGCACATCAGCTGATTTCTAGAGCGTTCCAGCCTGTAGCGATGGTGGTATAGTGGTGAGCATAGCTGCCTTCCAAGCAGTTTACCCGGGTTCGATTCCCGGCCATCGCAAGCAGTGCATTTTAACACCACTCCACAACCAAAAGAGCCGATCGATTCAGTGGGAATGAAACACCTCCGTCTGCACATCACATTGAGTCTGCCAGACCTCTGGAGTGCAGACACAACTTTGAAGTTGAGGATGTCCCCAGGAGGATTAAGGAGTCAAGTCGAGCACGGTTCAAAGAAACACGAGTCATGGCAGAATTCCTTGGTTTTCCATCTTATTTCGAAAGAAATGTTTCCGGATTTCACTCATTTCAACATTACTCTCATTTTGTTTTTTGTGAACTACAGCCTAATATCAAGTGAAATGTGGGTGGACAGTTCACAAATATCCAAACAACGTTATTTCTCATATCGAATCGGTAATGTTATTGTTTTAGGTGCAGGTCAGAAATAGGAGGAGTGGACACCAGCTGCTTTTATATTTCCAGTATGAGAAAATGATTCGATAAAACTCTGAGAAATGATAGAAGTGACCACAGAGTGAGTGAAAGTTTAATCCAGGATAAAGTTAAAAATCACACAACACCAGATTACATTCCAACAGCTTTACTTGGAAGCACTAGTTTTAGGAGTGCTCCGAAAGCTACTTGGACGATAACCTGGTATTGTGTGATTTTGAACTTTGTCCTCCCCAGTCCACCACAGGCTCCTCCACGTCATCATCCGATATAGTCATCATGGATTTGTTCAGGGAAGGTAGTGTCTGATGAAGGTGACTGATTTTCTTTGAAGGATAAAGAATGGATGGAGTGTTTCCGATGTAGATCAACCTGATGATAAGAAGGACCATAAGACGCAGTATTTATAGCAAAAGGATTACAGTTTAATGCAGCTGAAATGATATATTAAACACATTTAGGTTAAGCCTTTCATCTTTTATAATGGGTTTACTAGTTTCCGTTCTTTAATATAAGAACCTCAGAACCTTTTCAAAGTTACGTTGTCGAGATAACTTCAGGTTGTCTAACAAGAGATGCCATCTCAGCTCAGACAATGCATTAAAGGTGTGAGGTTAAAGTCTGTCTGTGTCCCAATCTTGAGTCAGACTGGTTCTAGCCTCCCAGTCGGAGAGCACTTCAGCGCTCTGTGCCTTTCGGTCTCGGACCCCTGGGTGACAATCCTTCAAGGCAGACTATGGGACAGCCAACAATGCAAAGTGGCCAAGCAGAGGCTGATAGTCAAGTTCGGTACCCATGGGGATGACTTTAACTGGGCACTTTGGTACATGTCACACGACACGTGACAACACTGCACTGTATACTATTTCACGGACACTCACAAGTACACGCACACACACAAAAGCACACTCCTACCGACCCACACACTATTGCATACCCTCTCTCAAACACAAGCTCTCTCTCATAAACTCACTCAAACACTTCCACATTCACAGCCACTCACGCACATTCTCACAAATTGATACCCCAGTACACTCACACACATGCACCTACACACACTCTCACAGACCCGCATATCCCTACATGCACACACACACACAGACACACACACACACAGCCACACACACCCACACATGCACCCACAAACACACACATGCATGCACCCACACACGCAGACACACACACACACAGGACACACACCCACACATGCACCCACAAACACACACATGCATGCACCCACACACGCAGACACACACACACGCACACACACACACACACGGTCCCCCCCCCACACACAAAGATTCCGGGTTCTCACGACTCTCAGCTGGAGACTATCATTGCCTGCAGACCCGACCTTCATCCCCCCACGACACCATGAAGGGTAACACTTGTTCATGCCCTTACACAGCTGTCTGTGCCCTCCCTTGACCCCGTCCTTTCCATCTTGCCCACCGCCCCTCCATGACGGTCTACCTCCTTCCTGCGCAGGGTTGCTCGGACAATGTCAATTTCACCTCCTTTGTCAATTTCACTTCCTATGTCAATTTCACCGCAATACGTTTTCTTTTTCCCCTCACGAACCGTGATCACCCTACGCTGTGCTTGCTGACCCCACCCCCTACGTTTGCCCTCCCGGATAGCGCTTTGTGTTTCGTTGGACCCCCGGGAGTAGCTGCGGACGTTCTGCTTAACCCTGAGCGGATAACACTGTTCTGCTCGGAGACAGGGAGGTCTGCAGATGCTGGAGCCCGAAACATCGATTTACCTGCTGTGCGTTTCCAGCAACACACTCTCGACACTGTTCTGCCACGACCCTGTCTCGGTTGCACACAATCCCATTCATCATTAAGGCGCCACGGCATCCCAAGGACTTGGGACCCATGGGAACTAAATGATGACAGCGGCCTCAGCACTCTGCACCCCCTGACCTTGGAAAGCCCATCTTGGTTCAGGTTACCTATCTAGGGCAGGGAGGGTTTTGCGTGCACTGCCTTCCCACATCAGTGGAAGCGACCTTCACTAAACAGCTGCCCATGACTACCCCTTGCTGTGAAGTTAAACATCACACAACACCAGGTTATAGTCCAACAGATTTAATTGGAAGCTCTAGATTTCGGACAACCACCTGATGAAGGAGCAGCGCTCCGAAAGCTAGTGCTTCCAATTAAACCTGTTGGTCTATAACCTGGTGTTGTGTGATTTTTAACTTTCTATACCCCAGTCCAACACTGGCATCTCCAAATCATGCCCTCCTGTGAAAACCCCTTACTGCTGACTGACACCTCCCCCTCTTCTACAAAGTAAAAGAGAAACCTGCAAATCTATCAACGGGATCGAACTTCAAATTAATACATATTCCTCGAGAGGGTTCTGCTTCCCGAACTGTTACCCGGAATTCCCTCCTCTCCACAATTACTGCAGCGTGGCCTCAGTCTAATGGTTCCTCTGTTTTTGCCGTTTTTGTTTTCTAAGAAAACTCTTGAGAAGTTTTAGAAACTGAAAGAACTGCAGAATTATGTGGGGCATGGATAGGATAAATAGACAAAGTCTTTTCCCTGGGGTCGGGGAGTCCAGAACTAGACGGCATAGGTTTAGTGTGAGAGGCGAAAGATATAAAAGCGACCAAAGGGTCAACGCTTTCATCCAGAGGGTGGGACGTGTGTGGAATGAGCTGCCAGAGGAAGTGGCGGAGGCTGGTACAATTGCAACATTTTCCAGGCATTTGGATGGGTATATGAATAGGAAGGGTTTGGAAGGATATGGGCCGGGTGCTGGCAGGTGGGACTAGATTGGGTTGGGATATCTGGTCGGCATGGGCAGGTTGGACCGAAGGGTCTGTTTCCGAGCTGTACATCTCTATCTCGATGACTATGTCTACGCTGTAAATCAGAAACCAAACCCGAAGTCGGTGGTAAAGCTGTATGAAGAGAAATCAGAGTTCACGTTTCGGTCCGGTGAACCTTTCTGAGAACTTGACAAGTTTTAATTGTGTGATCGTTCCAGGGTTGCCCTGGGATTTTCGTGCTATTTCTGTTATTGATTGATTTCAGATGATGAGAAATCCGAAATGCTGCTTTGTGTGTATTAAAAAGTGAGGCGGGGCATCAGGAGACCGATCCACTCAGTAAAACTCGGTCTTTGATGACTTCTCAATTCTAATATTTCACTGCAAAATTTCCAACAAAACAACAACGAAATTTCGAGTCAAGAACTATTATGGCACATCAGCTGATTTCTAGAGCGCTTCAGCCTGTAGCGATGGTGGTATAGTGGTGAGCATAGCTGCCTTCCAAGCAGTTGACCCGGCTTCGATTCCCGGCCATCGCAAGCAGTGCATTTTAACACCACTCCACAACCAAAAGAGCCGATCGATTCAGTGGGAATGAAACACCTCCGTCTGCACATCACATTGAGTCTGCCAGACCTCTGGAGTGCAGACACAACTTTGAAGTTGAGGATGTCCCCAGGAGGATTAAGGAGTCAAGTCGAGCACGGTTCAAAGAAACACGAGTCATGGCAGAATTCCTTGGTTTTCCATCTTATTTCGAAAGAAATGTTTCCGGATTTCACTCATTTCAACATTACTCTCATTTTGTTTTTTGTGAACTACAGCCTAATATCAAGTGAAATCTGGGTGGACAGTTCACAAATATCCAAACAACGTTATTTCTCATATCGAATCGGTAATGTTATTGTTTTAGGTGCAGGTCAGAAATAGGAGGAGTGGACACCAGCTGCTTTTATATTTCCAGTATGAGAAAATGATTCGATAAAACTCTGAGAGATGATAGAAGTGACCACACAGTGAGTGAAAGTTTAATCCAGGATAAAGTTAAAAATCACACAACACCAGATTACAGTCCAACAGCTTTACTTGGAAGCACTAGTTTTAGGAGTGCTCCGAAAGCTACTTGGACGATAACCTGGTATTGTGTGATTTTGAACTTTGTCCTCCCCAGTCCACCATAGGCTCCTCCACGTCATCATCCGATATAGTCATCATGGATTTGTTAAGGGAAGGTAGTGTCTGATGAAGGTGACTGATTTTCTTTGAAGGATAAAGAATGGATAGAGTGTATCCGATGTAGATCAACCTGATGATAAGAAGGACCATAAGACGCAGTATTTATAGCAAAAGGATTACAGTTTAATGCAGCTGAAATGATATATTAAACACATTTAGGTTAAGCCTTTCATCTTTTATAATGGGTTTACTAGTTTCCGTTCTTTAATATAAGAACCTCAGAACCTTTTCAAAGTTACGTTGTCGAGATAACTTCAGGTTGTCTAACAAGAGATGCCATCTCAGCTCAGACAATGCATTAAAGGTGTGAGGTTAAAGTCTGTCTGTGTCCCAATCTTGAGTCAGACTGGTTCTAGCCTCCCAGTCGGAGAGCACTTCAGCGCTCTGTGCCTTTCGGTCTCGGACCCCTGGGTGACAATCCTTCAAGGCAGACTATGGGACAGCCAACAATGCAAAGTGGCCAAGCAGAGGCTGATAGTCAAGTTCGGTACCCATGCGGATGACTTTAACTGGGCACTTTGGTTCATGTCACACGACACGTGACAACACTGCACTGTATACTATTTCACGGACACTCACAAGTACACGCACACACACAAAAGCACACTCCTACCGACCCACACACTATTGCATACCCTCTCTCAAACACAAGCTCTCTCTCATAAACTCACTCAAACACTTCCACATTCACAGCCACTCACGCACATTCTCACAAATTGATACCCCAGTACACTCACACACATGCACCTACACACACTCTCACAGACCCGCATATCCCTACATGCACACACACACACAGACACACACACACACAGCCACACACACCCACACATGCACCCACAAACACACACATGCATGCACCCACACACGCAGACACACACACACACAGGACACACACCCACACATGCACCCACACACACACATGCAGCCACACACACACGCATGCACCCACACACGCAGACACACACACACACACACACACACACATATATACACACACACACACACACAGTCCCCCCCGCACCCCCCACACACACTGATTCCGGGTTCTCACGACTCTCAGCTGGAGACTATCATTGCCTGCAGACCCGACCTTCATCCCCCCACGACACCATGAAGGGTAACACTTGCTCATGCCCTTACACAGCCGTCTGTGCCCTCCCTTCACCCCGTCCTTTCCATCTTGCCCACCGCCCCTACATGACGCTCGACCTCCTTCCTGCGCAGGGTTGCTCTGACAATGTCAATTTCACGTCCTTTGTCAATTTCACTTCCTATGTCAATTTCACCGCACTACGTTTTCTTTTTCCCCTCACGAACCGGGATGACCCTACGCTGTGCTTGCTGACCCCACCCCCTACGTTTGCCTTCCCGGATAGCGCTTTGTGTTTCGTTGGACCCGCAGGAGTAGCTGCGGACGTTCTGCTTAAACCTGAGCGGATAACACTGTTCTGCTCGGAGACAGGGAGGTCTGTAGATGCTGGAGCCCGAAACTTCGATTTCCCTGCAGTGCGTTTCCAGCAACACACTCTCGACACTGTTCTGCCACGACCCTGTCTCGGTTGCACACAATCCCATTCATCATTAAGGCGCCACGGCATCCCAAGGACTTGGGACCCATGGGAACTAAATGATGACAGCGGCCTCAGCACTCTGCACCCCCTGACCTTGGAAAGCCCATCTTGGTTCAGGTTACCTATCTAGGGCAGGGAGGGTTTTGCGTGCACTGCCTTCCCACATCAGTGGAAGCGACCTTCACTAAACAGCTGCCCATGACTACCCCTTGCTGTGAAGTTAAACATCACACAACACCAGGTTATAGTCCAACAGATTTAATTGGAAGCTCTAGATTTCGGACAACCACCTGATGAAGGAGCAGCGCTCCGAAAGCTAGTGCTTCCAATTAAACCTGTTGGTCTATAACCTGGTGTTGTGTGATTTTTAACTTTCTATACCCCAGTCCAACACTGGCATCTCCAAATCATGCCCTCCTGTGAAAACCCCTTACTGCTGACTGACACCTCCCCCTCTTCTACAAAGTAAAAGAGAAACCTGCAAATCTATCAACGGGATCGAACTTCAAATTAATACATATTCCTCGAGAGGGTTCTGCTTCCCGAACTGTTACCCGGAATTCCCTCCTCTCCACAATTACTGCAGCGTGGCCTCAGTCTAATGGTTCCTCTGTTTTTGCCGTTTTTGTTTTCTAAGAAAACTCTTGAGAAGTTTTAGAAACTGAAAGAACTGCAGAATTATGTGGGGCATGGATAGGATAAATAGACAAAGTCTTTTCCCTGGGGTCGGGGAGTCCAGAACTAGAGGGCATAGGTTTTGTGTGAGAGGCGAAAGATATAAAAGCGACCAAAGGGTCAACGCTTTCATCCAGAGGGTGGTACGTGTGTGGAATGAGCTGCCAGAGGAAGTGGCGGAGGCTGGTACAATTGCAACATTTTCCAGGCATTTGGATGGGTATATGAATAGGAAGGGTTTGGAAGGATATGGGCCGGGTGCTGGCAGGTGGGACTAGATTGGGTTGGGATATCTGGTCGGCATGGGCAGGTTGGACCGAAGGGTCTGTTTCCGAGCTGTACATCTCTATCTCGATGACTATGTCTACGCTGTAAATCAGAAACCAAACCCGAAGTCGGTGGTAAAGCTGTATGAAGAGAAATCAGAGTTGACGTTTCGGTCCGGTGAACCTTTCTGAGAACTTGACAAGTTTTAATTGTGTGATCGTTCCAGGGTTGCCCTGGGATTTTCGTGCTATTTCTGTTATTGATTGATTTCAGATGATGAGAAATCCGAAATGCTGCTTTGTGTGTATTAAAAAGTGAGGCGGGGCATCAGGAGACCGATCCACTCAGTAAAACTCGGTCTTTGATGACTTCTCAATTCTAATATTTCACTGCAAAATTTCCAACAAAACAACAACGAAATTTCGAGTCAAGAACTATTATGGCACATCAGCTGATTTCTAGAGAGCTTCTGGCTGTAGCGATGGTGGTATAGTGGTGAGCATAGCTGCCTTCCAAGCAGTTGACACGGGTTCGATTCCCGGCCATCGCAAGCAGTGCATTTTAACACCACTCCACAACCAAAAGAGCCGATCGATTCAGTGGGAATGAAACACCTCCGTCTACACATCACATTGAATCTGCCAGACCTCTGGAGTGCAGACACAACTTTGAAGTTGAGGATGTCCCCAGGAGGATTAAGGAGTCAAGTCGAGCACGGTTCAACGAAACACGAGTCATGGCAGAATTCCTTGGTTTTCCATCTTATTTCGAAAGAAATGTTTCCGGATTTCACTCATTTCAACATTACTCTCATTTTGTTTTTTGTGAACTACAGCCTAATATCAAGTGAAATGTGGGTGGACAGTTCACAAATATCCAAACAACGTTATTTCTCATATCGAATCGGTAATGTTATTGTTTTAGGTGCAGGTCAGAAATAGGAGGAGTGGACACCAGCTGCTTTTATATTTCCAGTATGAGAAAATGATTCGATAAATCTCTGAGAGATGATAGAAGTGACCACACAGTGAGTGAAAGTTTAATCCAGGATAAAGTTAAAAATCACACAACACCAGATTACAGTCCAACAGCTTTACTTGGAAGCACTAGTTTTAGGAGTGCTCCGAAAGCTACTTGGACGATAACCTGGTATTGTGTGATTTTGAACTTTGTCCTCCCCAGTCCACCACGGGCTCCTCCACGTCATCATCCGATATAGTCATCATGGATTTGTTAAGGGAAGGTAGTGTCTGATGAAGGTGACTGATTTTCTATGAAGGATAAAGAATGGATGGAGTGTATCCGATGTAGATCAACCTGATGATAAGAAGGACCATAAGACGCAGTATTTATAGCAAAAGGATTACAGTTTAATGCAGCTGAAATGATATATTAAACACATTTAGGTTAAGCCTTTCATCTTTTATAATGGGTTTATTAGTTTCCGTTCTTTAATATAAGAACCTCAGAACCTTTTCAAAGTTACGTTGTCGAGATAACTCCAGGTTGTCTAACAAGAGATGCCATCTCAGCTCAGACAATGCATTAAAGGTGTGAGGTTAAAGTCTGTCTGTGTCCCAATCTTGAGTCAGACTGGTTCTAGCCTCCCAGTCGGAGAGCACTTCAGCGCTCTGTGCCTTTCGGTCTCGGACCCCTGGGTGACAATTCTCCAAGGCAGACTATGGGACAGCCAACAATGCAAAGTGGCCAAGCAGAGGCTGATAGTCAAGTTCGGTACCCATGGGGATGACTTTAACTGGGCACTTTGGTTCATGTCACACGACACGTGACAACACTGCACTGTATACTATTTCACGGACACTACACAAGTACACGCACACACACAAAAGCACACTCCTACCGACCCACACACACATGCATACCCTCTCTCAAACACAAGCTCTCTCTCATAAACTCACTCAAACACTTCCACATTCACAGCCACTCACGCACATTCTCACAAATTGATACCCCAGTACACTCACACACATGCACCTACACACACTCTCACACACCCGCATATCCCTACATGCATACACACACACACAGACACACACACACACAGCCACACACACCCACACATGCACCCACACACACACACATGCACCCACACACGCAGACACACACACACACACAGGACACACACCCACACATGCACCCACACACACACGCATGCACCCACACACGCAGACACACACACACACACACACACACACATATATACACACACACACACACACAGTCCCCCCCGCACCCCCCACACACACTGATTCCGGGTTCTCACGACTCTCAGCTGGAGACTATCATTGCCTGCAGACCCGACCTTCATCCCCCCACGACACCATGAAGGGTAACACTTGCTCATGCCCTTACACAGCCGTCTGTGCCCTCCCTTCACCCCGTCCTTTCCATCTTGCCCACCGCCCCTACATGACGCTCGACCTCCTTCCTGCGCAGGGTTGCTCTGACAATGTCAATTTCACCTCCTTTGTCAATTTCACTTCCTATGTCAATTTCACCGCACTACGTTTTCTTTTTCCCCTCACGAACCGGGATGACCCTACGCTGTGCTTGCTGACCCCACCCCCTACGTTTGCCTTCCCGGATAGCGCTTTGTGTTTCGTTGGACCCGCAGGAGTAGCTGCGGACGTTCTGCTTAAACCTGAGCGGATAACACTGTTCTGCTCGGAGACAGGGAGGTCTGTAGATGCTGGAGCCCGAAACATCGATTTCCCTGCTGTGCGTTTCCAGCAACACACTCTCGACACTGTTCTGCCACGACCCTGTCTCGGTTGCACACAATCCCATTCATCATTAAGGCGCCACGGCATCCCAAGGACTTGGGACCCATGGGAACTAAATGATGACAGCGGCCTCAGCACTCTGCACCCCCTGACCTTGGAAAGCCCATCTTGGTTCAGGTTACCTATCTAGGGCAGGGAGGGTTTTGCGTGCACTGCCTTCCCACATCAGTGGAAGCGACCTTCACTAAACAGCTGCCCATGACTACCCCTTGCTGTGAAGTTAAACATCACACAACACCAGGTTATAGTCCAACAGATTTAATTGGAAGCTCTAGATTTCGGACAACCACCTGATGAAGGAGCAGCGCTCCGAAAGCTAGTGCTTCCAATTAAACCTGTTGGTCTATAACCTGGTGTTGTGTGATTTTTAACTTTCTATACCCCAGTCCAACACTGGCATCTCCAAATCATGCCCTCCTGTGAAAACCCCTTACTGCTGACTGACACCTCCCCCTCTTCTACAAAGTAAAAGAGAAACCTGCAAATCTATCAACGGGATCGAACTTCAAATTAATACATATTCCTCGAGAGGGTTCTGCTTCCCGAACTGTTACCCGGAATTCCCTCCTCTCCACAATTACTGCAGCGTGGCCTCAGTCTAATGGTTCCTCTGTTTTTGCCGTTTTTGTTTTCTAAGAAAACTCTTGAGAAGTTTTAGAAACTGAAAGAACTGCAGAATTATGTGGGGCATGGATAGGATAAATAGACAAAGTCTTTTCCCTGGGGTCGGGGAGTCCAGAACTAGACGGCATAGGTTTAGTGTGAGAGGCGAAAGATATAAAAGCGACCAAAGGGTCAACGCTTTCATCCAGAGGGTGGTACGTGTGTGGAATGAGCTGCCAGAGGAAGTGGCGGAGGCTGGTACAATTGCAACATTTTCCAGGCATTTGGATGGGTATATGAATAGGAAGGGTTTGGAAGGATATGGGCCGGGTGCTGGCAGCTGGGACTAGATTGGGTTGGGATATCTGGTCGGCATGGGCAGGTTGGACCGAAGGGTCTGTTTCCGAGCTGTACATCTCTATCTCGATGACTATGTCTACGCTGTAAATCAGAAACCAAACCCGAAGTCGGTGGTAAAGCTGTATGAAGAGAAATCAGAGTTCACGTTTCGGTCCGGTGAACCTTTCTGAGAACTTGACAAGTTTTAATTGTGTGATCGTTCCAGGGTTGCCCTGGGATTTTCGTGCTATTTCTGTTATTGATTGATTTCAGATGATGAGAAATCCGAAATGCTGCTTTGTGTGTATTAAAAAGTGAGGCGGGGCATCAGGAGACCGATCCACTCAGTAAAACTCGGTCTTTGATGACTTCTCAATTCTAATATTTCACTGCAAAATTTCCAACAAAACAACAACGAAATTTCCAGTCAAGAACTATTATGGCACATCAGCTGATTTCTAGAGGGCTTCTGGCTGTAGCGATGGTGGTATAGTGGTGAGCATAGCTGCCTTCCAAGCCGTTGACCCGGGTTCGATTCCCGGCCATCGCAAGCAGTGCATTTTAACACCACTCCACAACCAAAAGAGCCGATCGATTCAGTGGGAATGAAACACCTCCGTCTGCACATCACATTGAGTCTGCCAGACCTCTGGAGTGCAGACACAACTTTGAAGTTGAGGATGTCCCCAGGAGGATTAAGGAGTCAAGTCGAGCACGGTTCAAAGAAACACGAGTCATGGCAGAATTCCTTGGTTTTCCATCTTATTTCGAAAGAAATGTTTCCGGATTTCACTCATTTCAACATTACTCTCATTTTGTTTTTTGTGAACTACAGCCTAATATCAAGTGAAATCTGGGTGGACAGTTCACAAATATCCAAACAACGTTATTTCTCATATCGAATCGGTAATGTTATTGTTTTAGGTGCAGGTCAGAAATAGGAGGAGTGGACACCAGCTGCTTTTATATTTCCAGTATGAGAAAATGATTCGATAAAACTCTGAGAAATGATAGAAGTGACCACAGAGTGAGTGAAAGTTTAATCCAGGATAAAGTTAAAAATCACACAACACCAGATTACAGTCCAACAGCTTTACTTGGAAGCACTAGTTTTAGGAGTGCTCCGAAAGCTACTTGGACGATAACCTGGTATTGTGTGATTTTGAACTTTGTCCTCCCCAGTCCACCACAGGCTCCTCCACGTCATCATCCGATATAGTCATCATGGATTTGTTAAGGGAAGGTAGTGTCTGATGAAGGTGACTGATTTTCTTTGAAGGATAAAGAATGGATGGAGTGTTTCCGATGTAGATCAACCTGATGATAAGAAGGACCATAAGACGCAGTATTTATAGCAAAAGGATTACAGTTTAATGCAGCTGAAATGATATATTAAACACATTTAGGTTAAGCCTTTCATCTTTTATAATGGGTTTACTAGTTTCCGTTCTTTAATATAAGAACCTCAGAACCTTTTCAAAGTTACGTTGTCGAGATAACTTCAGGTTGTCTAACAAGAGATGCCATCTCAGCTCAGACAATGCATTAAAGGTGTGAGGTTAAAGTCTGTCTGTGTCCCAATCTTGAGTCAGACTGGTTCTAGCCTCCCAGTCGGAGAGCACTTCAGCGCTCTGTGCCTTTCGGTCTCGGACCCCTGGGTGACAATCCTTCAAGGCAGACTATGGGACAGCCAACAATGCAAAGTGGCCAAGCAGAGGCTGATAGTCAAGTTCGGTACCCATGGGGATGACTTTAACTGGGCACTTTGGTTCATGTCACACGACACGTGACAACACTGCACTGTATACTATTTCACCGACACTCACAAGTACACGCACACACACAAAAGCACACTCCTACCGACCCACACACTATTGCAAACCCTCTCTCAAACACAAGCTCTCTCTCATAAACTCACTCAAACACTTCCACATTCACAGCCACTCACGCACATTCTCACAAATTGATACCCCAGTACACTCACACACATGCACCTACACACACTCCCACAGACCCGCATATCCCTACATGCACACACACACACAGACACACACACACACAGCCACACACACCCACACATGCACCCACAAACACACACATGCATGCACCCACACACGCAGACACACACACACACAGGACACACACCCACACATGCACCCACACACACACATGCAGCCACACACACACGTATGCACCCACACACGCAGACACACACACACACACACACACACACACACACACGGTCCCCCCCCCACACACAAAGATTCCGGGTTCTCACGACTCTCAGCTGGAGACTATCATTGCCTGCAGACCCGACCTTCATCCCCCCACGACACCATGAAGGGTAACACTTGTTCATGCCCTTACACAGCCGTCTGTGCCCTCCCTTGACCCCGTCCTTTCCATCTTGCCCACCGCCCCTCCATGACGCTCTACCTCCTTCCTGCGCAGGGTTGCTCGGACAATGTCAATTTCACCTCCTTTGTCAATTTCACTTCCTATGTCAATTTCACCGCAATACGTTTTCTTTTTCCCCTCACGAACCGGGATCACCCTACGCTGTGCTTGCTGACCCCACCCCCTACGTTTGCCCTCCCGGATAGCGCTTTGTGTTTCGTTGGACCCCCGGGAGTAGCTGTGGACGTTCTGCTTAAACCTGAGCGGATAACACTGTTCTGCTCGGAGACAGGTAGGTCTGCAGATGCTGGAGCCCGAAACATCGATTTACCTGCTGTGCGTTTCCAGCAACACACTCTCGACACTGTTCTGCCACGACCCTGTCTCGGTTGCACACAATCCCATTCATCATTAAGGCGCCACGGCATCCCAAGGACTTGGGACCCATGGGAACTAAATGATGACAGCGGCCTCAGCACTCTGCACCCCCTGACCTTGGAAAGCCCATCTTGGTTCAGGTTACCTATCTAGGGCAGGGAGGGTTTTGCGTGCACTGCCTTCCCACATCAGTGGAAGCGACCTTCACTAAACAGCTGCCCATGACTACCCCTTGCTGTGAAGTTAAACATCACACAACACCAGGTTATAGTCCAACAGATTTAATTGGAAGCTCTAGATTTCGGACAACCACCTGATGAAGGAGCAGCGCTCCGAAAGCTAGTGCTTCCAATTAAACCTGTTGGTCTATAACCTGGTGTTGTGTGATTTTTAACTTTCTATACCCCAGTCCAACACTGGCATCTCCAAATCATGCCCTCCTGTGAAAACCCCTTACTGCTGACTGACACCTCCCCCTCTTCTACAAAGTAAAAGAGAAACCTGCAAATCTATCAACGGGATCGAACTTCAAATTAATACATATTCCTCGAGAGGGTTCTGCTTCCCGAACTGTTACCCGGAATTCCCTCCTCTCCACAATTACTGCAGCGTGGCCTCAGTCTAATGGTTCCTCTGTTTTTGCCGTTTTTGTTTTCTAAGAAAACTCTTGAGAAGTTTTAGAAACTGAAAGAACTGCAGAATTATGTGGGGCATGGATAGGATAAATAGACAAAGTCTTTTCCCTGGGGTCGGGGAGTCCAGAACTAGACGGCATAGGTTTAGTGTGAGAGGCGAAAGATATAAAAGCGACCAAAGGGTCAACGCTTTCATCCAGAGGGTGGTACGTGTGTGGAATGAGCTGCCAGATGAGGTGGCGGAGGCTGGTACAATTGCAACATTTTCGAGGCATTTGGATGGGTATATGAATAGGAAGGGTTTGGAAGGATATGGGCCGGGTGCTGGCCGGTGGGACTAGATTGGGTTGGGATATCTGGTCGGCATGGGCAGGTTGGACCGAAGGGTCTGTTTCCGAGCTGTACATCTCTATCTCGATGACTATGTCTACGCTGTAAATCAGAAACCAAACCCGAAGTCGGTGGTAAAGCTGTATGAAGAGAAATCAGAGTTCACGTTTCGGTCCGGTGAACCTTTCTGAGAACTTGACAAGTTTTAATTGTGTGATCGTTCCAGGGTTGCCCTGGGATTTTCGTGCTATTTCTGTTATTGATTGATTTCAGATGATGAGAAATCCGAAATGCTGCTTTGTGTGTATTAAAAAGTGAGGCGGGGCATCAGGAGACCGATCCACTCAGTAAAACTCGGTCTTTGATGACTTCTCAATTCTAATATTTCACTGCAAAATTTCCAACAAAACAACAACGAAATTTCGAGTCAAGAACTATTATGGCACATCAGCTCATTTCTAGAGCGCGTCCGGCTGTAGCGATGGTGGTGTAGTGGTGAGCATAGCTGCCTTCCAAGCAGTGGACCCGGGTTCGATTCCCGGCCATCGCAAGCAGTGCATTTTAACACCACTCCACAACCAAAAGAGCCGATCGATTCAGTGGGAATGAAACACCTCCGTCTGCACATCACATTGAGTCTGCCAGACCTCTGGAGTGCAGACACAACTTTGAAGTTGAGGATGTCCCCAGGAGGATGAAGGAGTCAAGTCGAGCACGGTTCAAAGAAACACGAGTCATGGCAGAATTCCTTGGTTTTCCATCTTATTTCGAAAGAAATGTTTCCGGATTTCACTCATTTCAACATTACTCTCATTTTGTTTTTTGTGAACTACAGCCTAATATCAAGTGAAATGTGGGTGGACAGTTCACAAATATCCAAACAACGTTATTTCTCATATCGAATCGGTAATGTTATTGTTTTAGGTGCAGGTCAGAAATAGGACGAGTGGACACCAGCTGCTTTTATATTTCCAGTATGAGAAAATGATTCGATAAAACTCTGAGAGATGATAGAAGTGACCACAGAGTGAGTGAAAGTTTAATCCAGGATAAAGTTAAAAATCACACAACACCAGATTACAGTCCACCAGCTTTACTTGGAAGCACTAGTTTTAGGAGTGCTCCGAAAGCTACTTGGACGATAACCTGGTATTGTGTGATTTTGAACTTTGTCCTCCCCAGTCTACCACAGGCTCCTCCACGTCATCATCCGATATAGTCATCATGGATTTGTTAAGGGAAGGTAGTGTCTGATGAAGGTGACTGATTTTCTTTGAAGGATAAAGAATGGATAGAGTGTATCCGATGTAGATCAACCTGATGATAAGAAGGACCATAAGACGCAGTATTTATAGCAAAAGGATTACAGTTTAATGCAGCTGAAATGATATATTAAACACATTTAGGTTAAGCCTTTCATCTTTTATAATGGGTTTACTAGTTTCCGTTCTTTAATATAAGAACCTCAGAACCTTTTCAAAGTTACGTTGTCGAGATAACTTCAGGTTGTCTAACAAGAGATGCCATCTCAGCTCAGACAATGCATTAAAGGTGTGAGGTTAAAGTCTGTCTGTGTCCCAATCTTGAGTCAGACTTGTTCTAGCCTCCCAGTCGGAGAGCACTTCAGCGCTCTGTGCCTTTCGGTCTCGGACCCCTGGGTGACAATCCTCCAAGGCAGACTATGGGACAGCCAACAATGCAAAGTGGCCAAGCAGAGGCTGATAGTCAAGTTCGGTACCCATGGGGATGACTTTAACTGGGCACTTTGGTTCATGTCACACGACACGTGACAACACTGCACTGTATACTATTTCACGGACACTACACAAGTACACGCACACACACAAAAGCACACTCCTACCGACCCACACACTATTGCATTCCCTCTCTCAAACACAAGCTCTCTCTCATAAACTCACTCAAACACTTCCACATTCACAGCCACTCACGCACATTCTCACAAATTGATACCCCAGTACACTCACACACATGCACCTACACACACTCTCACACACCCGCATATCCCTACATGCATACACACACACACAGACACACACACACACAGCCACACACACCCACACATGCACCCACACACACACACATGCATGCACCCACACACGCAGACACACACACACACACAGGACACACACCCACACATGCACCCACACACACACATGCAGCCACACACACACGCATGCACCCACACACGCAGACACACACACACACACACACACACACACAGACATACACACACACACACGGTCCCCCCCCACACACACACACTGATTCCGGGTTCTCACGACTCTCAGCTGGAGACTATCATTGCCTGCAGACCCGACCTTCATCCCCCCACGACACCATGAAGGGTAACACTTGTTCATGCCCTTACACAGCCGTCTGTGCCCTCCCTTCACCCCGTCCTTTCCATCTTGCCCACCGCCCCTACATGACGGTCTACCTCCTTCCTGCGCAGGGTTGCTCTGACAATGTCAATTTCACCTCCTTTGTCAATTTCACTTCCTGTGTCAATTTCACCGCACTACGTTTTCTTTTTCCCCTCACGAACCGGGATGACCCTACGCTGTGCTTGCTGACCCCACCCCCTACGTTTGCCTTCCCGGATAGCGCTTTGTGTTTCGTTGGACCCGCAGGAGTAGCTGCGGACGTTCTGCTTAAACCTGAGCGGATAACACTGTTCTGCTCGGAGACAGGGAGGTCTGTCGATGCTGGAGCCCGAAACATCGATTTCCCTGCTGTGCGTTTCCAGCAACACACTCTCGACACTGTTCTGCCACGACCCTGTCTCGGTTGCACACAATCCCATTCATCATTAAGGCGCCACGGCATCCCAAGGACTTGGGACCCATGGGAACTAAATGATGACAGCGGCCTCAGCACTCTGCACCCCCTGACCTTGGAAAGCCCATCTTGGTTCAGGTTACCTATCTAGGGCAGGGAGGGTTTTGCGTGCACTGCCTTCCCACATCAGTGGAAGCGACCTTCACTAAACAGCTGCCCATGACTACCCCTTGCTGTGAAGTTAAACATCACACAACACCAGGTTATAGTCCAACAGATTTAATTGGAAGCTCTAGATTTCGGACAACCACCTGATGAAGGAGCAGCGCTCCGAAAGCTAGTGCTTCCAATTAAACCTGTTGGTCTATAACCTGGTGTTGTGTGATTTTTAACTTTCTATACCCCAGTCCAACACTGGCATCTCCAAATCATGCCCTCCTGTGAAAACCCCTTACTGCTGACTGACACCTCCCCCTCTTCTACAAAGTAAAAGAGAAACCTGCAAATCTATCAACGGGATCGAACTTCAAATTAATACATATTCCTCGAGAGGGTTCTGCTTCCCGAACTGTTACCCGGAATTCCCTCCTCTCCACAATTACAGCAGCGTGGCCTCAGTCTAATGGTTCCTCTGTTTTTGCCGTTTTTGTTTTCTAAGAAAACTCTTGAGAAGTTTTAGAAACTGAAAGAACTGCAGAATTATGTGGGGCATGGATAGGATAAATAGACAAAGTCTATCCCTGGGGTCGGGGAGTCCAGAACTAGAGGGCATAGGTTTAGTGTGAGAGGCGAAAGATATAAAAGCGACCAAAGGGTCAACGCTTTCATCCAGAGGGTGGTACGTGTGTGGAATGAGCTGCCAGAGGAAGTGGCGGAGGCTGGTACAATTGCAACATTTTCCAGGCATTTGGATGGGTATATGAATAGGAAGGGTTTGGAAGGATATGGGCCGGGTGCTGGCAGGTGGGACTAGATTGGGTTGGGATATCTGGTCGGCATGGGCAGGTTGGACCGAAGGGTCTGTTTCCGAGCTGTACATCTCTATCTCGATGACTATGTCTACGCTGTAAATCAGAAACCAAACCCGAAGTCGGTGGTAAAGCTGTATGAAGAGAAATCAGAGTTGACGTTTCGGTCCGGTGAACCTTTCTGAGAACTTGACAAGTTTTAATTGTGTGATCGTTCCAGGGTTGCCCTGGGATTTTCGTGCTATTTCTGTTATTGATTGATTTCAGATGATGAGAAATCCGAAATGCTGCTTTGTGTGTATTAAAAAGTGAGGCGGGGCATCAGGAGACCGATCCACTCAGTAAAACTCGGTCTTTGATGACTTCTCAATTCTAATATTTCACTGCAAAATTTCCAACAAAACAACAACTATTATGGCACATCAGCTGATTTCTAGAGCGCTTCAGCCTGTAGCGATGGTGGTATAGTGGTGAGCATAGCTGCCTTCCAAGCAGTTGACCCGGGTTCGATTCCCGGCCATCGCAAGCCGTGCATTTTAACACCACTCCACAACCAAAAGAGCCGATCGATTCAGTGGGAATGAAACACCTCCGTCTGCACATCACATTGAGTCTGCCAGACCTCTGGAGTGCAGACACAACTTTGAAGTTGAGGATGTCCCCAGGAGGATTAAGGAGTCAAGTCGAGCACGGTTCAAAGAAACTCGAGTCATGGCAGAATTCATTGGTTTTCCATCTTATTTCGAAAGAAATGTTTCCGGATTTCACTCATTTCAACATTACTCTCATTTTGTTTTTTGTGAACTACAGCCTAATATCAAGTGAAATGTGGGTGGACAGTTCACAAATATCCAAACAACGTTATTTCTCATATCGAATCGGTAATGTTATTGTTTGAGGTGCAGGTCAGAAATAGGAGGAGTGGACACCAGCTGCTTTTATATTTCCAGTATGAGAAAATGATTCGATAAAACTCTGAGGGATGATAGAAGTGACCACACAGTGAGTGAAAGTTTAATCCAGGATAAAGTTAAAAATCACACAACACCAGATTACAGTCCAACAGCTTTACTTGGAAGCACTAGTTTTAGGAGTGCTGCGAAAGCTACTTGGACGATAACCTGGTATTGTGTGATTTTGAACTTTGTCCTCCCCAGTCCACCACAGGCTCCTCCACGTCATCATCCGATATAGTCATCATGGATTTGTTAAGGGAAGGTAGTGTCTGATGAAGGTGACTGATTTTCTTTGAAGGATAAAGAATGGATGGAGTGTATCCGATGTAGATCAACCTGATGATAAGAAGGACCATAAGACGCAGTATTTATAGCAAAAGGATTACAGTTTAATGCAGCTGAAATGATATATTAAACACATTTAGGTTAAGCCTTTCATCTTTTATAATGGGTTTACTAGTTTCCGTTCTTTAATATAAGAACCTCAGAACCTTTTCAAAGTTACGTTGTCGAGATAACTTCAGGTTGTCTAACAAGAGATGCCATCTCAGCTCAGACAATGCATTAAAGGTGTGAGGTTAAAGTCTGTCTGTGTCCCAATCTTGAGTCAGACTGGTTCTAGCCTCCCAGTCGGAGAGCACTTCAGCGCTCTGTGCCTTTCGGTCTCGGACCCCTGGGTGACAATCCTCCAAGGCACACTATGGGACAGCCAACAATGCAAAGTGGCCAAGCAGAGGCTGATAGTCAAGTTCGGTACCCATGGGGATGACTTTAACTGGGCACTTTGGTTCATGTCACACGACACGTGACAACACTGCACTGTATACTATTTCACCGACACTCACAAGTACACGCACACACACAAAAGCACACTCCTACCGACCCACACACACATGCATACCCTCTCTCAAACACAAGCTCTCTCTCATAAACTCACTCAAACACTTCCACATTCACAGCCACTCACGCACATTCTCACAAATTGATACCCCAGTACACTCACACACATGCACCTACACACACTCTCACACACCCGCATATCCCTACATGCATACACACACACACAGACACACACACACACAGCCACACACACCCACACATGCACCCACACACACACACATGCATGCACCCACACACGCAGACACACACACACACACAGGACACACACCCACACATGCACCCACACACACACATGCAGCCACACACACACGCATGCACCCACACACGCAGACACACACACACACACACACACACACACAGACATACACACACACACACGGTCCCCCCCCACACACACACACTGATTCCGGGTTCTCACGACTCTCAGCTGGAGACTATCATTGCCTGCAGACCCGACCTTCATCCCCCCACGACACCATGAAGGGTAACACTTGTTCATGCCCTTACACAGCCGTCTGTGCCCTCCCTTCACCCCGTCCTTTCCATCTTGCCCACCGCCCCTACATGACGGTCTACCTCCTTCCTGCGCAGGGTTGCTCTGACAATGTCAATTTCACCTCCTTTGTCAATTTCACTTCCTGTGTCAATTTCACCGCACTACGTTTTCTTTTTCCCCTCACGAACCGGGATGACCCTACGCTGTGCTTGCTGACCCCACCCCCTACGTTTGCCTTCCCGGATAGCGCTTTGTGTTTCGTTGGACCCGCAGGAGTAGCTGCGGACGTTCTGCTTCAACCTGAGCGGATAACACTGTTCTGCTCGGAGACAGGGAGGTCTGTAGATGCTGGAGCCCGAAACATCGATTTCCCTGCTGTGCGTTTCCAGCAACACACTCTCGACACTGTTCTGCCACGACCCTGTCTCGGTTGCACACAATCCCATTCATCATTAAGGCGCCACGGCATCCCAAGGACTTGGGACCCATGGGAACTAAATGATGACAGCGGCCTCAGCACTCTGCACCCCCTGACCTTGGAAAGCCCATCTTGGTTCAGGTTACCTATCTAGGGCAGGGAGGGTTTTGCGTGCACTGCCTTCCCACATCAGTGGAAGCGACCTTCACTAAACAGCTGCCCATGACTACCCCTTGCTGTGAAGTTAAACATCACACAACACCAGGTTATAGTCCAACAGATTTAATTGGAAGCTCTAGATTTCGGACAACCACCTGATGAAGGAGCAGCGCTCCGAAAGCTAGTGCTTCCAATTAAACCTGTTGGTCTATAACCTGGTGTTGTGTGATTTTTAACTTTCTATACCCCAGTCCAACACTGGCATCTCCAAATCATGCCCTCCTGTGAAAACCCCTTACTGCTGACTGACACCTCCCCCTCTTCTACAAAGTAAAAGAGAAACCTGCAAATCTATCAACGGGATCGAACTTCAAATTAATACATATTCCTCGAGAGGGTTCTGCTTCCCGAACTGTTACCCGGAATTCCCTCCTCTCCACAATTACAGCAGCGTGGCCTCAGTCTAATGGTTCCTCTGTTTTTGCCGTTTTTGTTTTCTAAGAAAACTCTTGAGAAGTTTTAGAAACTGAAAGAACTGCAGAATTATGTGGGGCATGGATAGGATAAATAGACAAAGTCTATCCCTGGGTTCGGGGAGTCCAGAACTAGAGGGCATAGGTTTAGTGTGAGAGGCGAAAGATATAAAAGCGACCAAAGGGTCAACGCTTTCATCCAGAGGGTGGTACGTGTGTGGAATGAGCTGCCAGAGGAAGTGGCGGAGGCTGGTACAATTGCAACATTTTCCAGGCATTTGGATGGGTATATGAATAGGAAGGGTTTGGAAGGATATGGGCCGGGTGCTGGCAGGTGGGACTAGATTGGGTTGGGATATCTGGTCGGCATGGGCAGGTTGGACCGAAGGGTCTGTTTCCGAGCTGTACATCTCTATCTCGATGACTATGTCTACGCTGTAAATCAGAAACCAAACCCGAAGTCGGTGGTAAAGCTGTATGAAGAGAAATCAGAGTTGACGTTTCGGTCCGGTGAACCTTTCTGAGAACTTGACAAGTTTTAATTGTGTGATCGTTCCAGGGTTGCCCTGGGATTTTCGTGCTATTTCTGTTATTGATTGATTTCAGATGATGAGAAATCCGAAATGCTGCTTTGTGTGTATTAAAAAGTGAGGCGGGGCATCAGGAGACCGATCCACTCAGTAAAACTCGGTCTTTGATGACTTCTCAATTCTAATATTTCACTGCAAAATTTCCAACAAAACAACAACTATTATGGCACATCAGCTGATTTCTAGAGCACTTCAGCCTGTAGCGATGGTGGTATAGTGGTGAGCATAGCTGCTTTCCAAGCAGTTGACCCGGGTTCGATTCCCGGCCATCGCAAGCCGTGCATTTTAACACCACTCCACAACCAAAAGAGCCGATCGATTCAGTGGGAATGAAACACCTCCGTCTGCACATCACATTGAGTCTGCCAGACCTCTGGAGTGCAGACACAACTTTGAAGTTGAGGATGTCCCCAGGAGGATTAAGGAGTCAAGTCGAGCACGGTTCAAAGAAACACGAGTCATGGCAGAATTCATTGGTTTTCCATCTTATTTCGAAAGAAATGTTTCCGGATTTCACTCATTTCAACATTACTCTCATTTTGTTTTTTGTGAACTACAGCCTAATATCAAGTGAAATGTGGGTGGACAGTTCACAAATATCCAAACAACGTTATTTCTCATATCGAATCGGTAATGTTATTGTTTGAGGTGCAGGTCAGAAATAGGAGGAGTGGACACCAGCTGCTTTTATATTTCCAGTATGAGAAAATGATTCGATAAAACTCTGAGAGATGATAGAAGTGACCACACAGTGAGTGAAAGTTTAATCCAGGATAAAGTTAAAAATCACACAACACCAGATTACAGTCCAACAGCTTTACTTGGAAGCACTAGTTTTAGGAGTGCTCCGAAAGCTACTTGGACGATAACCTGGTATTGTGTGATTTTGAACTTTGTCCTCCCCAGTCCACCACAGGCTCCTCCACGTCATCATCCGATATAGTCATCATGGATTTGTTAAGGGAAGGTAGTGTCTGATGAAGGTGACTGATTTTCTTTGAAGGATAAAGAATGGATGGAGTGTATCCGATGTAGATCAACCTGATGATAAGAAGGACCATAAGACGCAGTACTTATAGCAAAAGGATTACAGTTTAATGCAGCTGAAATGATATATTAAACACATTTAGGTTAAGCCTTTCATCTTTTATAATGGGTTTACTAGTTTCCGTTCTTTAATATAAGAACCTCAGAACCTTTTCAAAGTTACGTTGTCGAGATAACTTCAGGTTGTCTAACAAGAGATGCCATCTCAGCTCAGACAATGCATTAAAGGTGTGAGGTTAAAGTCTGTCTGTGTCCCAATCTTGAGTCAGACTGGTTCTAGCCTCCCAGTCGGAGAGCACTTCAGCGCTCTGTGCCTTTCGGTCTCGGACCCCTGGGTGACAATCCTCCAAGGCACACTATGGGACAGCCAACAATGCAAAGTGGCCAAGCAGAGGCTGATAGTCAAGTTCGGTACCCATGGGGATGACTTTAACTGGGCACTTTGGTTCATGTCACACGACACGTGACAACACTGCACTGTATACTATTTCACCGACACTCACAAGTACACGCACACACACAAAAGCACACTCCTACCGACCCACACACACATGCATACCCTCTCTCAAACACAAGCTCTCTCTCATAAACTCACTCAAACACTTCCACATTCACAGCAACTCACGCACATTCTCACAAATTGATACCCCAGTACACTCACACACATGCACCTACACACACTCTCACAGACCCGCATATCCCTACATGCACACACACACACAGACACACACACACAGCCACACACACCCACACATGCACCCACACACACACACATGCATGCACCCACACACGCAGACACACACACACACAGGACACACACCCACACATGCACCCACACACACACACATGCAGCCACACACACGCATGCACCCACACACGCAGACACACACACACACACACACACGGTCCCCCCCGACACACAGACTGATTCCGGGTTCTCACGACTCTCAGCTGGAGACTATCATTGCCTGCAGACCCGACCTTCATCCCCCCACGACACCATGAAGGGTAACACTTGTTCATGCCCTTACACAGCCGTCTGTGCCCTCCCGTGACCCCGTCCTTTCCATCTTGCCCACCGCCCCTCCATGCCCCTCTACCTCCTTCCTGCGCAGGGTTGCTCTGACAATGTCAATTTCACTTCCTTTGTCAATTTCACCGCACTACGTTTTCTTTTTCCCCTCACGAACCGGGATCACCCTACGCTGTGCTTGCTGACCCCACCCCCTACATTTGCCTTCCCGATAGCGCTTTGTGTTTCGTTGGACCCGCAGGAGAAGCTGCGGACGTTCTGCTTAAACCTGAGCGGATAACACTGTTCTGCTCGGAGACAGGGAGGTCTGCAGATGCTGGAGCCCGAAACATCGATTTCCCTGCTGTGCGTTTCCAGCAACACACTCTCGACACTGTTCTGCCACGACCCTGTCTCGGTTGCACACAATCCCATTCATCATTAAGGCGCCACGGCATCCCAAGGACTGGGGACCCATGGGAACTAAATGATGACAGCGGCCTCAGCACTCTGCACCCCCTGACCTTGGAAAGCCCATCTTGGTTCAGGTTACCTATCTAGGGCAGGGAGGGTTTTGCGTGCACTGCCTTCCCACATCAGTGGAAGCGACCTTCACTAAACAGCTGCCCATGACTACCCCTTGCTGTGAAGTTAAACATCACACAACACCAGGTTATAGTCCAACAGATTTAATTGGAAGCTCTAGATTTCGGACAACCACCTGATGAAGGAGCAGCGCTCCGAAAGCTAGTGCTTCCAATTAAACCTGTTGGTCTATAACCTGGTGTTGTGTGATTTTTAACTTTCTATACCCCAGTCCAACACTGGCATCTCCAAATCATGCCCTCCTGTGAAAACCCCTTACTGCAGACTGACACCTCCCCCTCTTCTACAAAGTAAAAGAGAAACCTGCAAATCTATCAACGGGATCGAACTTCAAATTAATACATATTCCTCGAGAGGGTTCTGCTTCCCGAACTGTTACCCGGAATTCCCTCCTCTCCACAATTACTGCAGCGTGGCCTCAGTCTAATGGTTCCTCTGTTTTTGCCGTTTTTGTTTTCTAAGAAAACTCTTGAGAAGTTTTAGAAACTGAAAGAACTGCAGAATTATGTGGGGCATGGATAGGATAAATAGACAAAGTCTTTTCCCTGGGGTCGGGGAGTCCAGAACTAGAGAGCATAGGTTTAGTGTGAGAGGCGAAAGATATAAAAGCGACCAAAGGGTCAACGCTTTCATCCAGAGGGTGGTACGTGTGTGGAATGAGCTGCCAGAGGAAGTGGCGGAGGCTGGTACAATTGCAACATTTTCCAGGCATTTGGATGGGTATATGAATAGGAAGGGTTTGGAAGGATATGGGCCGGGTGCTGGCAGGTGGGACTAGATTGGGTTGGGATATCTGGTCGGCATGGGCAGGTTGGACCGAAGGGTCTGTTTCCGAGCTGTACATCTCTATCTCGATGACTATGTCGACGCTGTAAATCAGAAACCAAACCCGAAGTCGGTGGTAAAGCTGTATGAAGAGAAATCAGAGTTGACGTTTCGGTCCGGTGAACCTTTCTGAGAACTTGACAAGTTTTAATTGTGTGATCGTTCCAGGGTTGCCCTGGGATTTTCGTGCTATTTCTGTTATTGATTGATTTCAGATGATGAGAAATCCGAAATGCTGCTTTGTGTGTATTAAAAAGTGAGGCGGGGCATCAGGAGACCGATCCACTCAGTAAAACTCGGTCTTTGATGACTTCTCAATTCTAATATTTCACTGCAAAATTTCCAACAAAACAACAACGAAATTTCGAGTCAAGAACTATTATGGCACATCAGCTGATTTCTAGAGTGCCCCTGGCTGTAGCGATGGTGGTATAGTGGTGAGCATAGCTGCCTTCCAAGCAGTTGACCCGGGTTCAATTCCCGGCCATCGCAAGCAGTGCATTTTAACACCACTCCACAACCAAAACAGCCGATCGATTCAGTGGGAATGAAACACCTCCGTCTGCACATCACATTGAGTCTGCCAGACCTCTGGAGTGCAGACACAACTTTGAAGTTGAGGATGTCCCCAGGAGGATTAAGGAGTCAAGTCGAGCACGGTTCAAAGAAACACGAGTCATGGCAGAATTCCTTGGTTTTCCATCTTATTTCGAAAGAAATGTTTCCGGATTTCACTCATTTCAACATTACTCTCATTTTGTTTTTTGTGAACTACAGCCTTATATCAAGTGAAATGTGGGTGGACAGTTCACAAATATCCAAACAACGTTATTTCTCATATCGAATCGGTAATGTTATTGTTTTAGGTGCAGGTCAGAAATAGGAGGAGTGGACACCAGCTGCTTTTATATTTCCAGTATGAGAAAATGATTCGATAAAACTCTGAGAGATGATAGAAGTGACCACAGAGTGAGTGAAAGTTTAATCCAGGATAAAGTTAAAAATCACACAACACCAGATTACAGTCCAACAGCTTTACTTGGAAGCACTAGTTTTAGGAGTGCTCCGAAAGCTACTTGGACGATAACCTGGTATTGTGTGATTTTGAACTTTGTCCTCCCCAGTCCACCATAGGCTCCTCCACGTCATCATCCGATATAGTCATCATGGATTTGTTAAGGGAAGGTAGTGTCTGATGAAGGTGACTGATTTTCTTTGAAGGATAAAGAATGGATAGAGTGTATCCGATGTAGATCAACCTGATGATAAGAAGGACCATAAGACGCAGTATTTATAGCAAAAGGATTACAGTTTACTGCAGCTGAAATGATATATTAAACACATTTAGGTTAAGCCTTTCATCTTTTATAATGGGTTTACTAGTTTCCGTTCTTTAATATAAGAACCTCAGAACCTTTTCAAAGTTACGTTGTCGAGATAACTTCAGGTTGTCTAACAAGAGATGCCATCTCAGCTCAGACAATGCATTAAAGGTGTGAGGTTAAAGTCTGTCTGTGTCCCAATCTTGAGTCAGACTGGTTCTAGCCTCCCAGTCGGAGAGCACTTCAGCGCTCTGTGCCTTTCGGTCTCGGACCCCTGGGTGACAATCCTCCAAGGCAGACTATGGGACAGCCAACAATGCAAAGTGGCCAAGCAGAGGCTGATAGTCAAGTTCGGTACCCAAGGGGATGACTTTAACAGGGCACTTTGGTTCATGTCACACGACACGTGACAACACTGCACTGTATACTATTTCACGGACACTCACAAGTACACGCACACACACAAAAGCACACTCCTACCGACCCACACACTATTGCATACCCTCTCTAAAACACAAGCTCTCTCTCATAAACTCACTCAAACACTTCCACATTCACAGCCACTCACGCACATTCTCACAAATTGATACCCCAGTACACTCACACACATGCACCTACACACACTCTCACACACCCGCATATCCCTACATGCACCCACACACGCAGACACACACACACACACAGGACACACACCCACACATGCACCCACACACACACATGCAGCCACACACACACGCATGCACCCACACACGCAGACACACACACACACACACACACACACACAGACATACACACACACACACGGTCCCCCCCCACACACACACACTGATTCCGGGTTCTCACGACTCTCAGCTGGAGACTATCATTGCCTGCAGACCCGACCTTCATCCCCCCACGACACCATGAAGGGTAACACTTGTTCATGCCCTTACACAGCCGTCTGTGCCCTCCCTTGACCCCGTCCTTTCCATCTTGCCCACCGCCCCTATTTGACGCTCTACCTCCTTCCTGCGCCGGGTTGCTCGGACAATGTCAATTTCACCTCCTTTGTCAATTTCACTTCCTGTGTCAATTTCACCGCAATACGTTTTCTTTTTCCCCTCACGAACCGGGATCACCCTACGCTGTGCTTGCTGACCCCACCCCCTACGTTTGCCCTCCCGGATAGCGCTTTGTGTTTCGTTGGACCCCCGGGAGTAGCTGCGGACGTTCTGCTTAAACCTGAGCGGATAACACTGTTCTGCTAGGAGACAGGGAGGTCTGCAGATGCTGCAGCCCGAAACATCGATTTACCTGCTGTGCGTTTCCAGCAACACACTCTCGACACTGTTCTGCCACGACCCTGTCTCGGTTGCACACAATCCCATTCATCATTAAGGCGCCACGGCATCCCAAGGACTTGGGACCCATGGGAACTAAATGATGACAGCGGCCTCAGCACTCTGCACCCCCTGACCTTGGAAAGCCCATCTTGGTTCAGGTTACCTATCTAGGGCAGGGAGGGTTTTGCGTGCACTGCCTTCCCACATCAGTGGAAGCGACCTTCACTAAACAGCTGCCCATGACTACCCCTTGCTGTGAGGTTAAACATCACACAACACCAGGTTATAGTCCAACAGATTTAATTGGAAGCTCTAGATTTCGGACAACCACCTGATGAAGGAGCAGCGCTCCGAAAGCTAGTGCTTCCAATTAAACCTGTTGGACTATAACCTGGTGTTGTGTGATTTTTAACTTTCTATACCCCAGTCCAACACTGACATCTCCAAATCATGCCCTCCTGTGAAAACCCCTTACTGCTGACTGACACCTCCCCCTCTTCTACAAAGTAAAAGAGAAAACTGCAAATCTATCAATGGGATCGAACTTCAAATTAATACATATTCCTCGAGAGGGTTCTGCTTCCCGAACTATTACCCGTAATTCCCTCCTCTCCACAATTACTGCAGCGTGGCCTCAGTGTAATGGTTCCTCTGTTTTTGCCGTTTTTGTTTTCTAAGAAAACTCTTGAGAAGTTTTAGAAACTGAAAGAACTGCAGAATTATGTGGGGCATGGATAGGATAAATAGACAAAGTCTTTCCCCTGGGGTTGGGGAGTCCAGAACTGGAGGGCTTAGGTTTAGTGTGAGAGGCGAAAGATATAAAAGCGACCAAAGGTGCAACGCTTTCATCCAGAGGGTGGTACGTGTGTGGAATGAGCTGCCAGAGGAAGTGGCGGAGGCTGGTACAATTGCAACATTTTCGAGGCATTTGGATGGGTATATGAATAGGAAGGGTTTGGAAGGATATGGGCCGGGTGCTGGCAGGTGGGACTAGATTGGGTTGGGATATCTGGTCGGCATGGGCAGGTTGGACCGAAGGGTCTGTTTCCGAGCTGTACATCGTTTTTTTAAATTTCAAAATATACTTTATTCATGTAAATAAATCTCTGGTAGTTGTCCAATTTTTCCATGTTGTTCATAGTTATGTACATTGCATGTCTTAACATTACAAAGAACAAATTTAATTAATCGAATTCACAGTTATCCTATTAACAGTTACCTTTATGAACTACCCAGTCTCTTGGTATTTGGCTGTGGCTTCAGCGGAACCCACCTACTGAGTGCCTGCCCTGTTATATGAAAGCAAATGAAACTTCTTTAACCCCCAGTTTTTGGGGTTACCATTGTCCATTTGATTATCCTGTCTCTGGGGTAGCTTGTCTACATCCCCATGGTAAGCACGAACTCCTGGACCTTCGCTGGGCTGAGGTAGCTATGCAGCTCCTCACTGGGGTCATTTACCCGCTCTGGTGTCATTGAGCCAAGGCAGGGCTCTCCCTGTCCAGTTCTGTGTCTGACAATGGGACTGTCAGAGGATCACAGCTCTCGGTTGCCTGCAGTTGTGGGGCAGTGGGTACCCCCTGGTTCTCACTAGGTGGAGGTTGGACTTCGGGGGGTCCGTTGTTTCCTGGTTGGGAGGAAATGCCCTCCTTTTTACCGACAGCGCTCTGTCTCTTCTTCTGGTGGTGATGGCCTTCTTTGCGTCCATGTTCCCCCTCCGAAGAGCTGGCCGTCCCTCCCTCGTGCAGCTGTCTTTTCCCCTTTAGCTGGGAGGCTTTGGGGACTTGTCAAGATTTCCTCTTCCTGTTTTTAACAGGTATCGACTCCTCTGCCTGCTTGATTACCTCCTCCTCCTCCATTTCTTCCATCTGCCCGGCTAGAGCGAGGATCAACTGCTGTGTCTCTCCACTGGATGCCGCCTCCTCCACTCCAGCCTGTTCTTCTTTCTGGGTGTCACCAGACTCCGTTTCCCTGCTGTCTGGGTGGACCTTACTGGTCTTTGGGGGTCCACGGCTCACATTGCCACGTCCAGCCATCTGTGCGTAAGTGGGGCCCCCCGTTTTGGGCAGGTCTTATACATATGGCCCGCCTCTCCGCACAGGTTGCAGCCCTTTTCTTCCTGACAGTCCTTAGTCAAGTGACCCTCCTGTTTGCAGTTCCTGCAGATGGTCACTTTGCAATCCGCCGCCACGTGTCCCGACTTCCCGCAGGTTCGGCACACTTTTGGCTGCCCTGCATATGTCAGGTAGTCTCTGCTCCCTCCAATTGCGAAGCTCGAGGGTGGGTGGAGGATGTTCCCACTATCATCGGCCCTCAGAGTTACCCTGAGCTGCCGCTTACTGGTCCAGATCCCAAAGGAGTCGATCACATCAGTGGCTTCTCCCTCAACTTGGACGTACCTTCCCAGGAAGGTCAGGACATCAGCTGCTGGAACATAGGGGTTGTACATATGGATTGTAACAACCCGATTCCTCTGTGCAGGAAGCACACACAATGGGGTCGCCGACAAGATGGAAAACAGCGGCTCCCCTTCCTTCTCCTTGAAGACCTTCAGGAGCTGTTCGCACTGCTTCACACTTCTGAAGGTCACAATGAAGTAGCCTGCCCCAGGGAAATCCTGCAGGCAGTACACGTTTTTTTTATTTCAAAAATATACTTTATTCATAAAATGATTTGATGGTCTGTACATTTGATCATGCCATACATATGTCCACATTTACAAACACAGATTCGAATTTATCCTTGTTATTTTCAATCCTTTGCATTTTTCAATCTTGTCCATATATTTGGCTGAGGCATCAGCAGAGCCCAAAAAAAAACGTCCGCATGGGCCCCCTGTTCTTCTTTAGGCAGGCCAATCTTACATGATGGTCATACCCCACCGCGCCTTGGCAGCAGCTGCCCCAAGCTTCAGCGCGTCCCTCAACACGTAGTCTTGGACCTTGGAATGTGCCAGTCTGCAACACTCGGTCGGGGTCAACTCCTTCAGCTGGAAGATCAACAGGTTTCGGACCGTCCAGAGAGCGTCCTTCACCGAGTTGATGATCCTCCAGGCGCAGTTAATGTTCGTCTCGGTGTGAGTCCCGGGGAACAGGCCGTAGAGCACGGAGTCCCACGTCACGGCGCTGCTCGGGACGAACCTCGACAAGCACCACTGCATTCCTCTCCAGACTTCCTCTGCATAGGCACATTCCAGAAGGAGGTGTGTGACAGTCTCGTCCCCCCCGCAGCCACTTCGAGGGCAGCGTGCGGTGCGGCAGAGAGTCCGGGCGTGCATAAAGGATCTCACAGGCAGAGCCCTTCTCACCACCAGCCAAGCCACGTCTTGGTGCTTGTTGGAAAGTTCTAGCGATGAGGCATTCTGCCAAATGGCTTTCACAGCCTGCTCAGGGAACCGCTCGACAGGATCCGCCCTCTCCTTTTCCCGAAGGGTCTCAAGGACGCTACGTGCTGACCACTTCCTGATGGACTTGTGGTCAAAGGTGTTTTTCCTCATAAATTTCTCCACGAAGGACAGGTGATACGGAACGGTCCAACTACTCGGAGCGTTCCACAGCAGCGAGGCCAGGCCCATCCTTCGCAACACCGGGGACAGGTAGAACCTCAGTACGTAGTGACACTTGGTGTTTGCGTACCAGGGATCCACGCACAGCTTGATGCAGCCACACACAAAGGTGGCCATCAGGGTGAGGGTGGCATTGGGCCGTGTTTTTTCCCCCATTGCACCGGTCTTTGTACATTGAAGGTCACATTGAAGTAGCCTGCCCCAGGGAAATCGTGCAGGCAGTACACGTCCACAGCAGCAAACCCACAGCATCCCAACAGGACCTTCTTGATAAACAGGGTGCGATCAAGCGGCGTACGATCCTCAATCTTCTTCACAGTCACCCTGACTGTGTTTCGAACCCCCTGCCCAGGGCTGCGGGCAGCTGTCGAGACCATAGCTCTGAGGTTGGCTGGTCCCTGAATGGCGTTAGGCCGAAGCCAGCATGAAGATCCACAAAGAGCAGGTCAGCACAACCAAACACTCCTCCAACGTCCAATCACGATCCAGCAATGGTCTCCAGCAGCTCCGACGACTCGCAACACAATCCCCGTGCTACTTTCCCCGCTAGCAAACGTCTGCTGCGTCGAACCGACAACACTCGAGCAGTATCTCTTCCACTGGTCCTCAGGAACGACACATATTCCGAGCCAATCCGAGCTGTACATCTCTATCTCGATGACTATGACTACGCTGTAAATCAGAAACCAAACCCGAAGTCGGTGGTAAAGCTGTATGAAGAGAAATTAGAGTTCACGTTTCGGTCCGGTGAACCTTTCTGAGAACTTCACAAGTTTTAATTGCGTGATCGTTCCAGGGTTGCCCTGGGATTTTCGTGCTATTTTTGTTATTGATTGATTTCAGATGATGAGAAATCCGAAATGCTGTTTTGTGTGTATTAAAACGTGAGGCGGGGCATCAGGAGACCGATCCACTCAGTAAAACTCGGTCTTTGATGACTTCTCAATTCTAATATTTCACTGCAAAATTTCCAACAAAACAACAACGAAATTTCGAGTCAAGAACTATTCTTGCACATCAGCTGATTTCTAGGGCGCTGCTGGCTGTCGCGATGGTGGTAGAGTCGTGAGCGTAGCTGTCCTTCCAAGCAGTTGATTTGGGTTTGATTCCCCGCTATCGCAAGCTGTGATCTTTGAACCACTCAACAATAAAAAGCAAAAAGAGCCGGTGCAGGGCAGCTGCTGCAAGATGTGTCAGAGTGTCAACACAGATACCACCGTTGCACGTGGGGACACAACCACCATGTATGCGGCAGGTACTTGGCCAACATTGTCTATCTCAGAAGCTGCAGGCAAGGATACCCTGAGGCATGGGACATTAGTGAGATCAAGCAGATGCTACGATACCGCACAACAATGGCAGCTGTGTTCCCTCCCATTCGGAGAACACTTCAGCAGTCCAGGACATTTGGCTTCAGACATTTGGGTGACTGTTCTCCCATTGTTGGGGCAGGCAACAATGGAAAGCAGCTGAACAGATGCTGATAGTCACATTTGGCACCCATGGGTATGGAGTCAACTGGGATTTTGGGTTCAAGTCACTCTACAGGTGACCCAACTGCAATTTCCACTCTCTCACATATATTCACAAACACACACGCACAAAAACACACTCCTGCAGACCCACACACTCCTATGAGACCCACACGTTCCTATAGACCCACACACTCCTATAAGACCCACACACTCATGCAGACCCTCTGTCATACACAAGCTGTCTCTCATAAGCTCATACATACGCCCCTCATACTCACACCCACTCACACACTCTCTCACAGCCTTATACCCAGTCACTCACACTCATGCACCTACACTCACTCTCTCACAGACACTCACATCCTTACATACACACACACACACACACACACGCTGTCTTCCTTGTGCACACACATACACACACATATGTTTGTGGGGTGAATTTGTACTTGCAGAATTATAGTTATTTTGCTCGAAATCTGTATAAATCCATGTAAGATTCTGTACACTGGGACACAGTCAGACCTTAACTTCACACCGTCATGTATTATCTGAGTTGGAATGGCACCTATTTTTAAAGATATGTTGGGAATGTAATTTTTAAAATGTTCTGGGATTTACATATGAAAGAAACTAACATCATCATTCTAAAAGATGAAAGATTAATCTAAATTGTTTAATATTACATTCCATGACACTGCAATCCTGTTGCTATGAATCCTGTGTTTTATAATTCTGCCCCACAACCACCTGATGTAGAAGCAGAGCTTTGAAAACCTGTTGGACTATACCCCGGTGTAGTGTGATTTTTAATGTTGTCCACCCCAGTCCAACACCGCCACCTCTGAATCATGAGTTGGAAAGGTTTAGAGGGATATGACCAAATGCTGGCAAATGGGAAATGTTCAAGCACATGCGGGTGGTTCAAGTTGAGTTTGGGAACATGGTCAGTGTAGTTTGGTTGGACCCAAAGATCTGTTTCCATGCTGTATGATACTATAATTCTAAAGCACTGGAAATTATCCAGCTGTGACTCCAACTCTCCCTCTCTTTTACAAAGTAAACGAGAAAATTACAAATTCACCCTTTAAACTTAGATGTGTGCACGTGCAGGAGAGAGAGAGTGAGCGCGTGTGTATGAGTGTGTGCGTGTGGGTGTGAGTGCATGTGTGAGAGAGTGTGTGCATGCATGTGTGTAAGCTTGGGAAAGTACATGTGTGAGTGTGATGGGGTATAAGCCTGTGAGAGGGTTATAAGATGATGCATGGCTTAGAAACAGTGGACACTGGGAATTTGTTTCTGTTAGGCGGGGAGATTAGGACTCATGGGCACAGCCTTAGAATTAGAGGGAGGGGCAATTTAGAATAGAAATGAGGAGTATTTCTTCAGTCAGAGAGTGGTGGGCCTGTGGAATTCATTGCCAAGGAGCACAGTGCAGGCCAGGACGTTAAATGTCTTCAAGGCAGAGACGGATATATTCTTGATCTCACAAGGAATTAAGGGCTACAGGGAGATTGTGGGTAAGTGGAGTTGAAATGTCCATCAATAATGATTGGATGGCGGTGTGGACTCGATGGGCCGAATGGCCTTACTTACACTCCTATGTCTACATGTCTTATGATCTTAAAACACATTGATGAAGGAAGAGCAGTGGATGTGTGATTTTAACAAGGCATTTGAAAATGTTCCCCATGGGATGCTCATTCAGAAAGTAAGGAGGTATGGAATACAGGGAGATTTGGCTGTCTGGATACAGTACTGGAAGGCCCATAGAAAACAGAGAGTGCTAGAAGATGGAAAATATTCACCCTGAAGCTCAGTGACCAGTACTGTTCTGCAGGGATCCGTTCTCCTGTTTGTGATTTTTATAAGTGACTTGGGTGAGGCAGTGGAAGGGTGGGTTAGTAAGTTGCTGATGACATGAAGGTTGGTGGAACAGTGGATAATGGCTGTTGTAGATTGCAACGGGACATTGACAGGATGCAGAACTGGGCTGGGAAATGGCAGATGGAGTTCAATCTGGAAAAGTGTGAAGTGATTCACTTTGGAAGGTCGAATTGGAATGCAGATTACAGGGTTAAAGGCAGGATTCTTGCCAGTGTGAAGGAACAGAGTGATTTGGGGTTCACATCGAGAGATCCTTCAAAGTTGCCACCCAAGTTGTTAAGAAGGTGTATGGGGTGTTGGCTTTTATGAGCAGGAGGACTGAGTTTAAGAGCCGTGAGGTTATGCTGCAGTTCCATAAAGCCCTGGTTAGACCACACTTGGAATATTGTGTTCAGTTCTGGTCATCTCATTATAGGAAGGGTGTGCTTTAGAGAGGGTGCAGAGGAGATTTACTAGGATGCTGCCTGGACTCAACTTGAACCACTCGCATGTGCTTGAAAATTTCCCATTTGCCAGCATTTGGTCATATCCCTCTAAACCTTTCCAACTCATGATTCAGAGGTGGCGCTGTTGGACTGGGGTGGACAACGTTAAAAATCACACTACACCGGGGTATAGTCCAACAGGTCTATTCGGAGGCACTAGTTTTCAGAGCTCTGCTTTAAACCAGGTGGTTGTGGGGCAGAATTATAAAACACAGGACTCATAGCAACAGGATTGCAGTGTCATAGAACATAATATTAAACAAATTTGGATTAATCTTTAATCTTTTAGAATGATGATGCTAGTTTCAATTCTTTCATATGTAAATCCCAGAACATTTTTAGAATTACATTCTTAAGATACCTTTAACAATGGGTGCCATCCCAACTCATATTATACATGAAGTGCATGTGTGTGTACGTGCAAGGGAGACTCTGTGCATGTGCGTGTGTGTATGTCGGGATGTGCGTGTCTGTGAGAGAGTGTGTGTAGATGCATGAGTGTGAGTGACTGGGTATAAGTCTGTGAGAGAGTGTGTGAGTGGGTGTGAGTATGAGGGGCGTATTTATGAGCTTATGAGAGGCAGCTTGTCTATGACAGAGGGTCTGCATGAGTATGTGGGTCTTATAGGAGTGAGTGTGGATTTTAACTGAGTGTATGGGTCTGCAGGAGTGTGTTTTTGTGCGTGTGTGTTTTTGCACATATGTGAGAGAGTGGAAAATGCAGTGGCGTCACCTGTAGTATGACTTGAACCCAAAGTCCCAGTTGAGGCCATTCCCATGGGTGCCAAATGTGACTATCAGCGTCTGCTCAGCCGCTTTCCATTGTTGCCTGCCCCAACAATGGGAGAATGTCTGAAGCCGAATGTCCTGGACCGCTGAAGTGTTCTCCGAATGGGAGGGAACACCCCTGCCTGGTGATTGTTGTGCGGTGTCGTAGCATCTGCTCGATCTCACTAATGTCCCACGCCTCAGGGTATCCTTGCCTGCAGCTTCTGAGATAGACAATTTTGGCCAAGTACCTGCCGCAGACATGGTGGGTGTGTCCCCACGTGCAATGGTGGTATCTGTGTTGACACTCTGACACATCTTGCAGCAGCTGCCCTGACAGGGTTATATGGTGTCATGGTCAATGTGGTCCTGAAGGCTGGGCAGATTGCTGTGAACAATGATCTGTTTGAGGTTTGGTGGCTATCCAAAGCTGAGCAGTGGAGGCAGAGGGAAGGTCTTGGCGAGGTGCGCATCCTCATCGATAATGTGTTGCAGTCTGCGAAGAACATGGTATAGTCTTTTGTTTCTGACCTGCACCGTCCAACACAAGGGCAACAATTATTGTCTGTTCTCTCATTCTCTCTGATCAGGGAACTTCATTGTTCCACAAGTTAGTGACCACTACTGGCCACAAGTGGGAATTGCAACCAACCCGCAGAAATATTCAAGAGTCTGTCAAGGTGAATGAAGTGAGCAAAACAGATTCTGTCTGTGCACGACACAATCAGATTGGTGTACATTTCAATTAAAAAATAAAATTGCCAATTCGATGTAATAAATAACGTTGTTTAGATATTTGTGAACTTCCCACCCACATTTCACTTGATATTAAGTTGTATTTCACAAAAAAAACTGAGAGTAATGTTGAAAGGAGTGAAATCCGGAAACATTTCTTTTGAAAGTTAAATACCAAGGAATGCTGCCCTGACTCCAGTCTATTTGAACCGTGTATTGACCTGACTCCTTAATCCGCCAGTGCGCATCCTCAACTTCAAAATTGTGGTTGCACGACAGAGGTCTGGCAGACTCAATGTCATGTGTAGATGGAAGTGTTTAATTACCACTGAATGCACCGACTCTTTTTGTTTTTTATTGTTGAGAGGTTTAAAGTTGACAGCTTGCGATGGCTGGGAATCGAACCCGGGACAACTCTTTGGAAGGCAGCCATGCTCACCACTATACCACCATCGCAATAGCCAACCGCACTCTAGAAATCAGCTGATGTGCAATAATAGTTGTTGACTCTAAATTTCGTTGTTGTTTTGTTGGAAATTTTGCAGCGAAATGGTAGAATTGAGATTTACTGTGAGGGTCGGTCACATGATGCCCTGCCTCACTTACACACAAAGCAGCATTTCGGATTTCTCATCATCTGAATTCAATCGATAACGAAATTAGCAAGAAAATCTCAGGGCAACCGTGAAACCATCACACAATTAAAACTTGTGAAATTCTCAGAAACTTGGCAGAACAGTGTTGAGAGTGTGTTGCTGGAAACGCACAGGAGGGAAATCGATGTTTCGGGCTCCAGCATCTGCAGACCTCCCTGTCTCCGAGCAGAACAGTGTTATCCGCTCAGGTTTAAGCAGAACGTCCGCAGCTACTCCCGCGGGTCCAACGAAACACAAAGCGCTATCCAGGAGAGCAAACGTAGGGGGTGGAGTCGGCAAGCACAGAGTAGGGTGATCCCGGTTCGTGAGGGGAAAAAGAAAACGAAGTGCGGTGAAATTGACAGAGGAAGTGAAATTGACATAGGACGTGAAATTGACATTGTCAGAGCAACCCAGCGCCGGAAGGAGGTAGAGGGGCATGGAGGGGCGGTGGGCAAGATGGAAAGGACGGGGTCAAGGGAGGGCACAGACGGCTGTGTAAGGGCATGAACAAGTGTTAACCTTCATGGTGTGGTGGGGGGATGAAGGTCGGGTCTGCAGGCAATGTTAGTCTCCAGCTGAGAGTCATGAGAACCCGGAATCACTGTGTGTGTGTGGGTCTGTGTGTGGGTGTCGCTGCATGTGTGTGAGTGGCTGCATGTGTGGGTGTGTGTCCTGTGTGTGTGTCTTTGTGTGGGTGCATGTGTGAGTATGTGTGGCTGTTTGTGTGTGTCTGTCTATGTGTGTGGCTGCATGTGTTGGTGTCTGTGTGAGTGGGTGTCTGTGTGTGTGGGTGCATGTGTGGGTGGGTGTGGCTGTGTGTGTGTCTGTGTGTGTGTGCATGTAGGGATATGCGGGTCTGTGAGAGTGTGTGTCGGTGCATGTGTGTGAGTTTACTGGGGTATCAGTTTGTATGAAGGTGCGTGAGTGGCTGTGAATGTGAAAGTGTTTGAGTGAGTTGATGAGAGAGAGCTTGTGTTTGAGAGAGGGTATGCATGTGTGTGTGGGTCGGTAGGAGTGTGCCTTTGTGTGTGTGCGTGTGCTTGTGAGTGTACGTGAAATAGTATACAGTGCAGTGTTGTCACGTGTCGTGTGACATGAACCAAAGGGCCCCGTTAAAGTCATCTCCATGGGTATCGAACTTGACGATCAGCCTCTGCTTGGCCACTTTGCATTGTTGCCTGTCCCATAGTCTGCCTTGGAGGATGGTCACCCAGGGGTCCGAGACCGAAAGTCCTAGACCGCTGAAGTGTTCTCCGACTGGGAGGTTAGAACCAGTCTGACTCAAGATTGGGACACAGACAGACTTTAACCTCACACCTTTAATGCATTTTCTGAGCTGAGATGGCATCTCTTGTGAGACAACCTGAAGTTCTCTCGACAACGTAACTTTAAAAAGGTTCTGAGGTTCTTATATTAAAGAACGGAAACTAGTAAACCCATTATAAAAGATGAAAGGCTTAACCTAAATGTGTTTAATATATCATTTCAGCTGCACGAAACTGTAATCCTTTTGCTATAAATACTGCGTCTTATGGTCCTTTTTATCATCAGGTTGATCTACATCGGAAACACTCCATCCATTCTTTATCCTTCAAAGAAAATCAGTCTCCTTCATCAGACACTACCTTCCCTTAACAAATCCATGATGACTATATCGGATGACGACGTGTAGGAGCCTGTGGTGGACTGGGGAGGACAAAGTTCAAAATCACACAATACCAGGTTATCGTCCAAGTAGCTTTCGGAGCACTCCTAAAACTAGTGCTTCCAAATTAAGCTGTTGGACTGTAATCTGGTGTTGTGTGATTTTTAACTTTATCCTGGATTAAACTTTGACTCACTGTGTGGTCACTTCTATCATCTCTCAGAGTTTTATCGAATCATTTTCTCATACTGGAAATATAAAAGCAGCTGGTGTCCACTCCTCCTATTTCTGACCTGCACCTAAAACAATAACATTACCGATTCGATATGAGAAATAACGTTGTTTGGATATTTGTGAACTGTCCACCCAGATTTCACTTGATATTAGGCTGTAGTTCACAAAAAACAAAATGAGAGTAATGTTGAAATGAGTGAAATCCGGAAACATTTCTTTCGAAATAAGATGGAAAACCAAGGAATTCTGCCATGACTCGTGTTTCTTTGAACCGTGCTCGACTTGACTCCTTAATCCTCCTGGGGACATCCTCAACTTCAAAGTTGTGTCTGCACTCCAGAGGTCTGGCAGACTCAATGTGATGTGCAGACGGAGGTGTTTCATTCCCACTGAATCGATCGGCTGTTTTGGTTGTGGAGTGGTGTTAAAATGCACAGTTTGCGATTGCCGGGAATCGAACCCGGGTCAACTGCTTGGAAGGCAGCTACGCTCACATCCAAATCATCTATGGAAATGACAAAAAGTAGTGGACCCAGCACCGATCCTTGAGGGACTCCACTGGTCACAGGCCTCCTGTCTAAAAAACAACCACCCAATGCCACCCTCTGTCTTCTATCCTTGAGCCAGTTCTATATCCAAATGGCTAGTTCTCCCTGTATTCCATGTGACCTAAATTTGCTAACCAGTCTCCCATGGGGAACCTTGTCGAACGCCTTACTGAAGTCCATATAGATTACATCTACCACTCTGTCCTCGTCAATCCTCTTTGTTACTGCTTCAAAAAAACTCAATCAAGTTTGCCTGACTTGATTTCTCACACACAAAGCCTTGTTGACTATCCCTAATCAGTCCTTGCCTTTCCAAATACATGTACATCCTGTCCCTCAGGATTCCCTCCAACAACTTGCCCACCACTGAGGTCAGGCTCACCAGTCTATAGTTCCCTGGCTTGTCTTTACCACCCTTCTTAAACAGTGACACCACGTTCGCCAATCTCCAGTCTTCCGGCACCTTACCTTGACTATCGATGATGCAACTATCTCAGCAAGAGGCCCAGCAATCACTTCTCTACCTTCCCACAGAATTCTCGGGTACACCTGATCAGGTCCTAGGTATTTATCCACCTTTAACCATTTCAAGACCTCCAGCACTTCCGCCTCTGTAATCTCGACATTTTGCAAGATGTCACCATCTATTACCCTGCAGTCTATGTTTTTTTTTATTTTATTAAACAATACGCAGTTTGCTAAAGAATTAACATTAACAGCTGTACACAGAGAAACAGCAATTTTACGAGGGAAAAGAGTGGCAGAGCCAGGCCCCAACCCAACCAGATCAACCAGTTTTCAGGGAAATGGGGACAAACCTCAAATCCCACTTTCAATCATTACAAAACACTACCAATAATATTTGTACATATAAGACAGTCCAATTATGTTTTAAAAATGTATACAATATAGACCACAAGCAACCCACCATTCCCTCCCACCTTCCAGCCACTCTAAAGGCAGCCTGCCCCTACACCCCTTCCAGCTCTCAGTCCACCCTGACACACCTTCCGGCCTCCTCTAGGACAGCCCACCCTGGTTTGTTCCCCTTGTATCAGACGGTTCAAGTTAGAAATAATGAGTGGAGACCAGCTGCTATTATATTTCCTGTGGTGAGAAAATGATTGGAAAATCTCTGAGCTACAATAGAAATGATCAAATAGAGTGTGAAATTTTAATCCAGGAGAGTCAGCATGGACTCGTTAAGAGAAGATCGTGACTGATGAACTGAACTGATTATCTTTGAAGGAACAAGATTATTAATTGAGGTAGCATTTGTGATGTAGGTCAAACGGATCACAGGAATAGTGATATATGTTCTTGGCTGAAATAGCTCAGTTGTGAGAACGTTAGCCTGAAGATCTGACCTGGTTCAAACCTGGTGTTGTACAAGAGTTGATTTGGTTTTTACTGACACAATGACAATGCTTCTTTCTTTGCTATAAACTGTCTCTAGTTCCATGACCCCATGTAACAGTGTGGTAGCAAGGTAAAGTAACAGGTTAGATTGATAATGACACCAAAGTGAAAGGTAATGATGGACTCATATTTGCATGATTGGAAAGTTGGTTTCGAAACAGAGGAACAAGTACGGGCTGTTTTGCCCCTGGAGCATATTCCACCATTCAAAAGCCAGATCCATGGCCTAACTCCATATGCCTTGGGCCTATATTTCTTGAAACCCTTGCTTTTATAAATGTTTATCTCAGATTTCAATTTAACAATTGAATGAGGAACAACCACCCATTTGAGGAAGAGAATTCAATTCTCCTGAAGTCTTGTGTGACTAAGTGCTTACCACCGTCCCTCGTGAATGGCCTGGCCCTAATTCTTACACTATGCCCCTGTTTCTACAATCTTTAACCAGTGGAAAAAGTTATCTCTATCAACTCTGTTTTTGCCTGTTAATTTGCTGAAGAGCTCAATAAACTCATTCCTGAAACATCTAAATTCTGGAGAATAAAAGCCATTTTGATTAAATTGATTGCATATCTTGACCCCTGAATCCCAGGTATCATCCTTGTAAACCTATGTTGAACTCCCACCAGAGCTAAAACAGTCTTCCTAATGTATGATGCCCAGCTCTGCTCACAGTACTCTAATTGGGATGTAACTAGGATTTTCCATACCATATGCATCCCCTTACTCCAGCTTTTTAGATTTGAAGGCCAGCATTCCATTAGCTGCCTTGATTATTTTCTGAAACTGAACCTCAAGATCTTGTTGGACGTTCACTGCATTAAACAAATTGCCTTCTAAAAATAATCCTCATCTATCCTTGTTCGAACCAAATGGGTAATTTCACATTTGTTTGCATTGAAATCCATCAGTCTCAGCTTTGCCCATTCACCTCATCTATTAATATTATGCTGTAATTTGATTACACTTGCTCCAATTTTGCCCAATTTTGTGTCTTCAGCAACCTTGGATATTTGATTATTGGTACCATTACCAAATTGTTAATGAAATGGCGAATAATTGAGGGCCCCACCACAGATCCCTTTGGGACATCGCTAGCCACAACCTTCCAGTTTGTTTACTTAACAAATATTCTGACTCCCTGTTTGCTGTGACAACTTAGAGCAGATGAGCTGAGGTTGATAGCCAAGTTGGGTACCCATGGGGATGACCTTCAACTCGGACCTGGGGTTCACGTCACACTGCAGGTGACCCCAGTGCACTATAAACTCTTACACAAGCACACGCACACACACACTTACATACACACACTCACACAGATCCTCTCTCATACATACGCTCTGTCTCATTCACTCTCTCTCTGTCTCTCTCTCTTTCTCTCTTTCCCTCAGTCGATTTCTACTCCAAAACAATCTACAACCTCATCGCTTGACATATCCCACACTCAACCCCTTCCCATCACACCAGGACTTTAAGCCTGTTTCAATGAAGATTGCAGTTGAAAATTGTGTTGCTGGAAAAGCGCAAAAGGTCTGGCAGCATCCAAGGAGCAGGAGAATCGACGTTTCGGGCATGAGCCCTTCTTCAGGAATGAGGATGGTGTGCCAAGCAGGCTAAGATAAAATGGAGGGAGGAGGGACTTGGGGGAGAGGCGTTGGAAATGCGATAGGTGGAAGGAGGTTAAGGTGAGGGTGATAGGCCAGAATTGGGGGTGGGGGCGGAGAGGTCAGGAAGAAGATTGCAGGTTAGGAAGGTGGTGCTGACTTTGAGGGATTTGACTGAGACAAGGTGGGGGGAGGGGAAATTAGGAAACTGGAGAAATCTGAGTTCATCCCTTGTGGGTGGAGGGTTCCTAGGTGGAAAATGAGGCGCTCTTCCTCCAGCCGTCATGTTGCTATGGTCTGGTGATGGAGGAGTCCAAGGACCTGCATGTCCTTGGTGGAATGAGAGGGGAAGTTGAAGTGTTGAGCCACAGGGTAGTTAGGTTGGTTGGTCCGGGTGTCCCAGAGGTGTTCTCGTCTCGAGGAGGCCACATCGGGTGCAGTGGATGCAGTAAATGATGTGTGCGGAGGTGCAGGTGAATTTGTAGTGGATATGGAAGGATCATATAGAGGAGGCCACATTGGAGAGACAGGCCGCCTACTTGAGGAACGCTTCAGAGAACTCCTCTGAGACACCCGGACCACTTTCCTCATTCTTGAAGAAGGGCTCATGCCTGAAACGTCGATTCTCCTGCTCCTTGGATGCTGCCTGACCTGCTGCGCTTTTCTAGCAGCACATTTTGAGCTCTGATCTTCAGCAAATGCAGTCCTCACTTTCTCCTAGATCACTAGTTTTGGCCAAGATAGATCATTCTCTCAGCACTGCTCGCCGAAGATTGCTGTGAATGTTTCAGACTTACCTTTTGCACTGATCTTTCCATCATTGAAATGAGGATATTTGTGAAGCCTCCACCTCCTCCAGTGAGTTGTTTCATTGCCCATCGCCATTCACAAGACCTGGCAGGATTGCAAAGCCCAGATTTGAGTGATCGTGGGATCACTTAACTCTGTCTATCACTTAGGAGAAAGTGAGGACTGCAGATGCTGGAATTCAGAGTCGAAGAGTGTGAGGCTGGAAAAGCACAGCCGGTCAGGCAACATCCGAGGACCAGGAGATTCTTCATTTCGAGCATAGGCTCTTCATCAGGAGTGAGGGTTGTGGAATAAGGGGGCTGAGAGATAAATAGGAGGGGGGTGTGTGGCTGGGATGGGTCTGGACGGTAGGTTACTGAGCAGGGAGTGAAGGTGATAGGTTGAAGAAGAGGGTGGAGCGGATAGGTGGGAAGGAAGATGGACAGGTAGGACAGGTCAAGAGGGCAATGCCGAGTTGGAAGTTTGGATCTGGGATAAGGTGGGGAGAGGGGATATTAGGAAACTAGCACAATCCACATTGCTCCCATGTGCTTGGAGGGTCCCTCCCCTCCAAGATGAGGCATTCTCCTTCCAGGCGTCGGGTGGTTAGGGTTTGGTAGTGGAGGAGGCCCAGGGCCTACACGTGTAGTGGAAGGGGAGATATCAAGTTTGGCCTGATCCTGACATGCTCTGCTGCAATCTTCATTGAGGAGAAAGTGAGGACTGCAGATGCTGGAGATCAGAGCTTAAAAATGTGTTGCTGGAAAAGCGCAGCAGGTCAGGCAGCATCCAAGGAGCAGGAGAATCAATGTTTCGGGCATAAGCTCTTCTTCAGGAATGAGGAGGGTATGCCAAGCAGGCTAAGATAAAAGGTAGGGAGGAGGGACTTGGGGGAGGGGTGTTGGGAATGCGATAGGTGGAAGGGGGTTAAGGTGAGGTTGATAGACCGGAGAGGGGGTGGGGCAGAGAGGTCAGGAAGAAGATTGCAGGTCAAGAAGGCGGTGCTGAGTCTGAGGGTTGGGACTGAGATAAGGTGGGGGGAGGGGAAATGAGAAAGCTGGAGAAATCAGCATTCATCCCTTGCAGTTGGAGGGTTCCTAGGCAGAAGATGAGGCGCTCTTCCTCCAGCCATCGTGTTGCCATGGTCTGGCGATGGAGAAGGCCAAGAATCTGCATGTCCTTGGCGGAGTGGGAGGGGGAATTAAAGTATTCAGCCACGGGGCGGTTAGGTTGGTTGGTGCAGGTGTCCCAGAAGGTGTTCTCTGGAACGTTCCGCAAGTAGGCGGCCTGTATCCTCAATGTAGACGAAGCCAAATCGCATGCAGAAGATGCAGTAAATGATGTGTGTGGAGGTGCAGGTGAATTTGTGACAGATATGGAAGGATCCCTTGGGGCCTTGGAGGGAGCTGATGGGAGAGGTATGGGTGCAAGTTTTGCATTTCTTGCAGTTGCAGGGGAAGGTGCCGGAAGTGGAGGTTGGGGTGGTGGGGGGTGTGGATATGACAAGGGAGTCGCTGAGGGAGTGGTCTTTCCAGAACGCTGATAGGGGAGGGGAGGGAATATATATTCTTGGTGGTGGGGTCTGTTTGGAGGTGGAGAAATGACGAAGGATGATATGATGTATCTGGAGGTTGGTGGGGTGGTAGGTGGGACCAGTGGGGTTCTGTCCTGGTGGCGATTGGAGGGGCGGGGTTCAAGGGCAGAGGAGTGGGAAGTGGAGGAGATGTGGTGGAGAGCATCGTCAACCACGTCTGAGGGGAAATTGCAATCTTTGAAGAAGGAGGCCATCTGGGTTGTTCGGTATTGGAATTGGTCCTCCTGGGAGCAGATGCAGCGGAGACGAAGGAATTGGGAATATGGGATGGCGTTTTTACAGGGGGCAGGGTGGGAGGAGGTGTAATCTAGGTAGCTCTGGGAGTCGGTTGGTTTACAGTAAATTTCCATGTTGTGTCGGTCGCCTGAGATAAAAATGGAGAGGTCTAGGAAGGGGAGGGAGGAGTCTGAGACGGTCCAGGTAAATTTGAGGTCAGTGTGGAAGGTGTTACCTCCTCGTGGGAGCATGAGGTAGCGCCGATACAGTCATCGATGTAGCGGAGGAAAATGTGGGGGGTGGTGCCGGTGTAGCTACGGAAGATGGACTGTTCCACATATCTGACGAAGAGGCAGGCATAGCTGGGGCCCATGAGGGTGCCCATGACTACTCCTTTGGTTTGGAGGAAGTAGGAGGATTGGAAAGCGAAGTTGTTCAGAGTGAGGACCAGTTCAGTCAGTCGAAGGAGGGTGTTAGTGGAAGGGTACTGGTTGGTTCGGCGGGAAAGGAGGAAGCGGAGGGCTTTGAGGCCTTCGTGATGGGGGATGGAGGTGTTTAGGGACTGGATGTCCATGGTGAAGATAAGGCGTTGGGGGCCGGGGAAGCGAAAATCATTGAGAAGGTGGAGGGCATGGGTGGTGTCCCGAACGTAGGTGGGGAGTTCTTGGACTAAGGGGGACAGGACCATGTCAAGGTATGCAGAGATAAGTTTGGTGGGGCAGGAGCAGGCTAGACAATGGGTTGACCGGGGCATTCAGGTTTGTGGATTTTGGGCAGGAGGTAGAAACTGGCGGTGCGGGGTTGTGGGATTATGAGGTTGGAGGCGGTGGATGGGAGATCCCCTGAGGTGATGAGATTATGGATGGTCTGGGAGATGATGGTTTGGTGGTGGGAGGTGGCGTCATGGTCAAGGGGGCAGTAGGAAGAGGTGTCCGCGAGCTGGCATTTAGCCTCAGCAATGTAAAGATCAGTGCGCCAAACAACCACCGCGCCTCCCTTGTCTGCCGGTTTGATAGTGAGGATGGGGTTGGAGCGGAGGGAGTGGAGGGCTGCACGTTGCCAGGCTGAGAGGTTGGAGTGAGTAAGAGGGCCAGAGAAGTTGAGGCAGTTGATGTCGCGGCGGCAGTTGGCTATGAAGAGATCAAGAACAGGTAAGAGGCAGCCATGAAGAGATTGAGGGTGGGTAAGAGGCCTATCCACCCCAACCCCCTCTCCGGCCTTTTGCCCTCACCTTAACCTCCTTCCACCTATCACATTCCCAATGCCCCTCCCCCAAGTCCCTCCTCCCTACATTTTATCTTAGGGTGTTCCTGCTTGGCACACCCTCCTCATTCCTGAAGTAGGGCTCACGCCCGAAATGTCAATTCTCCTGCTCCTTGGATGCTGCCTGACCTGCTGCGCTTTTCCAGCAATACATTTTTCAGCTGCAATCTTCATTGAAACAGGCTTAAAGTCCTGGTGTGATGGGAAGGGGTTGAGTGTGGGATATGTCAAGCCATGAGGTTGTAGATTGTTTTGGAATAGAAATCGACTGCTGTCGATGGCTCACAGTGCCTCACGGGTGCCCAGACTTGAGTGGCCATGTCTATTCAAAGGTAGACAAGCAGGAGGCTGGAAGAACAAAGCATGCCAGGCAGCATTAAGAGGTGGAGAAGTCAACATTTCAAGTTGTTGAAGAAATTCTCCAGACTCAGACATTAGGGAGCTCACCTTTTCTTAGTACACTCTGGTATTACTTCAAAGCGTTCCAGATCACTGTGGATTTATATAGTACAATAGAGAACTAGCTGCCAGTTGCTCAATCAGACACCAACTTCAGGACAGTCACTAGAGGGCTACATGACAATACACCAGGCAGAGTCTGAGGTCAGCCTTATCTTAGACAGTACATAACAAGCTATTGTTCTCAGATCTTGAGTCAATGCACATTCCAGAGGCGAGATTTGCCCATTTATAAAATCCGGCAGGGCTACGCTTTTGCTTAGCAGGTAGCTGCAGATAAAAAGCAGACGTTATGTGGGAAGAGTGCAATTTATGTGGTTAATGCAGAATGTACTAGTATGCTAGGGGTCACCCAGGGCAAGGGGCCAAGCCCGGTGAGAACAATATAATGTCTGACTAAAATGGCTGCAAACAGGCAGGCTTGCAAAAACAGCTTCCACAATCCCTCCTTTTTGATCCAAGATCAAAGCAACAGGTCAGGATCCCCGCCAAAAGGGGGAATGTCCCTGGAGTGTGGCGGATTATCCGATGGTGGATGCTCAGAATCAATGGATTAAAGAAGGGCTAGACATGAAACGTTGATTTCTCCACCTCCTGGTGCTGCCTGCCTTGCTGTGTTGTTCCAGCCTCCTGGTGCTGCCTGCCTCACTGTGTTGTTCCAGCCTCCTTATGCTGCCTGCCTTGCTGTGTTGTTCCACCCTCCTGGTGCTGCCTGCCTTGCTGTGTTGTTCCACCCTCCTGGTGCTGTCTGTTTTGTTGTGTTGTTCCATCCTCCTGGTGCTGCCTGCCTGACTGTGTTGTTCCAACTTGCTGCTTGAATGTGTTGAATTCCAGCATCTGCTGTTTTTTGTCTATATTTTCGAATTCTGTCCCGTCTAGCACTGTGGTGGGGTCACGCAATGCAATAGAGGATATTCTCTCTGTGAAGAGGAGTCTGAGTTTTCAGAAGGATATTAAGGTGAATAAGTCCCCAGGGCCCAATGGTATCTACCCCAGGTTATTGAAAGAGGTAAGCGAAAAGATTGCTGAGGACTTTACCAAGATCAGTTGCAGTGGAAGGAGCGACAGCAAGGACCAGAGGCCCGATGGGATGGTGGGAGTAAAGTTTAGAAACTTGCTTCATGTATCGGCAGAGCACACATGAGCCAGAGCAGACACTTGACTGCTGAGTAAGTGAGGCTTTTTAATTGGGCGGTTGCTTTACCTAAAATACTCCTTGGGTCGTGTCTCCCACCCAACCTCCTCCTCTAACCAAAATAAAAGGTTCTGTGCACCAATTGATAAGGTGACTGGTTTCATTTTTTTCAGTTTTCAGTCATCTCGTTGGGAATTTAGAACAGTGGGGATGGAGATTGGGGCAGTTGAATGTTCATCCTGCAGAATGTGGGAGGTAAGGGTCACCACTTGTGTCCCTGCTGACTACATCTGCGGGAAGTGCATCCAACTCCAGCTCCTCGAAAACCGCGTTAGGGAACTGGAACTGGAGCTGGATGAACTTCGGATCATTCAGGAGGTGGAGAGGGTTATTGAGAGGAGTTACAGGGAGGTAGTCACACTTCAGGTACAAGAAGGCAGATGGGTTACAGTCAGGGGATGGAAAGGGAACTGGCAGGCAGTGCAGGGATCCCCTGTGGCCGTTCCCCTCAACAACAAGTATACCATGTTGGAAACTGTTCGGAGGGAGTGACTTACCAGGGGTGAGCAATGTGGCACAGGGCTCTGGCACAGAGTCTGTCCCTGTTGCTCAGAAGGGAAAGGGAAGAGGAGCAGAGCAGTAGTCATTGGGAACTCTACAGTTAGGGGGACAGATAGGAGGTTCTGTGGGCACAAGAGAGACTCACGGTTGGTGTGTTGCCTCCCAGGTTCGTGATGTCTCTGATCATGTTTCTGGGATATTTGAGGGGGAGGAGGAGCAGCCCCAAGTCCACATCGGCACCAATGACATAGGTAGGAAGAGAAATGGGGATCTAAGGCATAAATTCCAGGAGCTAGGATGGAAACTTAGAGCTAGAACAGACAAAGTTGTTAGCTCTGGTTTGTTGCCTGTGCAATGTGCGAGTGAGGTGAGGAACAGAGAGAGAGAGAGAGAGAGAGAGAGAGAGGAGTTGAACACATGTCTACAGGGATGGTACAGGAGGAAGGGTTTGGTTTCCTGGATAATTGGGGCTCATTCTGGGGAAGGTCGGACCTGTACAAACAGGATGGTCTTCACCTGAACCAGAGGGATACCAATATCCTGGGGGTGGGGGGGCATTTGCTAAATCTCTTCAGGGGCATTTAAACTAATTCAGCAAGAGGATGGTAACTGAAATTATAGTTCAAGTATATGGAAATTGAGAGTAGTGAAGTCCGAAATAAGGTTTCAGGGTCACAAGAGGGTACTGGCAAGCAAAGAATTTGTTTGAAGTGTGTCTATTTCAATTGTGTCTATTACAGCATCCAGAATAAGTTGGGTGAATTTGCAGCATGGGTTGGTACCTGGGATTTCAATGCTGTGACCATTTCAGAGACATGGATAGAGCAGGGACAGGAATGATTATTGCAGGTTCTGGGATTTAGATGTTTCAGGAAGAACAGAGAAGATGGTAAAAGAGGGGAAGGTGTGGCATTGTTAGTCAAGGGCAGTATTACGGTGGCAGAAAGGACGTTTGATGAGGACTCATCTACTGAGGTAGTATGGGCTGAGGTTAGAAACAGGAAAAAGAGAGGTTACCCTGTTGAGAGTTTGCTGTAGGCCTCCAAATAGGTCCAGAAATGTAGAGGAAAGGATAGCAAAGATGATTCTCGATAGGAGCGAGAGTAACAGGGTAGTTGTTATGAGGACTTTAAGTTCCCAAATATTGACTGGCAATACTATAGTTCAAGTAGCTTGGATGGGTCAGTTTTTGTCCAGTGTGTGCAGGAGGGTTTCCTGACACAGTATGTAGACAGGCCAACAAGGGGCGAGGCCACATTGGATTTGACATTGACGAACCCAGCCATGTGTTAGATTTGGAAGTAGGTTAGCATTTTAGTGATAGTGACCACAATTCGGTTATGTTTACCTTAGCGATGGAAAGAGATAGGTATATATCGCAGCGCAAGAGTTACAGCTGGGGGAAAGGCAATTATGATGCGATTAGACAAGATTTAGGATGCATTGGATGGGGAAGGAAACTACAGGAAATTGACACATTAGAAATGTGAACTTATTTAGGGAACAGCTCCTGCGTGTCTTAGATAAGTATGTACCTGTCAGGCAGGGAGGAAGTTGTTGAGTGCGGGAGACCTGGTTTATGAAGGAAGTTGAATCTCTGGTCAAGAAGAAGAAGGCTTACATCAGGATGAAATGTGATGGCTCAGTTAGGGTGAATGAGAGTTACACATTAGCCAGGAAAGACCTAAAGAGAGAGCTAAGAAGAACAAGGAGGGGACATGAGAAGTCATTGGTGGGTCGGATCAGGGAAAATCCTAAAGCTTTCTCTTGGTATATCAGGAACAAAAGAATAACTAGAGTAAGATGAGGGACAATCAAGGACAGTAGTGGGAAGTTGTGCGTGGAGTCAGAGGATATGGGGAAGTGCTAAATGACCAGTTTTCATAGTATTCACACTGTGAAAAAAAAAGGTTATCGTGGAGGCTACAAAAGTGCAGATTCCAAGACTAGATGGGATTGCAGTACAGAAGGAGGAGGTGTTAGCAATTCTGGAAAGTGTGAATATAGATAAGTCCCCTGGACTGTATGGGATTTATCCTCGGATTCTCTGGGAAGCCAAGGAGGAGATTGTGGAGCCTTTGACTTTGATCTTTATGTCATCATTGTTGAGAGGAGTAGTGCCAGAAGACTGGATGACAGCAAATGTTGTTCCCTTGTTCAAAAAGGGGAGTAGAGACAACCCTGGAAATTATAGACCAGGGAGCCTTACTTCAGTTGTGGATAAAGTGTTGAAAAAGGTTATAAGAGATAGAATTTATAATCATCTCAATAGAAATAAGTTGGTTAGGGATAGTCAACAGGGTTTTGTGAAGGGAAGTCACGCCTCACAAACCTTTGAGAGTTCTTTGAGAAGGTGACCAAACAGGTAGATGAAGGTAAAGAGGTTGATGTGGTGTATATGGAATTCAGTAAGATGTTTGATAACTTTCCCCATGGTAGGCTATTGCACAAAATACAGAGGCATGGGATTGAGGGTGAGTTAGCTGTTTGGATCAGAAATTGGCGAACTGAAAGATGACAGAGGGTGGTGGTTGATGGGAAATGTTTTCCTGGAGTTCAGTTACTAGTGGTGTACTGCAAGGATCTGTTTTGGGTCCACAGCTGTTTGACATTTTTATAAATGACCTGGATAGTTGTAGAAGGATGGGTTAGTAAATTTGCAGATGACACTAAGGTCGGTCGAGTTGTGGATAGTGCCGAAGGATATTGTGGGTTACAGAGAGACATAGATAAGCTGCAGAACTTGGCTGAGAAGTAGCAAATGGAGTTTAATGCAGAAAAGTATGAGGTGATTCACTTTGGAAGGAGTAACAGGAATGGCAAGTATTGGGCGAATGGTAAGATTCTTGGCAGTGTAGATGAGCAGAGAGATCTCGGTGTCCAGGTACACAGATCCTTGAAAGTTGCCACTCAGGTTGACAGGGCTGTTAAGAAGGCATACGGTGTGTTAGCTTTTATTAGTAGAGGGATTGAGTTTTGGAGCCATAAGGTCATGCTGCAGCTGTACAAAACTCTGGAGTGGCCACACTCGTAATATTGCGTACAGTTCTGGTCACTGTACAAAGCTCTGGTGCAGCCCCACTTGGAGTATTGTGTGCCGTTCTGGTCACCGCATTATCGGAAGGATGTGGAAGCTTTGGAAAGGGTTCAGAGGAGATTTACTAGGATGTTTCCTGGTATGGAGGGAAAGTCTTACGAGGAAATTTTGAGGGGCTTGTGACTATTTTCGTTCGAGAGAAGAAGGTTGAGACGTGACTTAATTGAGACATATAAGATAATTGGAGGTTTTGATCAGGTGGACAGCAAGAGCCTTTTTCCTCGGATGGTGCTGGCTAGTACAAGGGGACATAGCTTTAAATTGAGGGGTGATAGATAAAGGACAGATGTCAGAGGTTGTTTCTTTACTCAGAGAGTAGTCGAGATGTGGAATGCACTGCCTGCAACATTTTTAGACTCACCAACTCTAAGGGCATTTAAATTGTCTTTGGATAGGCATATGCACGAGATTGGAATAGTGTAGGTTAGATGGGCTTCAGATTGGGTTTCATAGGATGGTGCATGTTGAAGGCCTAAGGATCTGTCACAATACTAATAAAAGGTTTAATTATCACCCTTCAAATATTCATAGATATAGATTCTGGAATAGTTATAGCATTACCTAGATACAAAACAAAAATCACTAAAAGCATTAGGAGAAAGGACTCAAATAAAATTATGCAAGCAAATCAGTCTCTCAGGAAAAGCGGCCCGATGTTATTACAGGGAGAATTGAATCACAGGTACAGAAACTGGCAGACATTGGAATGTGGGTTGAATGAAAACATTGTAAGACACCCAATAGTTAAGGTAGGGCTGTTTATTAATAAGGCAAGAAAGAAACCGCTCACAATTTGTCAGTTTAAGAATTCTAACATGAAGTGTAACCACATAAGTTTGTTGGAACGAACATTGTACCAACTTGCAAAAAATCAATATTCTTTTGTATTTCCTGCAATGAGGTTCATACAGAATTTAAAAAGGTCCTCAAGAGATAGGCAAAAGTCCAATTAATTGGCAGTGATGGAGCCAATTATGATAGGATCATTTAAGGGGCTTTTCGATGAGCACATGAATATGCAGGAAACGGAGGGATATGGGCCAAGGGCACACAGAAGGGATGAGTTTAATTTGATTTCATGTTCAGCATAATATGGTGATCATGTTCCTGTGCTGTACTGTTCTAAGAACTACATAGTGGACACTCTTACTGATACTGCTATCGGCAGATGCTTTTGCAGTTGGCAGGTTGGTGAGCATGAGGTCAAGTATGTTTTTCCCGTTTCCCTGACCATCCACTGCAGTCTCAATCCAACTATGTCCTTTAGGACCCAATCAGTTTGATCAGAGGTGCTGCTGTTGAGTCACTCTGTTGAGTTCTCTCCCTCTGTCCTGCCTCTTTTGCTTGGAATCTCTCTCTGCTGTGTACCCCTGACTGGGTTAGATTTGGATTAGTGGTGCTGGAAGAGCACAGCAGTTCAGGCAGCATCCAACGAGCAGCGAAATCGACGTTTCGGAAGGGCTTTTAACCTAACGTCGATTTCGCTGCTCATTGGATTCTGCCTGAACTGCTGTGCTCTTCCAGCACCACTAATCCAGTATTTGGTTTTCAGCATCTGCAGTCATTGTTTTTGCCTTGGGTTAGATTTGGACTCAGTGCCACATGGTTTGTATAGTTAATGCAATGCCTCTTTCTGTTCCCCATCTCTCCTTTGCTTTACTCCCATGCTGTCTAATCTGAAGGAGACAGTGGTGAGAGGGGAAGATAAAACAACTCTCACAGTGAGGGGATTGCAAGGAATACCTGCTAATTTGGATCTTGCTGTGTGTTAAAGCAGTCAGTCAACAGGCCAGTTTGTCTCTGCACCTGCTCACTGTGTCCTACATCCCAGGAGCTGGGACTCAGTGAGGAGGTAGGGAATTGTAAACTGATGGAGTTACAGAGGGATTTTACACATATGGTGAATGGGTAACATAGGAACTTTTGAGGGTGCAGGTCAGGCAGTTGGACAGAGACTGTGGGGAGGGAATGTAGTTTGGTATGCACAAAAGCTAGGTATCCAAATCCCTGAGCTGATCCCTTTCTGTCCTAGACTTGACATCTTCCCTCCCCACCCCCACCACCCCCATCACAACCTCTTGCCCCCAATCTCTATTTCATGCCTTTTTTTCTCTCCTTGTCCACTTACATTCCACAATCCCTTTTAAACTTTATACCCATTTCAGAATTTCCAGTTTGCAGACTCCAGCTGCCCCCTCCTTACTATGGATGTGCAATCCCTTTCCTCATCTTTTTCCCCATTAGGATGGTCTCAGGACTCTCCACTTCTCCCTTGGATAAAACGGCCTGAACTCTCCCTATCCACCACTGCCCTCCTCCGCATGGCCAAGCTCATCCTCACTCTGAACAACTTCTCTTTTAACTCTATCCCTTTCTTCAGGCCAGATGCATGGCCATGATTACCTGCATGAGTCCCAGTTATGTCTTTGTGAGCTAGTAATGTTCTTATTCTGCTCTTATTCTGACCCCCACCCACAACTCTTTCTCCGATATATATCGATGATATTTTCGGTGCTACTTGTCCCTCTTGTCAATTTAACTTCCAATTTCTCACATTCACGTGGTCCATCTCTGACTCTGCCCTTCCCTTCCTCGACATCTCTGTTTCCATTTCTGGGGATAGGCTGGCCACCAGTATAAATCCACTGACTTCCACAATTACCTTGACAATACATCTTCACACCCTGCTTTCTAGAAAGACTCTAATATATTCTTCCAGTTCTTCCATCTTAGTCGCATCTGTTCTGATGATGCCAGCTTCAACAAGGGGGCCTCCGAAAAGTCTACTTCATCCTTAACTGAAGGTTCCCCAAAACCATTGTGTCAAGGCCCTCAACAGGGTCTGACCCATCTCCTACACTTCAGACCTCTCTTCCTTCCCACAATGGCGATAGGGTGCCCTTTGTCCTCACCTATCATTCCACCAGCATTCTCACCCAGATGATCATTAGCTGCCATTTCTGTCACATCCAATGGGTGCCACCATCAGAGACATATTTCCCCTCCCTCCACTCTCAGACTTCTTCAGGAATCATTCCCTCTAAGACACCTCCTCTTCGCTCCCCAACCCTCTGCACCACCCCTACCCCCAAACACTCACAGCCCCATGGCACTTTTGCAGTTGCAGAAGGTATAACAACTGACTGTTTACCTTCTCCCTCTTTAGTATCCAATGGCCCAAACACACCTTCTAGGTGAAGCATGGTTTAATCAAGGGGAGCTGAAAATGTATTGCTGGAAATGCGCAGCAGGTCAGGCAGCATCCAAGGAGCAGGAGAATCGACGTTTCGGGCATGAGCCCTTCTTCAGGAATCCTGAAGAAGGATGGATGTTGTCTGCCTGGACTTCAAGAAGACCTTTAACAAGGTGCCAAATCGGAGGCTACTGAATAAGATAAGGGCCCGTGGTGTCAGAGGCAAGGTGCTAGCATGGATAGAAGCCTGGCTGTCTGGCAGAAAGCAGAGAGTGGGGATAAAAGGGTCCTTCTCAGAATGGAAGCTGGTGATAAGTGGTGTTCCACAAGGCTCAGTGTTGGGACCACAACCTTTCACTTTATACATTAATGATCTAGATGAAGGAACTGAGGGGATTCTGGCTAAGCTTACAGGCAACATAAAGATTGGTAGAGGGACAGGTAGCATTGAGGAGACATGGAGGCTGCAGAAGGATTTGGACAATTTAGGAGAGTGGGCATAGAAGTGGCAGATGGAGTACAACACGGAAAAGTGTGAGGTCATGCACTTTGGTAGGAAGAATAGGGACAAGGACTGTTTTCTAAAGGAGGAGAAAATTCAGAAACTGGCACAGTGGTTAGCCCTGCTGCCTCACAGCGCCAGAGACAATGGTTCAATTCCCGCCTCAGGCGACTGACTGTGTGGAGTTTGCACGTTCTCCCCATGTCTGTGTGGGTTTCCTCTGGGTGCTCCAGTTTCCTCCCACAGTCCAAAGATGTGCAGGTTAGGTGAAGTGGCGATGCTAAATTGCCTGTAGTGTTAGGTTAGGGGTAAATGTAGGGGTATGGGTGGGTTGCACTTCGGTGGGTCGGTGTGGACTTGTTGGGCCGAAGGGCCTGTTTCCACACTGTAAGTAATCTAATCTAAAAAAGCCTGAAGTGCAGAGACTTGGGAGTTCTAGTCCAGGATTCTCTCAAGGTAAACTTGCAGGTTGAGTCAGTAGTTAGGAAGGCAAACGCAATTATGGCATTTATTATGAGATGACTTGAATATAAAAGCAGGGTCATACTTCTGAGACTCTATAACTCTGGTCAGACTATATTTGGAGTACTGTGTGCAGTTTTGGGCCCCATCTTTCAGGAAGGATGTACTGGCCGTGGAGTGTGTTCAGAGGAGGTCCACGAGAATGGTCCCAGGAATGAAAAACCTAACATATGAGGAGTGTTTGAGGTCTCTGGGTTTATAATAGATGGTGTTTAGAAAGATCCGGGGTGGGGGTGGGGGTGGAGGGGCGGTGGGGATCTAATTGAAACATACGGAATACTGAATGGTCTGGACAGAGTGGGCGTTGTGAAAATGTTTCCATTGGCAAGAGAGATTAAGACCTGAGGACATAGCCTTAGAATCAAGGAAAGATTTTAGAATGGAAATAAGGTGAAACGTCTTCAGCCAGAGAGTGGTGCATCTGCGGAATTCATTACCACAGAAGGCTGTGGAGGCCAGGTCAGTGAGTAAAAGACTGAGATAGGTTTTTGAGTATCAAGGGCATCAATGGTGACAGGGAGAGAACAGGAGAATGGGGTTGAGAAACTTAATGGAGCAGACCCGATTGGGTGAATGGCCTAATTTCTGTTCCTATGTCTAATGGTTTTGTGGTCTTATTCTGTCCATAAAAATGGCCCTGACCTTCCTCTTGGTTTGCACGTCAACATATCCCCTTGTTTCCTGGTGAACATCTCTGCCTCAGGCTTACAGCTGTGTTCCACTGAAGCTCAGCTGGATGAACAGTACCTTATTTTCTGCTTGCGAGCTCGACAGCCCTCTAGACTCAATACCAAGTTCAACAATTTCAGGGCTTGAGGCGCCTTCCCCCAACTCCCAGACATCAGGCTTTATGATCATGTGTTCTGCGATTACACACAACCCATTGGGAGCCATTAATAGATTGGCATGGTGGCTCAGTGGTTAGCACTGCTGCCTCACAGCACCAGGCTCCCAGGTTTGATTCCAGCCTCAGGCGACTGTCTATGTGGAGTTTGCACATTCGCCCCGTGTCTGCGTTGGTTTCCGTCCAAAGATTTGCAGGTCAGGTGAATTGGCCATGCTAGGTAGTCCATAGTGTTAGGTACATTAGTCAGAGGGAAATAGGTCTGGGTGGGTTACTCTTCGGGGGGTTGCTGTGGACTTGTTGGGCCGAAGGACTGTTTCCACACTGCAGGTAATCTAATCTAATCAGCAGCCATTCTTTCTCCCAAGGTGATTGTAAACAACTATCTAACTGCTCCTCTTTTTGGGCTTTGCCTCCACCTATCATTTACTGCTGACCTCCTACCCCAGCCTATCTTCTGCATAGAACATAGAACATAGAACATAGAACAATACAGCACAGAACAGGCCCTTCGGCCCACGATGTTGTGCCGAACTTCTATCCTAGATTAAGCACCCATCCATGTACCTATCCAAATGCCGCTTAAAGGTCGCCAATGAATCTGACTCTACCACTCCCACGGGCAGCGCATTCCATGCCCCCACCACTCTCTGGGTGAAGAACCCACCCCTGACATCTCCCCTATACCTTCCACCCTTCACCTTAAATTTATGTCCCCTTGTAACACTCTGTTGTACCCGGGGAAAAAGTTTCTGACTGTCTACTCTATCTATTCCTCTGATCATCTTATAAACCTCTATCAAGTCACCCCTCATCCTTCGCCGTTCCAACGAGAAAAGGCCGAGAACTCTCAACCTATCCTCGTATGACCTACTCTCCATTCCAGGCAACATCCTGGTAAATCTTCTCTGCACCCTCTCCAAAGCTTCCACATCTTTCCTAAAGTGAGGCGACCAGAACTGCACACAGTACTCCAAATGTGGCCTAACCAAAGTCCTGTACAGCTGCAACATCACCTCACGACTCTTGAATTCAATCCCTCTGCTAATGAAAAACTAACTTTATCCGAACTACCATCAGTTCTGAAGAAGGGTCCACTGGGCCTGAAAAGTTAACTCTGATTTCTTATCACAGTTGCTGCCACACGTACTGAGCTTTTCCAGCAATTTCTGTTTCTGTTCCTATCTCATGCTTCCGAATTCCGATCTATTGCGCCCCAGTCCTGACCTCTTCCCCTGTCACAATTTCTTCCTCCCCATTCAGGATCACTCCACTGACCTCTTTGCTCACCCCTACCTAGTCCAAGTCTCTTTGCCCTTGTCCTGATCTCTCTGTTCTCCCTGCTGTTCCAGTCTCTCTATCCCTCGTCCTGATCTCTTCCTTACTTCTCCACATCTCCCAGTTTCTTTGGCCCTGGACCTGATCAACCCCCACCCTGCTGTGTTCCCCTGAAGTCCGTGCGTACATGTTTTAAAGCGTCACATGGTGAGCATGCTCCATGGTAACAGCAAATGCCACTGTTGAGTCAAAGAAATGTTCAGAGGTCGAATGGTACACGTGTGTTGACATCATTCCAAGATGGCCACCATGTGCATGGTTGGATTTACAAGGAGGTGACGCTTGGAGCACCAGAACCATGAGGAAAGAAAACGGGACCAGGAAGAGGCATCAGCAGCCACTATCTGAATGAATGACACTGGTTCAGTGTCTTTGAGAAATGTTCCACTGTCTCCCACCCATTGTCCTGTAACAAGATAGTACCTATCACCAAATCTCCAACATTAATGCTCGAAAGATTCAGGGTTTGTCTGCACAGGTTCATTTCTTAAAATTGTCACTCTATCTCTGCCTGCATCTCTCTCTGTCTCTATTAAATGGCTTCTGTCTATGTCCTGATCTTTGTTTCTGTTTCTGTCTAATTTTGTCTCTCTCCCTCTCTCTGTTTCTGTGCCAGTGAGGAGCACATGTACATGCCAAATGCTTCTAACTCTTGTCTGCTGGAGGAAAGATATCTTTGTTTCCCCCATCTCCAACTCCCCACACCTTGTTAAAGAAGGTTAAAGCAACAATAACATGTAAAATATGGTGTTAATTAGGATGTGAAAGGGAGACTTTTGTGATCTCTGTTAAGTGCTAAGTCGACAAGACACAAACTCTCCACACATGTGGGAGCACGATAGAGGATGTCCAAAAAATGAAGAGCAGATCGAATCTTTTATGTCCACAAATGTTGATAGAACAACAGAATTTCTTAAGCATTATAGAACGTAGAACGGTACAGCACAGTACAGACCCTTCGGCCCTCGATGTTGTGCTGACCTTTTATCCTACATAAGATCGAACTAACCTACATGCCCCTCGTTGTATCATCTTCCATGTGCCTATCCAAGAGTTGGTTAAATGTCCCTAATGTCTCTGACTCTACCACCACCCCTGGCGGTGCATTCCACACACCCACCACTCTCTGAGAAAAGAACCTCCCTCTGACACCTCCCCTTTACCTTCCTCCAATCACCTTAAAATTATGCCCTCTTGTGATAGCCATTTCTGCCCTGGGAAAAAGTCTCTGGCTATCCACTCTATCTAAGCCTCTCAACATCTTGTACATCTCTATCAAATCACCTCTCATCTTTCTTTGCTCCAATGAGAAAAGCTTGAGCTCCCACAACCTCTCTTCATAAGACAAGCCCTCCAATCCAGGCAGTATGTTGGTAACCCTCCTCTCCACCCTCTCTAAAGCAGCTACATCCTTCCTATAATCAGGCAACCAAGAGTGGTCTAAGTAGGGTTTTATAGAGCTGCAGCATAACCTCATGGCTCTTAAACTCAATCCCCCTGCTAATGAAAACCAATACATCAAATGCCATCTTAACAACCCTATCAACTTGGGTGGCAACTTTGTGGGACTTGTGGACCCCAAGATCCCTCTGTTCCTCCACACTGCCAAGAATCCTGCCTTTATCCCTGTATTCTGCATTCAAATTTGACCTTCCAAAATGAATCACTTTGCACTTTTCCAGGTTGAATTCAATCTGCCATTTCTTAGTCCATTTCTGCATCCTGTTAATGTCCCGTTGCAACCTGAAACAGCCCTCCACACTATCCACAACTCCACCAACCTTCGTGTCATCAGCAAACTTACTAACGCACCCTTCCACTTCCTCAACCAAGCCATTTATAAAAATCACAAAAAACAGAGTTCCTAGACAGATCCCAGTGGAACGCCAATGGTCACTAAACTCCACACTGAATACTTTCCATCTACTATCACCCTCTGTCTTCTATGGGCCAGCCAATTCTGTATCTCGACAGTCAAACTCCCTGTATTCAATTCCTCCTTACTTTCTGAACGAGCCTCCCATGGGGAACCTTATTAAACACCTTGCTAGAATCCATATAAACCACATCCATTGATCTACTTTCATCAATACATTTTGTCACAACCTCAAATAATTCAATAAAGTTCAATAAGATCTCCCAAATATTTCAATGAGGCATGATGTGCCCCTCACAAAGCCAAGCTGACTATCTCTAATCAAACTATGCTTTCCAACTAATCATAATTCCTGTCTCTCAGAATCATCTCGAATCCTTTGCCCACCACCAACATAAGACTGACTGGTCTGAAATTCCCAGGATTATCCCTATTCCCTTTCTTGAACAAGGCAATAACATTTGCCACCTTCCAATCATCTGGTACTACTCCACTGGATAGTGTGGACGCAAAGATCGTCGCCAAACGCACAGCGATCTCTTCCCTCACTTCCCCCTGAAACCTTGAGTATATCCCATCTTCCCCAGGGGACATATCTGTCCTCATGTTTTTCAAAATTTCCAGCACATCGTCCTTAACATCAACCTAATATCAACCTAATATCAACTTAACATTAACCTAATATCAGCCTGTTTCACACTGTCCTCACAAACGACAACGTCTCTCTCAGTAGTGAATACTGAAGCAAAATATTCATTAAAGATGTCCCCTACCTCCTCCGACCCGAAGCATACATTCCCTACACCATTCCTGATTGGCCCTACTCTCACTCTGGCCATCCTCTTGTTCCTCACATAAGTGTAGAATACCGTAGGGTTTTCCTTAATTCTACGCGCTAAAGCTTTTCCATGCCCCCTTCTAGCTCTCCTCAGTCCATCCTTCAGTTCCTTCCTGGCTGCCTTGTAGCCCTCTAGAGTCCTGTCTGATCCTTGCCTCCTCAACCTTAAGCAAGCTTATTTCTTCCTCTTGACTGGATATTCCACATCCCTTGTCACCCAAGATTCCTTCACGCTACCATCCTTTTCTTGCCTCAGAAGGACAAACCTATCCAGCATTTGCAGTAAGTGCTCCTTCCACATTATCGACATGCATTTCCCTGAGAACATCTGTTCCCAATTTATGCTCCACAGTTCATGCCTAATAGCTTTGTAATTCCCCCTTTCCCAAATTAAATACCTCCCCACACTATCTGCTCCAATTCTTCTCCATGACCATAGTAAAGATCAGGGAGTTAGGATCACTATCACTGAAATGCTCTCCCACTGAAAGATCTGACACCAGACCTGGTTCGTTTCAAGCACCAAATCCAACATGGCCTCCCCTCTTGTCAGCCTATCCACATCCTGGACACACCTGACAAAATCTACTCCATCCAAACTCTTTGCACTAAGTCAGATGCAATCAATATTGAGAAAGTTGAAGTCACCCATGGTAACAACCCTGCTACTTCTGCACTGTTCCAAAATCTGCCTCCCAATGTGCTTCTCCGTGTCTCTGTTGCTGTGAGGAGGTCTATAGGAAACTCCCAATAAAGTGAATGCTCCTTTCCTGTTTCTGACTTCCACCATAATTATTCAGTTGGCAAACCCTCCTCAACAACCTCCGTTTCTGCAGCTGTGATACTATCCCTGATTAGGAATCCCACTCCCCCACCTCTTTTACCTCCCTCCCTATTCCTTTGAAACACTTAAACCCTGGAACATCCAACAACCATTCCTGTCCCTGTGATATCCAAGCCTCTGTAATAGCCACAGCACTTTAGCTCCAAGTACAGACCCATGCTCTAAGTTCATCATCCTTATTCCTGACACGTCTTGCATTAAAATGGACATACTTCACCCCATCACACCGACTGCAACTTTGCCCTATCAACTGTCTGTCTTTCCTCACAGACTCTCTGCACACTCTATCTACCTGTACACCTGTTACCCCATCCTCAAATCTGTAACTCTGGTTACCACAACCACTCCCCTCCAAATTCTTTGTTGATGATGGAAGGACATTATCCTGCTTTCAAGCAGAAGAATCAGGGCTTTTTAAAAACTTCTGAGATGAAATCGTAATATCTTCATAGAATCCCTACAGTGTGGGAAGGAGGCCATTCGGCCAATTTAGTCCAAACCAACCCTCAGAAGAGAGCTCTGCCCAGAGGTGGCACGGTGGCTCAGTGAGGGGTGGCACGGTGGCTCAGTGGTTAGCGCTGCTGCCTCACAGTGCCAGGGACCCGGCTTTGATTCCCACCTCAGGCGACTGCCTGTGTGGAGTATGCACATTCTCCCTGTGTCTGCGTGGGTTTCCTATGGGTTCTCCGGTTTCCACTCATAATCCAAAAGATGTGCCGGCTTGGTGAATTGGTTGTGCTAAATTGCCCATAATGCAAGGTGCATTAGTCAGGGTTAAATATAGGATCGGGGAATGAGTCTGGGTGGGCTACTCTTTGGAGGGTCGGTATGGACTTGTTGGGCCAAAGGACCTGTTGCCACTCTGTAGGAAATCTAACCTAATCTAATCAGACCCAACTCCCACCTAATCCCCGTAACCCTGCATTTCTCAAAGTCAGTCTACCTAGCTTACAGTTCCTTGGCGATTTAGCATGGTCAATCCACCTAAGCTGTGCATCTTTGGACTGTGGGTGGAAACCGGACCACCTGGAAAGAACCCTGCAGATTCGGGGAAAATGTGGAAACTCCACACAATCGCTGGAGGATGGGATCAAGTCCATCTCCCTGGCAGTCCGAACCACTGATCCATCATGCTACCCACAAACCTTTCACTAAATCTTTTAGTTTCACATAGCACACAACCTGGCTCAGTATGGATGTTGGAAGTGCTTACTCAAGAGTAAGGAGGTTTCTCAGAATAGTTGAGAAACCCTCATTTGAAAGTAAGTAACATCAAAGAACATTTAATAAAATCAGAATCTCTACAATGTGGAAGCAAACTATTCATCCCATTCTGTCCACACCAACCTTATCCCTGTAATTTCCATAACTAATGACAATTTAACATGGCCATTCCACTGAAACTGCACAACTCGGCACTGTGGGACGAAACCAGATATGTGCAAACAAACTGGGGCTAGAATTGAACTTTGCGCCTGGCACTGTGAGGCGGTAGTGCTAACCACTAAGCCACTGTGCTGCCTTGTCACTTTGGTAAGGTCAGAAACTTGTGTTTACATGTGATACCTGAGCTTCAAGTTCATTCTAGTTGTTGGACCCCTCATATTAATAGCCTGACTCGGCCGACTACAACTGCAAAGAGGGACAGGTTCCTGAAACATCGAGAGATACTTGCTTGCCGACATCCAGGTCAAACCAGACCAGACTTGATGTCAGTGTCATCCATCATTTACTTTGGACAATCAATGGAAATTTATTGAAAATATAACTTTCAAATGTACTATTTCAGCTTTTATTATAGAACATTCATGTCATTCCCAACATTTCCTATTGTTAGGTTGTCAGGAAGATTGACATTCTCATGCAGAAAAACAAATGAAATATTGTTTTAGTTACAAGATTTTTTTTTGGTTTGAATTCACATGTTCCTTATTTTAAAAAAAGGATCAAGAAATTTATCCCAAGGAGACTTCAGAACATTTCTCAGCTCTTCTCTGAATTTCCTCTGGGTTGCTGCATAAATGCACGTATTTGTACAGGAACTTAAATACACAAGCAGATATCCTGTTTCCGTGGCGATATATCCAGGATTGGAGTAATCACCTTGATAGTAGACACTACTTGATAATCTGGTGGCTGTAAAACTTCCAACAGATGTTAACCACAACAGAATAAAGCTGCCTGACACAGTGAAGAGTAATATGATGGATTTCCTCCGACCTCTCACCTCTGGATCACTCTGACTCTCGGTGCTTTTAGCTCGGAGTCCCTTGCGTGTTCTGTTAGCCAATAAAATACGTCTGACAGTCAAAGAATTAAACAAGGTCATGAGAGCAAAAGGAAGCAAAACGACTGACGCTGACTGCATCCAACTATACACTGACCATGCAGGTATTGTATAAACAGCTGCTTTTGTCCTGCACCCCCAGTGCACATTGTTACTTATTTGTTCAGCTTCGTATGAAAACAACATAGGAATACCCTTTAAACAAGTCAGGACTGAAGATGTTGCTATAACTGTAGTTGCAATTCTCTTGGTGCAGTACTTTTCTTTAAATTCATGACAACAGATCGCCACAAATCGATCAAATGTGAATGTGACTGTGAACCACACTGACATATCCAGCGTAGCAAAAGCTATGTACAAGACAAACTTACAAACAGCAGTGTAAGACAGAAAGGAATATGGAAAGTGATAATTAAATATCAAGTACACAATCACATTGAAGATCATGACAAATAGATCTGCTACTGCCATGCCTACCATGTAGACAGAGATGCATTTCGAAAGGCCACAATTTCCTCTGGAGAGAATCATAATTGTCATAACATTTGCTGCAAGAAACGGACAGAGAAGTGGAAAATTATTGTGTGCTTCACATCGTAAGTTCATTTCTTTTATATCTTACTTAGGCTTTCAGGTGTACTGCTTAGTCATATACATTAATGGGAAGGTGGAAACTGAAAGTGTTGTCAGGATGAAAAGTGGTCTCATAATCTATGTTTGTTCCAGTAGAGTTTGGCTGGAATTTGCCAAGGAAGTGATAATGGATGGACAAATGGTGGCAGATCTTTGAAGGCTAAGGTAGTAGGCAGATTTCTGCCTCTTCTCTTCATGCCTCAGCTTGTGGCCTTCTGCATAAAGGGTGGTGATCTTCAAAGGTGAGTCACTCAGCAGATACTTATAAATCAGGTGACTTGACCAATACTCCATATAGAATGGTGCTCAATGAGCTACTTTAGCAGACTAGCATGATCTGAGTGGATTTGTGCCACTCAGGTGACATACGATTACTGTCACCAGTAGCACAGAATGTCACCATCTCTGCTTATCATTCAATGACATGACCATATTTAAATTCCCCATGATGAACATTTAGGCTGGACAAGAAACTGAACTGGACTTATGTTATGGACCCCGACAAAACATTTACGAAGGTAGCTGAGACCTTAACATTTTTTGTTAACTTAGGCAGATGGAAGGTGGATATTCCAGGACTCATGCAGCTGGTCAAACCACTCAGTTTTAAACAAAACAGAATTTATTTAAAGTCTACTGAATGAATCATGAACAGAAAAGAGAACAGAATGTAGAGTGTAGAGTAGCAACCAAACTGAAAATCCATCCCAATCTATCTAGAAAACTAGCCATCCGGATACATGAACATCATCTAGCCACAAAAAGACATGACCCTTTTTCACTAGTATCCTTACATGCAGATGAGGAAGGACACCACTTCAACTGGGACAACACATCCATCCTAGGACATGCCCAACAGAGACATGTAGGAGAATTCCTAGAAGCATGGCATTCCAACCGGAACTCTATCAACAAACACATTGACTTGGATCATATTTACCAACCCCCTGAGAAAAAGAACAGGAAATGACATCACCGTAGGAAATGACATCACCACCAGAAATGGCACTACTGACCCAAGGAAACCTAAACATGTAAATAGAAAGTGGGCTGCACCCCCAGTGCTTCATCCGGAGGTTAAAGTATGGTGATGAAATGTCTGACAATGAACATTCCAGCTGAGCGAGCAAACCTCCATCCAGAACCTCAACCTGAGCTACAAATCAACTCAAAGACCAGCTGATCTTACTGATTGGTGGAGCAGGCTCGAAGGGCCTACTCTTGCTCCTCGTTCTTTTGTTCTTAAAAGCTTTAGTTACGACCTTCCCAGCTTCGTACTTTCCAGCTTATTTCCGCATAATTCCCCAGCTGATAGTAATAACTCTTGCAGGTCATTTTGATTCACTTCCTGAAAGTAATTCAATAATTTACCTCAATTTTTGACAACTTCCTCATTGTCCAATTTAATTTGAGGAATGTCCAATTCAGTATCCTCTAAACTAGTTCTTCACTCTGCGTTGTAACTCGTTTCACATTCCCCTTTTGCTTTCCTTCCTGATCAAAATACTTTTGAATATATTCACATGACATACTTGACGAAATTTCTTTCTGTCTGGAGGTAAATAGGTCACCTCACTCACTCTCATTTTAACGTAATAAGGTCCATTAAACCTTCATTTAAAAGGTTCATCTACCACTGGAAGTAACTTTATCTCCAATAGCAAAATTGCGAGTTTTTAACTCATTGGCTACTTCCTGTTTCATTGTATGTTGTGATGTTTTTTAAAAGCTATGTAGCCAGCACCCCCACTCCATTTAGTCATTCCATAAAATTTGACACATAGTTCAAACATGTGGTCTCTGAATTCTGGCTTACCAATTTCTCCTTAATCAATTTTAGTGGCCCTCTCACTTCATGCCCAAAAACTAATTCAAATGGACTGAATTTGTTCGATTTACAGATAGTACAAATGGAAATCCTTTACCCTAATCATCTGGGTAGTGTTGACTACAAGCCCTGAACATGGTCTTTGATATATAATGCCATCTTTCCATCACTCCCTGTGATTCTGGCTGGTATGCATTGGATTTGAATTGTTTTATTCCCAAGCTGTCCATTTCTTCCTTGAACAATTTTGATGTGAAGTTTAACCCTTTATCTGATTGTATCTTTTTGGGTAGCCCATACAGAGTCATAGAGTCATAGAGATGTACAGCATGGAATCAGACCCTTCAGTCCAACCTGTCCATGCCATACAGATATCCCAATCTAATCTCGTCCCACCTGGCAGCACCTGGCCCATATCCTCCCAACCCTTCCTATATACCCTTCCAGATGCCCTTTAAATGTTATAATTGTATCAGCCTCAATCACTTCCTCTGGCAGCTCATTCCACACACGCACCACCCACTACATGAAAAAGTTGCCCCTTGAGTCTTATATCTTTCTCCTCTCACCCTAAAATATGCCCTCTAGTTCTGAACTCCCCCCACTCATGGAAAATACCTTGTCCATTTACCGTATCCATGCTCCTCATGATTTTACAAACCTCTATAAGGACACCCCTCAGCCTCCGACATTCAGGGAAAACAGCCCCAGCCTATTCAACTTTGCTCTACAGCTTAAGTCCTCCAACCTTGACAACATCCTTGTAAATCTTTTCTGAGGCCTTTCGAGTTTCACAACATCTTTCCAATAGGAAGGAGACCAGAATTGCACGCAATATTCCAACAGTGGCCTAACCAATGTCCTCTACAGCCTCAACATGACCTCCCAACTCCTGTACTCAATACTCTGACCAATAAAGGAAGCATACCAAACACCTTCTTCACTATCCTATCTACCTGCGACTCCACTTTCAAGAAGCTATGAACCTGCACTCCAAGGTCTCTTTGTTCAGCAACACTCCCGAGGACCTTACCATTAAGTGCAGTAGTCCTGCTGAGATTTGCTTTCCCAAAATGCAGCACCTCTTATTTATCTAAATTAAACTCCATCTGCCACTCCTTAGCCCATTCTTGTGAAAACTTTGAATAACTCTTCTACAATCCTTTTAGCTGTGATATTGCCTCATGGAATGTCTCCAGAAATCTAGTGGACACATCCATCAATGTTACCAAATATTGATTCCCACTTTTTGTTTCAGGTAGGGGTCTTACACAATCAATCAAGACTCTTGTGGAAAGTTCCTCAAATGCAGGAATGGGTATTAAAGGTATAAATTTTATTATTGCCTGTGTTTTTTCCAAATACTTGACATGTACGGCACGTCTGGAAAAATTCACCTACATCCTTGTGCAGTCCAGGTCAGTAATAATATTTTTGTATTTTAGCACAGGTTGGACTGAAGGGTCTGTTTCCGTGCTGTACATCTCCTTGACTCTATGACTCTAAATGACCTCCTACTGGTAGTTCATGCACCTCCAGTAACACCTTCTTTCTATAACCCACTGTCAATACAACTTGACGAACTTCTGCCCATTTCTCATCCTCCTGAATACGTGATGGTCTCCATTTCCTCATTAAGACATTATTTTTAAGATAGTAGTACACAGGGATACATTCAGTTTCTCTTCTGTGTATGCTTTTCGATACAATTGCTTCAGTTTTTCATCTTCCTGCTGTAACTCAGTTAATTTCTCTGAGCTAAAGATGTCTGCTTTGTCATGCATCTGCTCCTGTTTTGTTCTCAACCATCTCATCAAACCAGGGTGTCTGATAATTTCATTTCATATTTCTTACTTCTCTTTGATCTCTCCTGTTTGAACTACTGACATTGTGACCTCCTTACCACACAGTCAGGAACAATCCCAGGGCATGCTTCTTGTAATAGCTCAGTTGCCTGATTGTCCACTGGGCTTATCAACCACAGTAGGCAGCACTCCTACCTGTGAACCAGCTATATCGTAAGCAAGGACAAATTGTATTCCTGTAGCTCAGAGTTTTTCCAGTACTTCGTCTGTCACTTCTCCACTTTGCACTCTAACCTCACTTTCTCACTTTACATACTTGAGCCCTCTTGTCTCACCGTGAGTTCCACTTACTAGCACATTTTCTGGCACTGGTCCTTCGGAGGTCCTTCGGGGGGGGGGGTTTGGGGCAGCACGGTGGCACGGTGGTGAGCACTGCTGCCTCACAGCGCCAGAGACCTGGGTTCAATTCCCACCTCAGGCGACTGTCTGTGTGGAGTTTGCACGTTCTCCCCGTGTCTGCGTGGGTTTCCTCCGGGTGCTCCGGTTTCCTCCCACAGTCCAAAGATGTGCAGGTCAGGTGAATTCGCCATTCTAAATTGCCTATAGTGTTAGGTAAGGGGTAAATGTAGGGGTATGGGTGGGTTGCGCTTTGGCGGGGCGGTGTGGACTTGTTGGGCCGAAGGGCCTGTTTCCACACCGTAAGTAATCTAATCTCACCATTCAAAATCCTGCTGGTCCCTGAATATGTGAGTAAACTTTACCTTCACAAGTATATGGTTTTAGAAGATCTGGCACTTCCTCCTGAACCAACCTCCGATCAGCTTGTACATTCCGGTCTCCATTGTGCTTTCCTTTACAACTCCAACAAAATTCACGGGCTTATCCTACTTTCCCAGTGCTTTTCTTTACTGACCAACACTGTGCGTTCATGTGGCCTCCTTTAATGCAGTGAAAGCACCAGAGATTTTTAACTTCTCTTTCCCCATCACGGTTTTCTTTTTACCCTGTGGTAGGTTATTCTTACAATCTTCACTGAGGTTTACAGTTCCCTTATCATGTGAGGATTTCTCTCTTCCCCCAGTTTCTATCCCTCATGGGTTGAAATTGTTGGAAACCAAACTTTGATTTATGAACCATCTCGCAATCATCAGCCATTTCAGCTGCTCGTTGTTTTAACTCTCTGTTCTTCCATGAGTTCTCATTATTGCTGGAAGTGCATTTCTGAACTCCTCCAAAATAATCATCCTCGGAAGGATGTCATGGGTATGCTCGATTTTTAGTGCCTTTATCCACCTATCAAATGTACGTTGTTTGATCCTTTCAAACTGAAGAGTATGTTTGAGCAAGGTCCCTCCTTAGGATTCCTGAAATGTTATCTGTCGTGTTCTGGCACAAGCTCATATGTACTTAAGATGTCTTTCTTCACATCCTCATATTCCCCAGATGCCTCTTGTGATAGTGATTCAAATACCTCACTAGCTCTACCTACCAGCTTTGTTTGAATCAACAAAACCCACATGGTCACTGGCCACTTCATTTGTTTAGCCACTTGCTCAAATGAGGTGAAAAAGGCTTCTACATCTTTCTCATCAAATTTAGACAATGTTTGTATATATTTGAACAGATCCCCACCAGGCCTTCTGTTATGATGGGTTTGGTCATCCTCATTAAGCTTACCTTCTGCATTCACCTCTAACCTTTTCAGCCAACTTTTATTTGTAAGTACCAATTTCTGAAGTTCAAACTCTCTCTCTTTCTCCCTTTCCTCTCTCTGTCCTTTTCTTTTTGTTCTGCTCAGGCGATCCATTCATTTTTTCTTTCCTCTGCTTTTAATTGGAATTCAAACAGTTTCATGTCTTCTTCCTCTTCTTTGTCTTCTAACTGTTGTTGCCTAACTTGCAATTTGAATTTTTCTAACTCCACTGCACTTGCCTCTTTCTTTGATATATCCAAGCACTTGACCAACTCCATTACCATTTCAGCTTTGGTTTTGGGACAAACCCAATCCTAACGTATTTGTTAATTCTAAATGTATGTCCTTCCTCTGTCTTTCTAAACTTTCTTGGCAAATTTGGGAAATGCCTGCAAACCCCAGGACGTACTTAGCAATGTCAAGAGACATTTCCAAAGATTCTAATGACATTTGCAGCACATTTAAATGTTGAGCGATTTTGGTAATAACCAAATCCTTTTTCAGAGACGCAGCAATTTCAGCTCCAGCTTGACTGTCATTTCCAGCGGCTTTGCCTTTTTCACCTTCTGGAAAGCCCCAATGTCATTTCTTCCACCCCCAGAACATTCCTTGTGACTGAAAGATCCATTACCACACAAAGCACTGTTTAAACTAACCAAATATAACATGCGGAACAAAAGACACTAACACGACCACTTGCTGCCTTTGAGTCTAGCAACCCTAGTCCTAAATTGAAACGATAGAATAAACCCTACAAAGGGACTCCAATCTGTAATGGATCAGACCAGACCCCTTCCAAACATTTTAAGAAGGTAGCCCAGATGGTCACTTGTTTTATGCAGATGTAAGGTAGATATTCCAGGAATTATGTTGCTGGTTCAAACCAATCAGTTTTAAGCAAAACAGAATTAACTTACAGTCTACCAAATGAAACACAAACAAAAGAGTACAGAACACAGAGCAACAACCCATCTGAAAGCCCAGGTGACTCTATTGCAAACTAATGTGGTTGTTCCAATTTATTGCAACATCCCCTTTAACTCAGCCTTTTTAAAAAGGGTAAGTTCAAACACAGGTTCTGACATGTGAGATGTCAGAGAGAGAGGATCAGCTAGGGATCATTTGCTGAAGCATGGAACTTCTTTTAACTGAACCCCCTGTTTCTCTGATGTTTCTTTCTGAAATATGTTCCATGTTAACATTCAAAGAATGTGAGGTGAAGCTGTCTGAAAATCCAATAAATGATCATAATATAAAAATAGATTAAGATGAGCAATTCAATTCTTATCAGAAGGGGCAGAATAGTGTCACACTTCAGTGACTGATCCTCTCTGAAAGGGAAGGCGAGTCCCTGACTGGAGTAAGGAATCCCAAGCTCTCAATGTTGCAGTGGTGCAGTGAGTTTCCACACTGGGTATACCTGACCCCCATGGACTGCAGCAATTCAAGACTGATTTCTGCACCAATCTCTGAACAGCAATGGAAGTAGCCAGTGACAGTGACCTCTTTGGGATGAATAAAGACACCTCTGCAATAGCAAATAAACATAAAGAAATAATGCCCAGGTTGCTTGTAAATGATTGAGAAGGGTTGTCTGGTAATTTGGAACTTACGGAATATCAGCCCTGCAGACAACAGCCAGAGCATTCTCTTGTTTTTTGAAAGCACTTCCTCTCTGATCAACTCAAACATATTTTTGAGTCAGCATTGTGCTCTGAACAGATATAGCCATGAATTTTTAACGCATATGTTGCGCCATCCAATATCATACCTTCTTTCAATTTAAACTACAGACCTATTTAAGTAACAGATGGAAACAATGTTAAATTAGAATTGTTTTCCAGGTTTCCCAAGTGTAGGAGAAATGGTGAAGCATGACTCTCAGTCTGAGGCCAGCGAATGAAGGGAAAGAGAGAGCGAGCATCACAAGACACAAAGCATTCATCTCAAACTGTATTGAGGTGCGGGAAGGGGGAGAGGAAAAACGGGAATTCCGGGAGTGTGCAACAGGAGGGAATCAGACAAGGAGCCAGGCAGCAAGATCCCTATTGGCCACGGACAGTGGGAAATAGTGCAGGAGTCTTATTGATCACGGACAATAGGAAATAGGGCAGGAGTCTTATTGGTCATTGACAGTGGGAAATAGGCAGAAGTCTTATTGTTCACGGATAGTGGGAAATAGTGCAGGAGCCTTATTGATCAAGGACAATAGGAAATGGGGCTGGAGCCTTATTAGTCATGGACAGTAGGAAATAGTGCAGGAGTCTTATTGATCACGGGCAGTGGGAAATAGTGCAGGAGTCTAATTGATCATGGACAGTGGGAAATAGTGCAGGAGCCTTATTGGTCACGGACAGTGGGAAATAGTGCAGGAGCCTTATTGGTCATGGACAGATGGCAAAACTGTATGAACCCAAGTGATCAAGGACAGGAGGTAAGCGAACAGGAGTTTGATTGATCATGGATAGTTTTCAGGGCAGAAGAATGCCTATTGATCCAAAATGGGGGGCAGGGGGTGGGGGGTGGTGGGGGTGGGGAGGACATGTTTGGGGCAAGGCAGCAGGAGACCATTGATCAAAGAGTTGTGGAAAGAAAACATGAGGCTTTATTGAACATATAGAGGAGGCAGTACAGCAGGGACAATATTGATCAAGACATCTAGAATTTTATTGATCAAGATATTTGGAATTTTATTGATCATCACCTTGAAGCCATGAATGTAACAGGGGGGAGTGATCATCCATTCCGCAAAAACTTGTTACTTACTGGATTCCAAATACACGACTGAAAGACCAAGAATTTTAAAAAGGTACTGCAAATATCCAACAGGTCAGGCAGTGCAGTAAGAGATTAAACATTGCCTTTTCAGATTTGTGAGCTTTCTGCAGCATTCTGATTTCTATTTGTTATGGACACGGCCAGACCCCCTCAAAATATTTTAAGCCTAGACTCAAACATTTTCTTATTTTAAGGGCAGATGTGAAGTGGATATTGCTGGTGTAACGCAGCTGGTCAAACCACTCGGCATTAAGCAAAACAAAACTTAATTAAACATGACAGCTGAAAATCAACAAAAGAAGGCAGAATTTAGAATAAGCTAACTATTGCAAAATGTAACTGACCCGATACAGTAACTGTTATTAATTAACAGTCCCAAGGCAACAACACCCAAGAACACATACCTTGGCAAAAAGGAAAGTTCAAACGCAGGTTCATACAGGCAAGAGGGAGCAATATCCAAAGGGATAGCTCAGAGGAAAATCAGAAGAGTTCTTCATTGAAGCTTGCAACTCCTCTGGATTCTCACAGCTTGTGATTGCTATCGCAAAATTAAACTAGAAATAAAGTGAATTGGGAGAACTGGCAATTCCCCTACCATTGTTAAACTAGATCCTTAGGTAGCTCTGCCTTTACAATCCTTATTCCAAAAACCTCAGACAAAAGAACCTTTTCAAAGTGACAGCATCATTGCGTAATTTCCTCGCCTTTTTGACTGTCTGACATTAAAGTGGTTACAGCATTTGCTTGTCTCTCTTTGATGATACAAGCACATTCCTGATATCACTCAAAATGATCACTTTTCTCTGGGTCAAACAGGAAAGAGAGCGGGAGATCAAACAAGATGTGATAGGCTGAAATCTTTGCCATGAATGTCATTCACACTTTTTCAATATAGTGCACTCTGGTATTCCCAGAATATTCCTCATCATGCGTCGGGGCCAGTTTTGGGGCTGCATTCTGGCGTCAGGAATTATTCATGATGTCTCCACAACAAGAGTCGGTTCCCAGAGACCCTTTACTGTTTCTTCCAACAAACATTTCATAAAATGTGGAGTTGCCTCAGACTGCATTGTCCACATTAAACAGCATGCAGGACGTGGGCGGCACGGTGGCACAGTGGTTAGCACTGCCAGAGACCCGGGTTCATTTCCCGGCTCAGGCGACTGACTGTGTGGAGTTTGCACATTCTCCCCGTGTCTGCGTGGGCTTCCTCCGGGTGCTCCGGTTTCCTCCCACAGTCCAAAGATGTGCAGGCCAGGTGAATTGGCCATGCTAAATTGTCTGTAGTGTTAGGTAAGGGGTAAATGTAGTGGTATGGGTGGGTTGCGCTTTGGCAGGTCGGTGTGGACTTTTTGGGCCGAAGGGCCTGTTTCCACACTGTAATCTAATCAAGCACAGACACTGCACTGTACAAGGTACAAGGGACTGGAGGTGGAGGGAGAGACAGAGAGCGAAACTCCTGCGCTACCTCAAAGAATTTCAAGATCCCATTTTGCATCACTGAGACAAACACATCCCTTGCCACACGCACGGTTGAAATTCTGTATTATGTCGGCTCCAAGATTGTGTAGCTCTGGTGTCAGAGGGGAAATGTTAATGTAACTATCAGGCACCAAACTTTCAGCTCCCATGACAACGCTTCATCAACAAGGATTCACTGACTTACCAGGTACACCAAAGGCTGCCAGAATGGGATAATAAATATCCTTTATCAGGAGGATTGCCGGCCGTCCCATTCTATTTTCAAGGGAATGGGAATTCACTTTGCCCTGATAGGTTCCAGAGAAACTGTGGATCCTACCCAAAACTGAGTCCCATTTATGACTGTCTCTGTGCCCAGGTGAGATCAGTCAGTGACATCATGTGGAACATTACTTACTCCCATTGAACAAATAACATTGCATTCTCTGCTTCCCCATTCTCTCCTGGGATCAGCATCTCGCAATAATGACAGTGTAGGAGGAGGGCATTTTAGCAAATACCAGAGGTTACAGCAACTCACAATTCATATTTAATGAGTTGGATTTATTCTGTGGAATTAAAGTTGCTGCATGAATATACTTATTTATGTGGCCACTCAGTTGAAATTTCGAGAGCAATTGAAGAGCCTGGTGAAATACCCGATTGCGTCAATGTTTCCAGTCATTCATGAACAAACCAATCAGCAGCAACCTTGAGGCAGGTTCCAGTGATTTGAATTTTTGTCGAAAGACTCTAAATAGAATCAAAGGCATGAGTAATGCAGTCTGGCAACATGTGAAAAACTGGAGTAGCAGTTGTACTCCAGGCTGGAGCAGGTGCAGTGCTGGCTGCACAAGGGGAAAGGAAAAGTCTACCATAAAATCTCAAACACTTCAATGGGTTCGAATGTCACCTTACTTTTAATCGAGAAATAAAAATAGAATAAACATCTCCTTACAGAACTCAAAGTACTGCAGATGCTGGAAATTGATATGTGTATTCAATTATTCCTCCCTTTTCTTTTAGAAACACTCTACTGAGCTTGTCTTCCTTCCATTGTCGCCAGATTGTCATAACCAATTTCTTTTTTCAAACATTTTATTCCACCCCCACCACGATAATTCACTCTCTCTTTTTTATTTCACTCTATTAAGCTATTTCACTCTATTCTCTTTTTCTCTTATTCTTGATTATGATTAATTGAACTCACTCCTGCTTTTTCTGATGACTGATGTACCTTCCAGATTTCTTCCCTTCTTATGGTCTCTGGCTTTATGTGTGAGTCTCCATAAAGTCACATGGATGGTGGTGGTGTCCTATATCAGTGTGGATGCATGGTTCACTGTCTAAAATGAAACTGAGAATGGGCATTCATGGTGTTATTTGGGTTAGCAAACCTACAGGGAGAATATTTGAGACCTTTACCTTTTTCAAGTTATTTGTTTGACATGGATGATCAGGCAGATGCTGCCAGAATTGCTCATGAATCAAATGTGTGTTGAAAAATAAATTATGAAGTGGATGTAAAGTCACCTTAAAGCACTTTGAACAGTAGTCACGCAAATGAGATAATATCAGGTTAATGGACTTAAACTGGGGAGATGTGCAAGTGTTTGTTTTGGATGCAAGAATGAAGAGAAGCAAATTATGAGCGATGAATTGAAGGGTATGGAAAGTGGCAAGGAAAGTGGACTTGGAGCAGACACAAGATCAGCCATAACCAAATGAGTTGCCAGATTAGGTCTTGAGCGGCTAAATGATCTATTCCTGCTCCTAGTTCTTATATTCTTAAGTCTTATATATTCTTACATTTCCTTCCTACACGATGAGAGAGTGCAAGAGCTCTGGTCTACCCATAGATCTGGTTGTTATAGAACATGAATTACAAAGACTGCATAATACCATAAGGTATAAAATGAACCAGTCTACCAAGCTCACTGGTGTTGGCAACTCTAGAAGAACAAGGGCAGCAGATACATGGGAACACCGCCACCTTCAAGTTGCTTTCCAAGTCACTCATCACCCTGATTTGGCAATAGTTTGTCCTTTCTTCACTGTCTCTGGGTCAAAACCCCCACCCTAACCACATACTGGGTCAATGCACAGCAGGTGGACTTCAAGAAGGCAGCTCACCACCATCATCCCAAGGGCAACTTCGGATGGGGAATAAATGCTGGCCAGCCAGTTATGCCCACATTCCAGAAATGCATAAAAAATTAAAAATAAAGTAGTTTGTGCAGTTACACAAGAATTAGGAGTGAATCTCCAGTGTGGAAACAGGCCATTCAGCCCAAGGAGTCCATTCTCAACATCCACGCCCCCATGCCCCCACCCTATCCCTGTAATTCCCACAGCTAATCCACCGAACTTAAACATACGTGCGTGTGCGTGTTATGAAGTTGAAGGTGTGTACTGTACCTTTAAGAGCAAGTGAATGCTGTTCAGCACTGACAGTCTCAGAGAATACTGGAGAGTTGAAAATATGTAATATTTGGCTGTGAAATAGATAACTGAGTTGGTTGCTGTTTTGATAACCATTTGTCACTAAAACCCAATTGTGAGCGAATTTATTGTTTTGCCATCATTGAATGAATGAGACAATCCGATATTAGGGATAGAAAAAAGAGACAAGCATTTTGAAAATCAGATAGAACAAATGCCATTGAGAGACACCCCAAAATTAGGAAAACCTCTCTATCAAACGTACCTTTTCATATGAAACATATTCATGGTAAAAAGAAAGAGACGACCCAGGGAGATCCTCCAGCCGGAAGAAGACAGACACTGAAGATGACAGTGGCTGTGTGGTTTTGAAATGAAGTTGATGTAATCTCAATAAGTGTTTTATTGGAGGCAGGTAATAAGCAGTTAAGAAAAAGGAGGCTTAGAGCTGTGAAAAGTTGTCATTTAATGTTCAATTTTAGAATTAATTTCCCTTAAACAGTGGAAATTAGGAGTTTATTGTCAGTCATATTATAACAGATTATGAGTTGAGGTGAGCTTTCCAGGGTGTTTGGTTTAGTTAATAGAAGAGTTCACCACCATATTGTAACACTGGAACTGTTGGCAATGAGTCAAACTACCTAACGTGTACATGTCTGCAACTATGGGAGAAAACCAGAGCACCCAAAGGAAAGCCACACTGACATGGGGAGAAGGTGTGAACTCCACACAGTCATGTGAGACTCGAATCGAACTTGCGTCCTTGGTACCATGAGATTGCAACGCTAACCACTAAGCCACCATGCCATCCAGTGTTTTGTGCTCACTGTTCTATTCACAAGCTCTTCCCTCACCTCTCCCTGTAACTACTTGATTGTGGAGACTAATCCAGGAAAACACAAGTCCGGGAATCTCCAAAACAAGGTTGTCATTCTGAGTGGATCCAAAGAGTGGATCTTATTGAGCCGAGGAGTCAATCTCAGCTGAGGCACCCAGTCCCCTTTTCACTCATAAAGTCATAGAGGTGCACAGCAGCTCCACAAATTCACCTCGAATTGGATTAACACGGGGCACTGGCAATGAACAGGAACAAAGAGTAACTTACTGATAGACGCAATGTAATTGTCAGTGTCCCACTGCAGCCCAGACTGAGTCCCACGTTTGGCTCCTTCCTGTCTGTCCCCCTTTGGAGGACAACAGAAACCGTGCTGTGGGAGAACCAATGACCCTTTGGTTGGCCTCTGACTTCACAATGGGTGATGATCCTTACTCAGCACGAGCTGGGGAAGGAGGACAAGGGACAGGGAATCAGCAGAAAATGTTCACGTGATGACAGTGGTGATGTTTATAACTTCCACTGATGTGATGTTCACACTGTCACTCTCAGTATGGATTGGAGCTCCTGCAGAGACTCCAAGTGCCTTTTTCCATTTGGAGTGAACGTATCTTTCTCACAATCTGAAACAGATGGAAAAATAAACAAGAAGTAAAGAGATGAAAACCGAATGTAAATGATAGGTAGCCTGGGGTTAACATTCAGTAATGAGTACCGAAACGTATTGTATACAACCTATATTTGATTTCTAATAGTAAAGAAGCTGTGAATACTTACTCAAACCACTGCAGACTCCTGCAGTTCTGTAGTAGTTGGAGCAATGAGGGGTTAGGATGTTGAACGGGAGGCGAGGGTGTGGTGACGGAAAAGCACAGCAGGTCAGGCAGCATCCGAGGAGCAGGAGAATTGACATTTCGGGCAAAGGTCCGTCACCATTAATGGGAGGGGCAACTCCTTCAGTGTCTGGCTTGTACTGAAACCAAGGACAGGTTCCTCAGCACAAAGATTGGAGATGACTGCAGTATGTATCCCTGGGGGAGCTGGAAAGAAAGACCAAGAACCAATATTTATTCATCATGGGAGGGAAAACCAAAAAATGCTGGTGATCACAGCATATCAGGTGAAAGAGAGAGAGAGAGAGAGAGCAAGCTTACATTTCGAGTCGAGCTGACAGCATTACTGACTCTGATACAAATGTATAATGTGAGATATTCTGTGAGAGTGAACTGACGATAACATTGGGCAGAATGTTTCCAAGCTCAGAACAAACTGGACGACAGTGTGAAATCCAGGGAAATCCAAAGAACTCCAACAGTATCTTCCCCGACATTGAGAGCGTCAAGCACGTTTTCCAAATGAGCTTTTGTCTGTCTTTATTCATGGGAGGTGGGTGTCGCTGGCTGGGCCAGCATTTACTGCCTGTCACTACTGGGCCTTGAGAAGGCCCATCTTGAGCTGCCATCTTGATCTGCTGTAACCCACATGCTGTATGTTGGCCCACAATGCTGTTAGGCAGGGAATGTCTGGATTAGGTCGAGTGAGGATGGAGGAATGGTGATATTTATCCAAGTCAGGGTTGTGAGTGATGTGGAGGAGATCGCAGAAGCTGTGATGATTCCATATATCTTGTATATGTCCTATATCCCTTGTCCTTCTTAATGGAAGTGGTCGTCACTTTGAATCTGAGGATGCTTGGTGAATTTGGACACTCTACACCTGGGCAGGAGTGTAACCAATGTCCTTGGGAGCGCTTTTGCTAACGCAGTTGGGGAAGGTTTAAACTAATGTGGCAGGGGGATGGGAACCAAATGAGGAGGTTAGTGGACAGTAAGGAAGTAGAAACTAAAGCCTGTAAGGAATTAGATAATGAAGTCAGTGTGACAAATGGGAAGAGGAGGCAGGGAGCAGATGATGAGCACAAAGGAATAGGTGGTCTGAGGTGCATTTGTTTGAATGTAAGAAGTGTAGTAGGTAAGGCAGCTGAACTTAGGACTTGGATTAGTACCTGGGAGCATATGTTATTGTTATTACTGAGACTTGGTTGAAGGAAGGTCATGATGTGGCAACTAAATATCCCAGGATATAGATGCTTCAGGTGGGATAGAGAGGGAGATAAAGTGCGTGGAGGAGTTGCATTACTGGTCAGGAAGGATATCACAGCTGTGCTAAAGGAGGGAACTGTGGAAGACCCAAGCAGTGAGGCAAGAGAAAGAAGGTGGCTTACGTTAGGATGAGACGTGAAGGCTCAGTTAGCGCACTTGAGAGTTACAAGTTAGCCAGGAAAGACTGAAAGATAGAGACAATTCCAGCCAGAGTGTGGTTTACTTATTCCCATGCCTCACCAACCAAGAGTTTGTCACTGTTTACATACAATTCCTGACTATGGAACCTGGGAATACCTGTAAGTGCCACAATGATGCACACAGTAAGAAAGACAGATTTGAGATATATCTCTGTTTTGTTGCTGGTTTGTCCTCCCTACAGGCAGATTGTGCTCTGGAGGAGTTCCTGGATGCATCTCATCAACAAACAACCCTCCAAATGATCAACTGAGTGAAGGAGATGATTGAATAAACTCGATATTACTATGACACAGCAGTGAACCCTTCTGTTAATTCAAACAAATACCCAGAAAAACATACCTTGCCTCATAATCTATTAAAATATGAATTTGAGAACTCCCAAATTCTACTATTTAGAGAAAGTAATAGCAATTTATTCATTAACTTTGAAAGTGAGTATTAAACAACAACTATTGACAAGTCTAAGACCACCTTTGCTTAACTGCTTATCACCTGTCTTCAACTCTATAATAACATTCTGTTCCAATGTATCACTTATTAAAATTACGTCAACTTAATTTCAAAACCACACAGTGGCTGTCATCTTCGCTGTCTGTCTTCTTTCGGCTGAAAATCACCCTGGGTAATCTCCTTTCTTTTTACAGCGAACAAGTGTCATATGAAAAGGTACCTTTGATAGAGAGTGCTTCCTAATTTCTTGGGTCTCTCTCAAAGGTGGTTGCTCTCTCACCAATTTCCAAAATATCCACATTTTTTTATCCAACCCTGAACATCTCCTTGGTTTGATGTTGGCAAAACAATAAATTCAAACTTGATTGTGTTTTAGTATCCTGAGGAATAATCTAAACTGATTGATTAAATTCAAATTGTTGTCAAAACCACAACCAAAACTCAGGTATCTATTTCACAGCCAAATGTTACATATTTTCAATTTTCCAGTACATGCTAGGGCTGCCATCTAGTCATATGACACAGGTGCTTGTAAACTCTCAGCGCAGAACAGCATTCACTCTCTCTTAAAGGTATAGTGCATGCCTTCAACTTCATTTCACAATTAAAATGTTCAAAAGGCATCTGGATGGGTGTATAAATAGGAAGGGTTTGGAGGGATATACCAAATGCTGGTAAATGGCACAAGTCTAATTTAGGATATCCAGTTGGCATGGACAAGTTGGACTCTACTGGGTCTTGGCTGTTTGTGATATATATAAATGACTTGGATGAAAACATTGATGGGTGGGTTAGTAAGTTTACAAATGATAGATTAGTGGAGTTGTGGCTAGCGTATAAAGTTGTCAAAGGCTGCACTGGGATACAGACATAGGCAGAGAACGGCAGATGGAATTTAATCTGGGTAAGTGTGAAGGGCTGCACTTTAGGAGATCAAATATTAAATAACAGTATCCAGTTAATGACAGGACCATGAACAGCATTGATATACAGGGGGATCTTGGAGTTCAACTCCATAGCTCTCTGAAAGTGCCCACACATAGGTAAGTCGGGAAAGAAGGCATATGGCATGCTTGCCTTTACTGAGAAAAGAGTCAGGATCTCATGTTGCAGTTTTACAAGGCTGGCTAGGCCACACTTAGAATATTGCATTCAGTTCTGGATGCCACATTACAAGAAGGAAATAGAGGCTTTGGAGCGGGTGCAGAAGAGGTTTATCGGGATGCAGCCTGGATTAAAGGGTATGAGCTATAAGAAGAGATTTTAAAAACTCAGAATGTTTGCTCTGGGGCAGCAGAGGCTGAGGGAAACTTGATAGAAACTTATTAACTTATGAGATGCATAGATATATTTGACAATCAGATTCTTTTTCCCATAGTTGAAATGTCAAATACATGCATTTAAGGTGAGAGAGGGAAAGCTGAAATAATATGATGGAGAAGTATTTTACACAGAGGGATAGATGTCTGGAATGTGCTGCCAGGGGTAGATATGATAGGGGTGAGTAAGGGGTTTTTAGATAAACACATGAATATGCAAAGAATGGAGGGTTATGGACCAAGGGCAGGTAGAAGGGAATAGTTAAACATGGCTTCGTGCTTGACAGAACACCATGGACCAAAGAGCCTGTTCCAGTGCTGGACAGTTCTATGTTCTAAGAACTGTGTGGTGGTCGCTCTTACTGAGATTGCAATCGACAGATACTTCCGCAGTGGCAGATTGGAGAGGGTGAGGTCAAGTATGTTTTTCCCTCTTGTTGGTTCCATCACCACCCAGTCTCAATCCAACTATGTCCTTTAGGACCCAACCAGTTTGATCAGAAGTGCTGCTACCAAGTCACTCTGTCTTCCTGAGTTTTCTCTCCCTCTCTCTTGCCTCTTTTGCTCTGAATCTCTCTGACTGGGTTAGATTTGGACTCAATGCCACATGGAATGTATAATTAATGTAATGGCTCTTTCTGTTCCCCATCTCTCCTTTGCTTTACTTCCATGCTGTCTAATCTGAAGGAGACGGTGGTGAGAGGGGAAGATAAAGCAACTTTCTCAGTGAGAGGATTGCAGGGAATACCTGCTACCTTGGATCTTGCTGTGTGTTAAAGCAGTCAGTCAACAGGCCAGTTTGTCTCTGCACCTGCTCACTGTGTCCTACATCCCAGGAGCTGGGACTCAGTGAGGAGGTAGGGAACTGTAAATCGATGGAGATTCAGAGGGAAGTTCCATATATGGTGACTGGGCCATATGGGATTTAGAGAGGGTGCAGATCAGCCGGTTGGACAGAGATCATGGGGAGGGAAGTGCAGTTTGGTATGCACAAAACCAAGGGGTGCAAATCCCTGTGCTGATCCCTGATGTGAGGACTGCAGGTGCTGGAGATCAGAGTCGAACGTGTGGTTCTGGAAAAGCACAGCTGGTCAGGCAGCATCCGAGGAGCAGGAGAACTCGCTTGCTGCCTGACCTGTTGTGCTTTTCCAGCACCACACACCTCATTCCTTGTTCCAGTCCTACTTCAACCCCCACCCACAGTTCTTTCTCCGATATATCGATGATATTGTCGTTGCAGCTTCCCTCACTTGTCTGGAATTGAAAAAGTTTATCAATTTCGCTTCCAATTTCTGCCCCGCTCACACATTCATCTGGTCCATCTCTGACTCTGCCCTTTCTTCCTTTGATGTCTCTGTTTCCATTTCTAGGGATAGGCTGGCCACCAGTCGAAACACCACAATCATCTTAACTGTGCATCCTCTCTCCGCGTGGGGACTCCGCAGCCTTATGGAGTCAATACCAAGTTCAACAATTTCAGGGCTTGAGACACCTTCGCCCACGTCATACCCCCAATTCCCAAACACCAGGCCTTTTTATCAAATGCCCTGCTCTCACACACAATTCATTGTTAAGGAAGGATGGGAGAAATGATGAAAGGAAAGAATGAAGGGATTGAGGAAAGAGAAGTGTGAAAGGAAGGAATGACAGAATGTAGGAATGAAAGATGGAAGGAATCACTGAAGTAATGTAGGAATGAAGGAAGGAAAGAAGGAAGGGAGGAAGGAATGATAGCTTGAAGGAAAAAAGGAAAGAAGTAACAAAGGAAGGAATGAGGAGGGAATGAGTGAATGAAAGGAGGAGGGAAGAATGGAAGAAAAGAAGAAAGAAAAGAATGAAGGAATGAATGAATGAAAGAAGGAATGAAGTAGTGAAGGAAGGAAATAATGAAATAAGGAATGAAAAAAGGAAGGAAGAAAAAATCGAAGGAAGGTATCAAGGAAGAAATGAAGGAACAAAGGAGGAAAGGAAATGAAAGCACGAGGGAAGGAATGAATGAAGGAAGGAATGAAGGAACGAAGGAATGAAGGAAGGAAGGAACGAAAGAAGGATTTTTGACGTAATCAAGGAAGGAATGGAGGAAGAATGGAATGGAGGTCAGAAGGAAGGTAGGAAGGAAGGAGCAAAGGAAGGAAGGAATGAAGAAATGAAGGAAGGACAGAAGGAGGAAAGGTGGGATGGAAGGAATGATGGAATGTAGGAATGTAGGAATTAATGATGGAATGAATCATTAAAGTAATGTAGGAATAAAGCAAGGAAGGAAAGAAAGAAGGGGGGAACAAATGATAGCTTGAAGGAAGGAAGTAACAAAGGAAGGAATGAGGAGGGAATGAATGAATGAAGGAAGGAGAGAAGGTTGGAAGAAAAGAAGAAAGGAAAGAACGAAGGAATGAATGAAGGAAGGAAGGAAGGAATGAAGTAGTGAAGGGAGGAAAGAACAATAGAAGGAACGAAAGAAAGTAGGAGGATGAATCAAAGGAAGGAATCAAGGAAGAAGTGAAGGAAAGAAGGAGGAAAGGAAATGAAAGCACGAGGGAAGGAATGAATGAAGGAAGGAACGAAGGAAGGAAGGAAGGAAACAGTGAAGGAAGGAAGGAGCAGAGGAAGGATTATTGATATAATCTAGGAAGGAATGGAGGAAGAAAGGAATGGTGGTTGAAAGGAAGGTAGGAAGGTAGGAAGGAAGGAGCAAAGGAAGGAAGGAATGAAGAAATGAAGGAAGGACAGAAGGAGGAAAGGTTGGATGGAAAGAATGACAGAATGAAGGAATAAAGGAAGCAAGGAAGAAAAGAAGGGAGCAATATCGGATGGAATGTTGAGAGGATTGATGGAAGGAAGCAATGAAGGAAGTATGGAAGGATTGACGGAACGAGGGAAGGAAAGATGGTTGGAAGGAAGATGGGATGGAATGAAGGAAGGAAGGAAAGTTGGAAGAAAAGAAGGAAATAGGTAAAGAAATAATGAAGAAATGAAGGATGGAAAAAGGAAACAAGCAAGGAAAGAAGGAAAGAAGGAATGAAGTACAGAACTAATGAAGGAAAGAAGAAAGGATAAAACAAATGAAGGAAGCAATGTATGGATGAAGGAAAAAGGAAAGAAGGAAAGAAGGTATGAATGAAGGAAGGAAGGAATCAACAAAAGAAGGAAGGAAGAGTGGAGGGAATGAAAGAATTAAGAAAGAACAGAATTAAGGAGGTAATGTAGGAAGAAATGAAGGAAATAAGGAAGGGAATGAAGGAGGGAAGGAAGGAAGGAATGAGGTATGAAGGCAAGAAGGAAGAAACGAAGGAAATAATGAAGGGAATGAACGACGGAAGGAAGGAATGAAGGAGGCAATGAAGGAAGTAAAAAATGAAGGACAGAAGGAAGGATTGAAGAAAAGAAGGAATGAAGGATGGAAGGAATGAAAGAACGAGGGAAGGAATGAATGAAGAAAGGGAGGAAGGAATTAAGGAGTGAAGTAAGGAAGGAATGAAGGAAGGAATGATGGATGGGAGGAAGAACAGAATGAAGGATGGAATGATGGAAGGGAGGACTGAAGCATTGAAGGAAGGAAGAAATGAAGAAATCAAGGCGAGAAGGAAGGAAGGAAGCAAGGCAGGCATGAAGGAAGAAAGGAATGAAGGAATGAAGAAATGAAGGAAGGAAAAAACAAATAAAGAATTAACATAATCAAGGAAGGAATGAAGAAAGAATAGAATGAAGATCGGAAGGAAGGAAGAAAAAAGAAGTAAGTAAAGAATGAAGAAATGAAGGATGTAAATATGCAAATGAGAAAGAAAGAAGGAAGAAATAAAGAGTGAACGGAAGGAATGAAGGAATGAAGGAATGAAGGAGGGAATATAGGATGGTTTGATGGAAGAATTGAAGGAAGGAAGGATGGAAACATTAAAGGATTGAAGGAAGGAGGGAAGGAAGGATGGAAGAAAGGAAGGTAGGAATGAATGAAGGAAGGATGGAAGGAAGGTCAGCAGGAAGGAAGGAAGGAAATAAGTGGGGAAAGAATGAAGAAATGAAGATTGGAAAGAAGGAAGCAAGCAAGAAAGGAAGGTAGGAAGGAATGAATAAGGAATGAAGTTGATGAGACCACAATTAGTATATTGCATGCAATTCTGGTCTCCTTCCTATCAGAAAGATGCTGTGAAACTTGAAAGACTTCAGAAAAATTCACAAGGTTGTTGCCAGGGTTGGAGGATTTGAACTACAGGGAGAGGCTGAACAGGCTGGGACTATTTTCCCTGGAGTGTCGGAGGTTGAGGTGTGACATAATAGAGGTTTACAAATTTATGAGAGGCATAGATAGGATAAATAGACAAAGTCTTTTCCTTGGGGTAGAGGAGTCTGAAACTAGTGAGCATAGGTTTAGGGTGAGAGGGGAAAGATATAAAAGAGACCGAAGGGGCAACGTTTTCACACAGAGGGTGGTACGTGGATGGAATGAGCTGCCAGAGGAAGTGGTGGAGCCTAGCAAATTTGCAACATTTAAGAGGCATTTGGATGGGTATATGAATGGGAAGGGTTTGGAGGGATATGGGCCGGGTGCTGGCAGGTGGGACTGGATTGGGTTGGGATATCTGGTCAGCATGGATGGGTTGGACTGAAGGGTCTGTTTCCATGCTGTACATCTCTATGACTCTATGACTCGATTAATCAATAGTAGTCCCTAGTAGTAATCATTCACTCCCCCAGGTTGATCATTATCCAATCCTTTGTCTGTCCAACCGCTGTACTCTCTCTTTGGGCTCTCTCTCCACTTGTCATTTACTCCTTCCCCACCCCACCAACCCCCCGCCCTGCCCAAAACGTATGTTCTGCACAAAAAACACTTTATCCTAGCTACCATCAGTTATGAGGAAGGGTCACTGGTCATGAAACATTAGCTCTGCTTTCTCTCCATGGATGCGGATAGACCTACTGAACTTTTGCAGCAATTTCTGCTTTTGTCCCTATTTCATGCTTCCAAATTCCCTATCTATTGCTCCCCAGTCCTGGCCTCTTCCCCTGTCATGGTTTCTTCCTTCCCACTCAGGATCACTACACTGACTTCTTCTCCCACCTCTCCCCCGTCCAAATCTTTTTGCCCTTGTCCTGGTTTCTCTCACTTCTCCCTGCCTTCTCAGTCTCTCTGCAGGAACAATACGGTTGTCATAGTGGGGGATTTTAATTTTCCTAACATGGATTGGGACTGCCAGGGTGTTAAGAGCTTAGATGGGGTGGAATTTGTTCAGTGCTTTCAGGAAAGTTTCCTCAAGCAGTGTATAGAGGGACCTACTTGGGAAGGGGCAAAGCTCGACCTACTCTTGGGAATTAGGGCAGGACAGGCGACGGAGGTGACAGTGGGGGAGCACTTTGGGACCTGTGACCATAGTTCTATTAACTTCAAAATAGCTATGGAGAGGGGTAAAACTATCCACAGGTTCACATTCTGAACTGGGCAAGGCGAATTTTGGTGGAATTAGACAGCAGCTTGCAGGGGTTGGTTGGATTAGTTGGTTTGCAGGCAAAGGGACCTCCGGCAAGTGGGAGGCCATTAAAAGTGAGATAGCTAGAGTTCAAGATCTATATGTTCCTGTGAGGGGGAAGGGCAAGGTTGGCAGGAATAGGGAATGCTGGATGGCAAGAAATACTGAGGCCTTGACCAGAATAATGAAAGAAACAAAGCTCAGGTACAGACAGCTGGGATCAAGGGAATCCCTGGAAGTATATAGGGAACACAGGTCTTGACTGAAGAAGAAAATCAGGAGGGCATAAAGGGGCTATGGTTTCCTTTGTTGAGAAGATTAGGGTGAATCCAAAGAGGTACTTTAGGTATCTTAAAGGAAAAAAGAATATCTAGACAGAGAATGGGGCCCCCTCAAAGCCCAAAGTGGACATGTATATGTCGAACTGCAGGGGTTAGGCGAGGGTCTCAATGAACATTTCTCCTCTGTGTTTACCATGGAGAAAGATATGAAGACCTGGGAACTTGGGGCCGTTAGTGGTCATATCTTGGGGGACACTCCATTTCACAGTAGAGGAGGTATTAGATGTATTAGAATGTATGTAGATGAATAAATCTCCTGGTCCTGACCAGATATATCCAAGACCACTGCAAGAGACTAGAGAAGAAATCACAAGTTACCTGGCTGATATTTTTGCATCATCATTTGCCATGGGTGAGGTCCTAGAAGATTAGAGGGTGGAGAATGTTATTCAAGAAGGGCTGCTAAGAAAAACCTGGAAATTATAGACCAGTATGCCTAACATCTGTAGTGGGTAAATTGCTTGAGAAGATTCTGAGGCATAAGATATATGTGCATTAGAAAGTCAGGGTTTTATTCAGCGTAGTCAGCGTGGCTTTGTGCATGGGAGATCATGCCTCACAAATCTGTTACAGTTTTTTGATGAAGTGAGCAGGAAGGTTAACGAGGGCAGGGCGGTGGATGTAGTCTGTATGGATTTCAGTAAGGCCTTTGATAAGCTTCTAGATAGTAGGCTGCTCTGGAAGGTGAGATCACATGGAATCCAGGGGGAGCTGGCAAAATGGATAACAATTGGCTTGATGGTATGATGCAGAGGGTAATAGTGGAAGGATGCTTGTCGGACTGGAAGCCTGTGACAAGTGGAGTGCCTCAGGGATCGGTGCTGAGCCCATTACTGTTTGTTATCGATATCAATGAATGGGATGAGAATATAAAAGGCATGATTAGTAAGTTTGCAGATGACACTAAAATATGCGATATTGTGGACGGAGAGAAAAGTTATCAGAAATTGCAGCAGGACATTAATCATCTGGGAAAGTGGGCTGAGAAATTGTATCAGGGATTTAATATAGATCAGTGTGAGGTCTTGCATTTTGGAAGGTCAAATCAAGGTAGAAGTTTCATGGTGAATGGTTGGACCTTAAGGAGCATAGTGGAAAAGAGGGATCTTGGAGTTCAGGTTCATGGTTCTCTAAACGTGGAGGCACAGGTAGACAGGGCAGGGAAGGCTTTTGGAGCACTGGCCTTCATCAGTCAGGGCATTGAGTAGAGGAGTTGGGAAGTTAAGTTGCAGTTAGACAGGACATTGGTGAGGCTGGACTTACAGTACTGTGTTCAGTTTTGATCACCTTGCTATAGGAAGGATGTTATTAATCTGGAAAGAGTGCAGAAGAAGTTTAGAAGGAGGTTGCCTGGACTCAATGGTCTGAGTTATAGGGAGAGGTTGGACAAACTGGGACTTTTTTCTTCAGAGCATAGGAGACTGAGGGAGGACCTTATAGAGGTTTATAAGATCATGAGAGGCATGGATAGGGTGAGTGCACTCAGTCATGTTCCCAGGGTTGGGGAATCGTGGACTAGAGGGCATCAGTTTAAGGTTAGAGGGGAAAGAATAAAATGGAACCTGAGGGGCAGCATTTTTTACACAGAGGGTGGTACGTATATGGAATGAGCTGTGGTTGAGGTGGGCACATGAACAATATTTAAAAGGCATTTGAACAAATACCTGGATAGGAAAAGATTAGAAGGATATAGGTCAAGTGCAGGGAAACGTGTACAAATGTTTTGGTCAGCATTGACCAGTTTGCGCCAAAGGACCTGTCTCCATGTTGTAGGACTCTGACTCCATGACTGCCCCTTGACCTAATCTCTCTCCCCTCCCTCCCAGATGCAATCTCTTTGCTCTTCTCCAGGTCTCTTCCCTGCTCCCCCCCCCCCCCCCGCCCCCGCCCTCCCCACGGGCTCGTCCTGATTACTCACATTCACCCAATCTCAGTCACTTTACTCTCTATCCTGATCTCTCACCAACCAGGCACAATATCTTTGCCCATTTTCCCGATCTATCCTCCTTCCCAATCCAAGTATCTTTGCCCCCTGTCTTTATCTCTCCATAAGATGGTAATAGAGGTGGGGGGGGGGGGGGGGGGCGTGTGTGGCATTGTTAATCAAGGACAGTATTACAACAGCTGAGAGAATGTTTGAGGATTCATCCACTGAGGTAGTTTGGGCTGAAGTTAGAAACAGGAAAGGAGAGGTCACTCTTTTGGGAGTTTTCTATAGACCTCTGAATAGTTCCAGAGATGTAGAGGAAAGGATAGGAAAGATGATTCTCAATAGGAGTAAGAGTGACAGGATAGTTGTTATGGGGGACTTTAAATTCCCAAGTATTGACTCGGAATACTATAGTACAAGTAGTTTCAAAGGGTCAGTTTTTGTTCAATACGTGCAAGAGGGTTTCTGACACAGTATGTCAACAGGCCAACAAGGGGCGATGCCATATTGAATTTGGTACTAAGGAATGAACCCAGCCAGTTGTTAGATTTGAAGGTAGGTGAGCACTTTGACAATAGTGACCATACTTCGGTTATATTTACAATAGCAATGGGCAGGGATAGGTATATACCACATGGCAAGAGGTATAACTGGGGGAAAGGCAAATTTGATGTGATTAGGCAAGGTTTAGGATGCATAAGATGGGGAAGGAAACTGCAGGGGATGGACTCTCTTGAAATGTGGCTCTTATTCATGGAACAGCTACTGCGGATCTTTAATATGTACATACCTATCAGGCAGGGAGGCAATTGTCGAGAGAGGGAGTCATGGTTTACTAAAAAGAGGGCTAAGAAGAGCCAGGAGAGGACATGAGAAGTTGTTGATGGATAGGACCAAGGAAAACCATAAGGTATTCTATTGATATGTCAGGAATAAAAGAATGGTGAGTGAAAGATTAGGGCCAATCAAAGAAAGCAGTGGAAAGTTGTGTGTGGAATCTGAGGACATAGGGGAAGTGCTTAATGAGTACTTTTTGTCAGTATTAACAGTAGAAAAGGGCAACATTAGTGAGAATATGGAGATAGAGGCTACTAGATTAGATGGGATTGAGGTTGACAAAGAGGAAGTTTTAGCAATTTTGGAAAATTTGAAAATAGATAAGACCCCTGGGCCAGATTCGGATTTATCCTCAGATTCTCTGGGAAGCCAGGGAGGAGATTGCAGAGCCTTTGGCTTTGAACTTTATGTCATCATTGTTGACAGGAGTAGTGCCAGAAGACTGGAGGATAGCAAATGTTCCCTTGTTTAAGAAGGGGAGTCGGGACAATCCTAGTAATTAAAGGCCAGTGAGCCTTACTTCAGTTGTGGGTAAGGTGTTGGAAAAGGTTATAAGAGATAGGATTTATAATCATCTGGAAAGGAATAATTTGATTAGGAAGAGTCAGCATGGTTTTGTGAAGAGTAGGCTATTGCACAAAATATGGAGTTCGGGATTAAAGGTGATTTAGTGTTATGGATTAGAGAGTGTCTAGCTGAAAGAAGACAGAGGGTGGTGGTTGATGGGAAATGTTCTTCCTGGGGCTCAGTTACCAGGGTGTTCCAGAAAGGTCTGTTTTGGATCATTGCTTTTTGTCATTATAATAAATGATCTGGATGTGGACTTAGAAGGATGGGTTAGTAAATTTAGGCTAAGATAGGCCGAGTTGTGGATAGTTCCAAAGGATGTTGTGGGTTACAGAGGGTCATAGATAAGCTACAGAACTGGTCTGAGAAGTGGCAAATGGAGTTTAATGAGGAAAAGTGTGAAGGACTTCACTTTGGAAGAAGTAACACAAATGCAGAGTACTGGACGAATGGTAAAATTTTTGGCAGTGTAGATGAATAGAGAGATCTTGGTGTCCTGGTGCATAATTCACTGGAAGTTTCCACCCAGGTTGATAGGGATGTTAAGAAGGCATATAGTGTCTTGGTATTTATTGGAAGGGGGATTGAGTTTTGGAGCCACGAGGTCATGCTTCAGCTATTGGTCAGGCTGCACCTGTAGTATTGCATGCAGTTCTGGTCACTGCATTGTCGGAAGGATGTGGAAGCTTTGGAAAGGTTTCAGAGGAGATTTACTTGGATGTTGCCTGGTATGGAGGAAAGGTCTTATGAGGAAAGGCTTAGGGTACTGAGGATGTTTTCATGAGATAGAAGATGGTTGAGGGTGAATTAATTGAGACCTATAAGATAATCAGAGGCTTAGATTAGGTGGACAGTGAGAGCCTTTTTCCTTGGATGGCAAAGGCTAACACGAGGGAACATAGCTTTTAATTGAGGAGATGACAGATTGAGGACAGATATTAAGGGTTATTTCTTCACTCAGAGAGTAGTAGGGGTATGGAATGGCCTGCCTGCTAATGGACTTGCCGACATTAAGGTTATTTAAATGGGCATTGGACATACCTATGAATAACAATGGAATGGTGTAGGTTAGATGGGCATCAGGTTATTTTCACAGGTCAGTGCAACATGGAGGGCCGAAGGGCCTGTACTGCGCTGTAATATTTATGTTCTATTTTCTAAATGCTGCCAGACCTGCTGAAATTCTCAAGCATTCTCCTTATTTGTTATGGAAGAACATTATCCTGCCTTCAAGTAGAAGAATCAAGGATTGTTTCTTTTATTAAACATCTGAAATGAAGCCTTAATGACTTCACAGAATCATAGAATTGCCACTGTGTGGAAGCTGGCCAATTGGCATATTGTGTCCACATTGATCCTCAGAACAGCGTCTCAGCTTGGACCTTATCCCTATAGCCCTGCATTTCCCATGGCTAATCCAGCTAGCCTGCACATCCCTGGACATTGTGGGCAATTCAGCATGGCCAATCCACCTAACCTGCACTTCTTTTGACTGTGGAAGGAAATCAGAGCACCCGGAGGAAAACCCATACAGATAGAGGGAGAATGTGCTAACTCCGCACAGACAGTGACCCAAGGGCAGACTCGATTCTAGATTCCTGTGAGGCAGCAGTGCTCATCATTGAGCTGTGTGCCATCGGTGAACCTTCTCATTTCATATCACACACAACCAGATTCACTGTTGATGTTGGAGCTGGTTGACTCAAGAGAAAGGAGATTGCTCAGAATAGTTGAGAAATCGACTCCCATATTGAAAGGGTTTTTGTTTGAAAGTTGCAGGCGAGAAATTGTTTATTAGAATTCATAACATATTATTTGAAGCTGAAAAGGTTGGATTTCAAATTTGAGTGAATACTCAAGGAAGAGGCTACCAATCTCTCAAGACCAGAAATTGAAAACAACAGTTAAGTCAAATGTGTATCTGTTACAGAGAACGCAATTCTCTGGTACATGTAGGTTAGCCATTGGGATAGAAATAAGGTTGTATGTTTACTGTCTGTCGATATTTTAAAAAGTGTATTATTTGCATGTGGATTGATTTATTTGATTTTATCATCTTTTGCTTAACTAACTGCTCTTGTGTTGTTGAAACCAGACTTACAGCATTGGGTAGCAATGTTTCAATTAAAGCCCAACTTGTCAAATGAAAAACAAATACCTATCAGGGGATATTTCATATTGAGATCTGCCTTGCCCATTCTGAACATCAGCATTCTTCAACATACAAGCAATTAAGAATCCATGGAACATTTTTCTCAGTTTTTTTCACAAGGGAGACTCGAATACTATAAGAAGATGATGTTCTATTTCCTCAGGACTCAATGAGTACACACATACAGTGCAGTGAAACCTTGGCCTTCCTCCCGAAGGAATGAAGTAATGATATTCATGTCTTGGATCTGCTGCACTTGTCTTTCTAAATTCCCTCTAGCAGCAATGTCCTTTGACACTCAGCTACATCAGTCGGTATTGGTGCTATCAACACATTTAGGAGGCTGAGAGGTGACTTTTATAGAGATTTATAAAATCATGGGGTGCATGGATAGGATAAATAGAGAAAGTCTTTTCCCTGGGGTGGGGGAGACCATAACTAGAGAGCATAGGTTTAGGGTGATGGGGCAAGACATAAGGGGCAACGTTTTCACGTAGAGGGTGGTACATATATGGACTCAGCTGCCAGAGGGAGTGGTGGAGGCAAGTAAAATTGCAACATTTAAAAGGCATCTGGATAGGTATATGAATAGGAAAAGTTGGGAGGGATAGGGGCCAGGTACTGATAGGTGGGACTAGATTGGGTTGGGATATCTGGTCAGCATGAACAAGTTGGACCGAAGGGTCTGTTTCCATGCTGTACTTCTCTATGACTCTATGACATATAGAGCACCTGCACAGTCCTTGCCACCATTAGAGCTTCCTCCACAGACTTTCCAACATGGAGGTGTACAGAGATATCAGCCACATGTAGGAAGGACTAGATGGAGTTTGACAGCAGGTTATCTGTCCCATCTTTCAGATGATGCCATGAGATTTCATGATTATGAAATGATTGTTGAGCGATTGTAGGGCAACTCAGTTCTAATCGTGTACATTTGTACCTCCGTTTCTGTCCTGATGGTTACTCAGAAAATGTCCAGCGTTATTGTTCAGATATCATTCCATCAGTCTGACTCAGTGAGGTTTTTGTTTGACACGTGTGCATGCCCTCCCAGTGTTGAGTGAAGCATCATGAGAAGTGTTTAAAATCGCTCCGCCCCATGTTTGGCTGGTTGTGTGACAAACAGCGTCCATGCCTGATCTGCCATGAGAAAGAACAGAAAAACAGAAAACCACTGAGTAGGTCAGTAATTATTTCGGGTTAGGATAACAAACAGTGTTGACTTTTCATTAACACTTGACTAACACAGAGCAGGGGGTTAAAATGCAATCGTTTTCCAACAAGTGGAAACATGTATGATGGAGAAAAAAGAGGTTCATCTGTTACTGGGGGAGTGAAAGAGATGAGGTGACAATAATCTTTCTCGTGAAACAGAAGAATGTGAAAAGGAAGAGCTTTATCTAGAATAGTCTGAATGCCTCAATTTCTCCCTCCATTTTGCTAGATTCTTTTTAGCTATTTTGATTCTGCCTCTCTTTGCATTTTATTCCATGACCTTCGATTCAGTGAAATGTAGTGAAGGTGAAGCTTCTACCAGGTTGCTACAGTGTGACAGAGCAGAACGAGTCGTACATATACCGTCTATTTCTTCTGTGTGTTTTGAGTTTCTTTGACCAGAATGTAATCCTGCACTTGCTATGCAAATGAGATTTACTTTCCCATTCGTCATGCTGGGATTTTAAGTAGAGGTTACCAAGTTTTATTTTTGTTATTAATACAGGGCGTTACAACTATTCATCCAGTGTCATTACCATTACGCCATCTTTCACTTCCAGGGAAAAGTCCCACTTTAGCTGTTTATGTTCTTTCTTTAAGTGACACTCAGCATTTTGCACCAGCTATAACCTCTGTTTTCAGGAGTGTAAAAGCAAAGGTTTCTCTTTTTGCAACCTAACATTTCAAACCCATTTTCATCATCCCAGCAATTCTGTTTTATTTTTGCCCAGCACACATTGTCACGAAGTTGGTCAGCTACTTCCAATGGGACTTCACAAATCTGAACAGCTTTCCATGATCATTAATAAATTGTTAGATTTCTGTTTGCTGTGCAACTCTCATATTGATTGCCATTTGAATCAAAAGATACCAGACCATTTTGTGTATGTTTTTCCATCTCATTTGCTAGGAGACTTTCATAGACACAACGGCGGTCATGATTCTTGATCCTGACATGCTTTCAAATGGAAGCAATGTGAATACCTTGAGGGGGCAAACGTTCAGCTCAACAGGGTGATACTTTAACAGCTACCCATCGTCATTTTCCACTAGCCTAATTTGATCCTATTAAACATCACAGAATGTTCTGTCTTAATATGGTGAACAATTTGAACTTGTTTCCTTTCATCAGCTTTTATTGAACATCATTCATGCCAATCCTAATATTTCCCATTGCAGATTGTCAGGGCAATTGTCATTGTTATGCAGTAAACCAGAAGAAACCTTATTTTAGTTGAGATGGCTTTTTGGGAGGTTTTGTGTTCTTTATCTTTAAAAAAGAACAAAGAAATTGTTCCCCAGGAGATTTCAGAACATTTCTCAGCTCTTCTCTGAATTTCCTCTGGGTTGATGCATAAATACACGTGTTTGTACAGGAACTTAAATACTCAAGTAGATATCCAGTTTCCGTGGCGATATATCCAGGATTGGAGTAATCACGTTGATAGTAGACATTGCTTGATAGTCTGGTGGCTGCAAAACTTCCAACAGATGTTAACCACAACAGAATAAAGCTGCCTGACACAGTGAAGAGTAATATGATGGATTTCCTCCGACCTCTCACCTCTGGATCACTCTGACTCTCGGTGCTTTTAGCTCGGAGTCCCTTGCGTGTTCTGTTAGCCAATAAAATACGTCTGACAGTCAAAGAATTAAACAAGGTCATGAGAGCAAAAGGAAGCAAAACGACTGACACTGACTGCATCCAACTATACACTGACCATGCAGGTATTGTATAAACAGCTGCTTTTGTCCTGCACCCCCAGTGCACATTGTTAATTATTTGTTCAGCTTCGTATGAAAACAACATAGGAATACCCTTTAAACAAGTCAGGACTGAAGATGTTGCTATAACTGTAGTTGCAATTCTCTTGGTGCAGTACTTTTCTTTAAAGTCATGACAACAGATCGCCACAAATCGATCAAATGTGAATGTGACTGTGAATGACACTGACATATCCAGCGTAACAAAAGTTAAGTACAAGACAAACTTACATACAGCAGTGTAAGACAGAAAGGAATATGGAAAGTGATAATTAAATATCAAGTAAACAATCACATTGAAGATCATGACAAATCGATCTGCTACTGCCATGCCCACCATGTAGACAGAGATACATTTCAAAAGGCCACAATTTCCTCTGGAGAGAATCACAATTGTCATAACTTTTGCTGCAAGAAACATAGAACATAGAACATAGAAAAATACAGCGCAGTACAGGCCCTTTGTCCCTCAATTTTGCGCCGTTCCAAGCCCACCCAACCTACACTAATCCACTACCCTCCAATGACCGTTTAAATGCCCATAAAGAGGGAGAGCCCACCACTGCTACGGGCAGGGCATTCCATGAACTCACGACTCGCTAATTAAAGAAACTACCCCCAATATCTGTCCAAAATGGACAGAGAAGTGGAAAATTATTGTGGCCCACATGGAATGTTCAGATTGGTTGTATCTCACTTAGACTTTCAAGTGTGCTGTTTAATCATGCACATTCACGGGAAGGTCAAAACTCAAAGTGTTAGCAGGACTGAATATGGATTAATAATCCACATTGCTTCTAATAGATTTTGGCTGGAATTTGTCAAGGCAATGAAAATGGGAGGACAAATGGTGGCAGATTTCTGAAGGCTAAGGCAGTGGGACATAATTCTGCCTCTTCTTTGTGTCTTAGTTTGCAGCCTGTTGCATAAATGTAGTGATCTTCAAGGGGAGAATCACTCTGCAGGTGCTTGTAGATCAGATGAGTTGTCCAATCCCTTATAGAGAATGGCATTCATGTAGCTACTGTAGCAGACTACCTGATCCAAGTGCCACTCAAGTGACATATGATTACTGTCGTCAGCAACAAAGAATTTCAGCATCTCTACTTATCATTCAATGACACTACCAACCTTAAGTTCTCCACAGTCAACATGCTGGGATTTGGAATAGTTGAGAGACTGAACTGGATTAACAATGCACATACTGTTACTACATGAGAAGGTCATGATCAAGGAATTCTTTGGTGAGTAACTCATCTGCTAACTCTCCAAATTCCACCACATTTTAAGCATAGTTAGGAAGAGAGATGGAATAGTCGCCATTTGACTGTTTCAGTAGGGCCTAAATCTAAGGAAAATTCAGGAAGCTAAGAAAAGTGCCTACCCGTTTGATGCTAAATCCACCAGGTACACATTTCCTGCCCCCACCTGCAACACATGGTGTCAGCAGTCTGTACCATTTACAAGATGCACTGCAGTTACTCACCATGTCTCCTTTGAAGGCAGGTTCCAAACCCACAATCTCTCCCAACCAGAAGGACAAGGGCAGCAGATGGCTGGGAGAATTGCTTTCTGAAATGTTCCCTCCGAGACGATCACGGACTGAATCACTGTTCTTTCTCTGTTACTGCTTCAAAATTCTGAAGCTCGCATTCTTCCAGAGTTGGTGATTGTGGAAGTAGATTAAAGGAGATATTGTTCTTGACCACCTCTACCTGTGTCCTATACCCTACCCTACCTGTATCCCTTGCTGGCATACACAGGATGTCTGGTCGTAACACACTGGTGGAAGTCTCCCCCAAATTTTCTAGTCTGCCCTAATAATATGATGGAGGATTGAACCACCTGAAGGGATAGTTGGAGGTGCTCTGGAGTAAAGGCAGCTCTGCAGGTCACAGTTTCCTTTTTAAAAAAAATGTTTTGAAGAATGCGAGGTGAAGGTGTCTGCAAATCCAGTAAATGAGCATATTAAGAAAATGGATTACGTCTAACAATTAAATCATTATCAGAAGGGGTGGAATAAAATCAAAGTTTATTGACTGATCCACTCTACAAGGGAAGGCGAGTCCCTGACTGGGGTAAGGAATCCCAAGCTCTCAATGTTGCAGTGGTGCAGTGAGTTTGCACACTGGGTATACCTGACCCCCATGGACTGCAGCAATTCAAGACTGATTTCTGCACCAATCTCTGAACAGCAATGGAAGTGGCCAGTGACAGTGAGTTCCTTGGGATGAATAAAGACACCTCTGCAATAACAAATAAACATAAAGAAATTATGCCCAGATTGCTTGTGAACAATTGAGAAGGGTTGTCTGGTAACTCGGAACTTACAGAATATCAGCACTGCAGACAACAGCCAGAGCATTCTCTTGTTTTTTGAAAGCACTTCCTCTCTGATTGACTCAAACATATTTTTGAATCAGTATTGTGCTCGGAACACATATAGCCATAAAATTTTTATGTATATAATTTGCCACCCAATATCATATCCTGTTCTTTCAATTTAAAGTACAGACCTATTTGAGTAATAAATGGTAATAATGTTGAACTGGAGTATAGGAGAATTGGTGAGGCATGACTCTCTGTCTCAGGTCAGCAGATGAAGGGAAGTAGGGAGTGAGCATCATCAGACACAAAGCATTCATCATAAACTGTATTGAGGAGCAGGAAGGGGGAGAGGAAAAACTGGAATATCAACAGGAAGGGAATCGGACAAGGAGCCAGACAACAAGAGCCGTATTGGTCACGGACAGTGGGAAATAGTGCAGGTGTTTTATTGGTCAGGGACAGTGGAAATAGTGCAGGAGCCTTATTGGTCATGGATAGTGGGCAAGACTGTATAATCCCTAGTGATCAACGACACAAGATAAGGAAGCAGGAGTTTGATTGATCATGGATAGTATGCAGGGCAGAAGGATGCCTATTGAGCAGGATGGAGGCCGAGCGGGGTGGCAGCAAGGCATCAGGAGCCCATTGATCAAGCACAGGGGAGGGGGTGCAAGACACCATGAGGCTCTATTGACCATATAAAGGAGGCAGCATAGCAGGGACAATATTGATCAAGGACAAGGGACAAGACTGGAGGAATCATATTGACCTCAACTTAAAACAGTTAATGTAGCAATGGGGAAGGGGAATGGATTGTGATCACCCCCCCCAGCTAAAACTTGTTGCTTACTAGATTTGAAATGCATGGCAGAAAGACCAAGAATGTTCTTTAAAAATCACTGGAAATAGTCAGCAGGTCAGGCAGTACAGAAAGGGATTGAACATTTCCTTATCAGGTCTATGAGCTTTCTTCATATTTCTGATTTCTGTTTTCCTCGCCTTTTTGACTACCCAACATTAAAGTGATTACAGCATTTGCTTTTCTCTCTTTGATGATACAAGCACATTCCTGATATCACTTGAACTGATCACTTTTCTCTGGGTAAAATGGGAAAGAGGGCGGGAGATTAAACAAGATGTGTTAAGCTGAAATCTTTGCCATGAATGTCATTCACACTTTTTCAATACACTGCGCTCTGGTATTCCCTGAATATTCCTCGTCATGGGATGGGGCCAGTTTCAGGGCTGCATTCTGGTGTCAAGAAATATTCATGTTGTCTCCATGAGAAGAGTCGGTTCTCAGAGCCCCTTCACTGTTTCTTCCAACAAACATTTCACAAAATGTCCTCCAAAAAACACTGTGGCGTTGCCTTGGGCTGCATTGTCGCATTAAACAGAGTGAAGGATGTCAGTGTGTGACTCAAACACAGACACTGCAGCTGTACAAGGGGCTGGAGGTGGAGGGAGAGAGACAGAGAGAAATTCCAGTGCTACATCAAGGAATTTCAAGCTCCTATTTTCCATCACTGGGACAAACACTTTCCTTGCCACAATCACATTTGAAGCGCTGTATTCCAACGGCTCCAGGATTGTGCAACTCTGGTGTGTGAGGGGAAATGTTAAAGCATCTATCAGGCACCAAACCTTCAGCTCCCATGACAACGATTCATCAATAAGGATTCACTGACTTACCAGAAACACCAAAGGCTGCCAGAATGGGATAGTAAATATCCTTTATCAGGAGGATTGCTGGCCGTCCCATTCTATTTTCAAGGGAATGGGAATTCACTTTGCCCTGACAGGTTCCAGGGAAACAGTAGATCCTATCCAAAAGTGAGTCCCATTTATGGCTCTCTCTGTGCCCAGGTGAGACCAGTCAGTGATATCATACGGAACTTTACTTACACCCATTAAACAAATAACATTCCATTCTCTGCTTCCCCATTGTCTCCTGGGATCAGCATCGCACAATAATGACAGTGTAGGAGGAGGCCATTGACCTGAATTAGCTTTATTATCCAATGCACATCTCCTGCCTTACCCATCGACCCAATTCTAATCCATTCTCCCAGCCTATCAATAACCATCTGTAAACTCTACCTTCTCATCACAGCCTGCTTTCCCATCTCCTTTCAGATCAGTTTGTCATGCTATAGAGTCATAAAGTCATACAGAACTGAAACAGACCCTGTGGTCCAACCTGTCCATGCGAAGCAAGGGATTCTCATTTGCCTGTGTTTGGCCCTTATCCCTGTAAACCTTTTCAAATCATAAACCGATCCAAATGCTGTAACTGTACTTGCATTGACCACTTCCGCGAGCGGTTCATTCCACAAAATGACCACCCTCTGTTTGAAAAAGTTGACCCTCATGTTTCTTTGAAATCTCTCCCTTCTCATCTTAAAATTACATCCTCTCGTTTTGAACTTCTCTATTCTCAGCAAAAGATTTTTGCTATTCACCTTATCTGTGCCCCTTGTGATTTTATAAACCTCTGTAAGGTCACCGCTCAACATCCTTTGCTTCAGGGAAAAAAAAATTCCCAGCCTATCCTTAGGTGGGCAGCATGGTGGCACAGTGGTGCCTCACAGTGCCAGAGACCCGGGTTCAATTCCCACCTCAGGCGACTGACTGTGTGGAGTTTGCATATTCTCCCCCTGTCTGTGTGGGTTTCCTCCAGGTGCTCCAGTTTCCTCCCACAGTCCAAAAATGTGCAGGTTAGGTGAATTGGCCATGCTAAATTGCTGTAGTGTTAGGCAAAGGGGTAAATGTAGGGGAATGGGTGTGGGTGGGTTGCGGGTCACTGTGGACTTGTTGGGCTGAAGGGCCTGTTTCCACACTGTAAGTAATCTAATCTAATCTTATAATGGAAACTCTCCACTCTCAGTAACATTCTTGTTAATATTTTCTGCATCTTTTCAAATTCAAGAATACCCTTCATAGATTCCCTACAGTGTGAAAACAGGCCCTTTGGCCCAACAAGTCCAAAACTGACACTTTGAAGAGTATCGCACCCAGATCCACTTCCCTACCATATTACTCTACATTTACCCCTGACTAATGCACCTAGCCTACACATCCCTGAGTACTATGGGCAATTTAGCACCGCCAATTCAACTGCACATCTTTGGATTGTGGGAGGAAACTAGAGCATCCAAAGGAAGCCCACGCAGACGCAGAATGTGCAAACTCCACACAGACAGTCACCCAAGGTTGGAATTGAACCCAGCTCCCTGGCACTGTGAGGCAGCAGTGCTAACCGCTGAGCCATCGTGCCACTCTTACTATTAGCAGGGTGACCAGAAATGTATGCAACACTGCAAAAGTGGTGTTACCAATACCCTGTACAGCTTCAACATGACATTGTCACTGCAATACTCAATGTTATGGTGATTGAAAACAAGTGTGCTAAAGGCCTTCTTCACCATCTCCCCCACCCCCACTGCCTACATGTGAGCCATTATGATGGATCTATGTCATCTGAAAGCAAGAAAAAAAGTGGCAGAGGTTACAATATGAATAAGACGTTATGTCCCTCTCACTGTTTGTGAGATGTAGGTTCACTGTCAGATTGTGAATAAATTCCCTCAATCGCACACTGCCTCCTTCTAGCTTCTCCCCAAAGACCAGGTTAGACCCTTTCTGTCTGTTCCTGCCTGTCGGAACCTATTCCTTCCTATCTCAACCCAATGTTTTCATTCTCTCGCCACTTACATTGTGATTCTTCTGACGATTTACATCCTAGAGTCATAGAGCTGAGAAACAGACCCTTTTGTCCAGCCAATCCATGCCAAACATAATCCCAAACTACAATAGTCCCACCTGCCCCTATATATCTGTCCAAACCTTTCAAGTACTTATCCAAACACCTTCTAAATTTTGCAATTGTACCCATATTCACCCTATGTGTAAAGAAAATTGTCCTTCTTGTCTTTTTGAAATCTCTCTCCTCTCAACTTAAAAATCTGCCCCTGAGTCTTGCAATCGCCTATTCTAGGGAAAAGAAAACCTTCATTAATTCTATCTATACCCTTAATTATATTGTAAGCTTCCAAAAGGTCACCTCCACTGATCACAGATCTTCATTGGGAAACCCTTCCTCATTGCTCACTACCTTCAATGCCAAACCAGTTCTGTATCCATTTTAGCAGCTCACTGTGGATCACATGTGGCAGACTGTAACGGTCCGCCTTGAGGGACCTTGTCAAAAGCCTTGCTAAGGTCCATGTATGTCACATTCGCTGCCCTGTCCTCATCAAATATCATTTTTCCTTAAAAAAACTCAATCAAATTTGTGAGACATGACTTCATCGGACAAAGCCTTGCTGCATGTAACAAATAAGTTTATCTAAATGTGAATAAGTCCTGCCCCTAAGGCCCTTCTCTAACAATTTCCCCAACACTGATGTAAGGCCTATAATTTCCTGGTTTACCCTTCTTAAACGATTTTCCAGCTCTCTGTGACTAAAGGCAATGCAAAGGTTTTGTATAAGGCTCAGGGTGAATTTCTCCCTTGCCTCCCTCAGAATTCTGTGATAGATCCCATCGGGGTCTTGTCGACTTTCATGCTTTTCAAAACTCACAATGCCTGCTTTTATATAAAGACATGTTCTGGCATATCAATGTATCCCTTTCTGAACTCACCAGCTACCATGTCCTTCTCCTTAGTGGATACCAATACAAAATGTTTGTTAAGGACCTCACCCATTTCTCCAGCTCCAAACTCTAATTCCCTTCTTCCCACTTAAGTGAATCCAACCTTTCCCGAGTGACTGTTTTGTTCTATTACCTTTCCAAAATGCCTTGGGATTTTCCTTAATCCTCTTTGCCAACAACGTTTCCTTGTGTCTTGAATTGACCTAACTCCTTGTTTTGTTCTTTCATCCTTTTTTGATATTTTTCAAAGACAAGATCTTTTATTTCACTTTCATAAACCTGACATGTGCTTCCTTTCTCTTTTTGACTCAACTCAGAATTTCTCTTGTCATCCAAGGACTATCCTTTATTTTCAAAGTGACATACTGAACCTGAATTCGAATCAACTGGCCTTTAAAAGATTCCCAGATGGCAAATGCGGATTTATCTTCAAACAGCCGCCCCCAATTTACATTCCCTGGTAATATTGTGAACATTAGCCTTCCCCAATTTTGGCATTCACCCAAAGACATTTGCTATCCTTATCCATAAGTAACTTTTCTCTTACAGAATTATGATCACTGTTCCTGAAATACACCTCCCCACGAAATTTCAGTAACTTCGCCGAATACATTCCTTTATGAAGTGAATTGAATTGGAATTATTGTCACGTGTACCAAGGCACAGTGAAAAGCTTTGTCTTGCGACCAATACAGACTGATCACAGAGTTAAGTAGCATAGATAATAAATAATAGGTATAAAGCGGCAAAAACAAAAACACAGGTACAGATGAATGTTAAGAGTTTGTGAGTCCATTCAGTATTCTAACAACAGTAGGGTAGAAACTGTTACAAAACGAGCTGGTGCATGTGTTCAGGCTTCTGTACCTTCTCCCCGATGGTAGAGGTCGTAGAAAAACATTGCCAGTGTGGGATGGATCTTTGAGAATGCTGGCGGCCTTTCCTTGACAGCGGGCCTGGTAGATGGATTCTATAGATGGGAGGTTGGCCTTTGTGATTGTCCAGGCTGGGTTCACCACTCTCTGTAACCATCTCCGATCTTGAATGGTACAGTTGCCATTACAGATAGTGATACATTATTATTCCAGGTGCAGTGTGACCCCTTTCCTGGTATAGTTACAAGAATACCTTTGTATGCACCAAGCAAGCACCCCTCCCCCATCTCAGTCAGGATAGAGGACGATAAAATCACTCAACACAGCAACCCTTTCATTTTTACATTTTCTCTTCACATGTCTGTTCATCTATTTCCCGCTGGCTGTTGGAAGACTTGTAGTACAACCCCATTATAGTGAGTGCAACCTTTGTATTCCTGATCTCTATCCATATGGCCTCATGGGATGAGCTCTCTGAGGCATTCAGATTAGAGTGGTGCTGGAAAAGCACAGCAGGTCAGGCAGCATCCGAGGAGCAGGAAAATCGATGTTTCGGGCAAAAGTCCTTCAGTGGAGCTGTGATTTACCTGTTGTTCATCCAATCTGGTATACTCTATTCACTGGACACATTGTGATCTCTACAATGCAGAGATAAAGCATAGTCTGTGTGACAGCTTTGCAGAACATCTACGTACTGCCTGTGAGATTACCCTGAGCTTCTAGTTGTCCAACAATTCAACACACCAGTGTGTTCCCATGAAAACTCTTCTGAGTCCTGTTGCAATGTTCCAGAAAGCCTCAGTGCATGTTCAAAGAAAAACATTTGGTTTGCACTTGGGAACCTTGGAACCTCTAGAGTTCATTATATTTAGAATCTGATGACTCCATTTCATGATGTTTTTAAATGCACCACCAAACCCTTGATCTGTCCTAATATGATTTGTTTTCAGCACAAACTGTCTCTCCCCCCACTTTTAGTCATATTGCAACAACCTGTCAGCACATCCTACCGACTGCCTCCTACTTACAGCTCTCATTATCACTTACTCAGCTTCTTTTCTGACCTGATCCACTACCAATAATTCGCTGTCTGCCGTTATTGAATATCACACTCTTTTGCACTCCACCCATCTGCTCATCTTGAGACCACCCCAATCTTGGCTTCAGCATAAATACAACTTGTTTCGAGCCACTATCAGTTTTGATGAAGAGTCACCAAACTTGAAAAGTTAAATCTGTTTTCTTCCCACAGACCTGCCAGACCTACTGAGCTTCACCAGTAATTTCAGTTTTTGCTCCAGTATTTGTTAAACCCAGCTCCTTCGCTTTGTCTTAGATACACCAGGGCATTGGCTGTAATCTCTCTCACTCAGGCTATGATCTGCACCTGAAAAGGCAAAAGGAGGTTTTGTTAGTTAATTCTGCTGCTCCCTACACATTAATGGTCAACTTTATTCCCAACTCAATGACGATCAGTTTATTGCTTTTTGGAATGTTTATAAAACTCAACTGTTTACTGTTACAGCAAATCTTATTTTTCTGAAATGTTCTCACTGGCCCCCTAAAGTAAATCAATATGGAAAATATGATTGCCCCATGCAAGCTGAAGGGACACAACTGATCAAAGTGACCCCTCTGTATTCTTCAGGGTGGCATGAATGGCCTGCCATAACAGAAGGAAAACCAAGGACACTCAGCAGGTCTGGTAGCATCTGCAGAGACAGAATCATAATTAAATGTCACTGGATTGGACAGGTTAATTCTGTGTCAAATTGTTTACATAGGGTGCCAGACTTAATGAGTTTCTCCAGCACTTTTTGTTTTAATTTGTTTCAGATCTATGAGGTACCAGAAATAAATTTCAATCAAGTTATATTTGTCATTCTTTACTTTTTCAAAATGGCTAATCAGTTTACAAGACACTGATACTGATAACCCCGACATTAAGCGTGACTGGATCTGGAAGTTCTAGACTGTAGTCTTTGTATTAGTCCTCTGATTCATGTTTCTAGGTGTCATTGGAAACTGGCAAGTGGATTCTGATGAGTAGGGCTGCTACCACGGAAATCAGGGGACTCTTTAACCTGCAAAATAACTTTAATGTGCTCCTATTTCAGCATCAAGCTTTCATAGGACCCTATTCTTGCACTGCACATGTTTAACTCAACAAAAGAAGGTGGCAGCCCCTCACTGTTCTTTTCTTCTCTCAGGACAATGGTTTGACCAATCAGAATCAAGCAGCTTGGTTTAAAATTAAAATGACATCTAGAAGTTAATTGTTAATCATCACAAACTGGCTCACTCTCCCAGGGTGTTGGGCAATCCAGAGGCTCAGTGGTTAGCACTGTTGCCTCACAGCGCCAGGGATCCGGGTTTGTTTCCAGCCTCGGGTGGCTGCCTGCATGGAATTTGCATGTTCTCCCTGTGTCTGCGCAGATTTCCTCTGAGCGCTTCAGTTTCCTCCCACAGTCCAAAGGTGTGCAGGCTTGGTGAATTGGCCGTGCTAAATTGCCCATTGTATGTTAGGTGCATTTGTCATGGGAAATGTTGGGTTATAGGGTAGGGGAATGAGCAGGAGGATACTCTTCAGAGGGTCAGTGTGGATGTGTTGGGCTAAATGGCCTGTTTCCACACTGTAAGGATGCTATGATTGCACATCTGTTACCCATACACCGTGTCTGTCAAGTAAGTCTTTTGAATACTGTCCTTCTCTCTTGCACTGTATGGTGACCCCACATATAACACCAACCTTCACGGGGATAGCACTGCAGTTGAACCAGTGAACAGCATGTAGTTTTTTTTTCAGGAGCTTGCCCTACTTGGTTCCCAGAGTTTATTCAAGCAGGAGTATCCAGTCTGTCAGGTTAGATATTCATCCTGATTGATAGGCCCACTCTGTTTGGAGAATTATCGTTGTGCACGATTTCCTTTTAAATAGTTCAGTTTATTGTGGCTTTGGATTTGGTAAACAAAGGAGAAGGCATTTTCTGCACCACAAGAAACAAGGAGCCAGGTTTTCCGCACAACTGTGGCAATGGCAGGATTGGCTCAATGTTGGAAGCCTTGTCTTTGCATGTAGAAGTTCACGTCTTTGCAGGGGGTGGGTCTGGGTGAAGCTGGATTGGAATTATGAAGGGTGGTGTAGAAAGTACCGGAACAAAAATATGGCACGGTGGGTTTGCGTTAGTATTGAGGGCTACCCAAGTGATAAAGGACATTAAGTGGGTTAGTGTGGATGGTTTCTAACAGAGTGTGTCATGGGTTGGACTGTTTTAGCTTTGGTTTTCTTTTATTGACCATCACCAAAGTGTCATAAGCCCAGATACATCTGTAGCAAGTGGCTTCTTCTTTGTGCTGGAGTTGCCTTTCCTGGGTATCCCGCCTTCCCAGAACATAAATCTGGTCAGTTTATCCAACTTAAGCCTGTGGAGCCAGGGATGTGGCCCATAGCTGCACCCTCAAACAAGAAGGGGAAAACGTGGGCGGCAGGTGGCACAGTGGTTCGCACTGCTGCATCACAGCGCCAGAGACCCGGGTTCAATTCCTGCCTCAGGCGACTGACTGCGTGGAGTTTGCACGTTCTCCCCGTGTCTGCGTGGGTTTCCTCTGGGTGCTCCAGTTTCCTCCCACCGTCCAAAGATGTGCAGGTTAGGTGAATTGGCTCTGCTAAATTGCCCATAGTGTTAGGTAAGGGGTAAATGTAGGGGTATGGGTGGGTTGTGCTTCGGCGGGTCAGTGTGGACTTGTTGGGCCGAAGGGCCTGTTTCCACACTGTAATATAATCTAATCTAAAAAATGGTGGCAAGTGTTCAGAAACTTGCTGCCGAATGGGTTTTGAACGTGTCAGAGGTAGCTATTGGTAGGAGCAAGAATTAAAATTCTAGTCTGCAACTTTGTACAGATCGTTGGGTAGATATTATCCCTCTGGAGATAAAGGCACATTTAAAATAAATTTCATTTTCTCCAAGAGCGGAACTATGAAATTGACACAGAGTTAATCAAGAAACCTGAGCAGATTAGAATATTAACTGTGGAATCAATGGTGAGGGAAAAGACCAAGGCCCTTTATTTTACCCTCAAGCAAATTTTTGAGAACTCACTTCTGCCGAGGTAACCTTTCAGTCAGCCCAATGATTTGCTCGAAAGGCAAGATAGAATAGCTTCAAAAGGTGGGTGCAATGGAGAAAATGAAAGATCCCACTATTGAAAATAGCAGTCGCTTTAGGAATGAAAAATTTTAAGAAGTTTGGAGACACTGTCTAGATTGAAAGGACCTACCTAGGCTTTGACGATGTAGCTTGGTCTGGAAGAAACATGACCACAAACTATCAAAACAAAGGTTTTCATCTCTTAGATACAAAGATGCATACCGGACAATGAAATTGAATGAAAGCAGCAGCTGCTAAAATCATGGTGGATGCCATTTGGGAATAGCACTTGTTGTATGCGACAGTAAGAGTTGAGTTTTGTCCTGGCTTTTTTATGAAGGGAGACTGAGATGGTGGTGCCGAGTGGTAGGTTTCAGGTCAATGAAGTAAATAGCACGTGAGGCCTTGGGATTTTTTAAAAGTTGGAACAATAGAAGCAGCCTGAAGGGGTGGGGTCAAGCTCCCACAGAACCGGGATTTTAGTTTAACTTTCAGTATGGGGTGTTGTAACTGGATGTAAAAGCTGTTATTCCTCTGTCTTTTAAAAGCTGGGGTTCTCTCCCTGCTGCTGGAATTGCATGTAACGCAAGCTATTTCACTCAATTTGCCTTTTCCAAGGGTGTGATATTGCAATGTTACTATATTCAAACAGTTGCTGTTTAGTAGTTAAATAATCTGTTATTTCATTGTTTTCCAACAGTGTTAAGATATTCCAAGCCTTCTTTCTTTGTTTTATAGTTACCTATACAATATAAATAAAGTGCCTTTGTGCACCAAATGTGATAGTTTGTCAATCAAATTGCATCTGGAACACAACATCTTACATTTGTATTTTAATAAAAACAAAAAAGTCGGGGTCCAGGATATCTTCTTAATATATTTTGTGAGGGTTTGATCTGGTTCATGATATGTTTATACCTTTCCATTGCTCTGGAAGAACATTAATGCAGACAGTATGAAATAATCAATGATCTGCCAGAATGGGTGATGTATTAGTCTCTGGTTCTGATAAAAACAGAAAACAAGTTACAGAAGACCATGGGACTGAAGATAACAGAAGTTAAGTATATTGAGGCGGCAAACAACTGTGAAGGAGGCACATCAATTTGCTGGATTTATTAGCTATCTTCTTTGCCAATTTGTAAACCTTTGTATTATGAACTTCTACACAAAGGGCATTCAGTGGTATCTGCCCAAAACTCTTTGCACTGCGTCAGTTAGAGTGCATAGAGGGTTTATCAGGATGCTGCCTGGGCTGGGAATTTTACTTAGAAAAAGCACCTGGACAGATTGGAGTTTATTTCCTTGGAGTCTAGGAAATTGAGTGAGCATGTTGTTGACATGTATAAAATTATAGAATAATAGAATAATAGAACAATACAGCACAGAACAGGCCCTTCTGCCCACGATGTTGTGCCGAACTTCTATCCCAGATTAAGCACCCATCCATGTACCTATCCAAGTGCCGCTTAAAGGTCGCCAATGATTCTGACCCTACCACTCCCACGGGCAGCGCATTCCATGCTCCCACCACTCTCTGGGTAAAGAACCCACCCCTGACATCTCCCCTATACCTTCCACCCTTCACCTGAAATTTATGTCCCCTTGTAACACTCTGTTGTACCTGGGGAAAAAGTTTCTGACTGTCTACTCTATCTATTCCTCTGATCATCTTATAAACCTGTATCAAGTCACCCCTCATCCTTCGTCGTTCCAACGAGAAAAGGCCGAGAACTCTCAAGCTATCCTCGTACGACCTCTTCTCCATTCCAGGCAACATCCTGGTAAATCTTCTCTGCACCCTCTCCAAAGCTTCCACATCTTTCCTAAAGTGAGGCGACCAGAACTGCACACAGTACTCCAAATGTGGCCTAACCAAAGTGCTGTACAGCTGCAACATCACTTCACGACTCTTGAATTCAATCCCTCTGATAATACACCATAGGCCTTCTTACAAACTCTATCCACCTGAGTGGCAACTTTCAAAGATCTATGTACATAGACCCCAAGATCCCTCTGTTCCTCCACCTGACTAAGAACCCTACCATTAACCCTGTATTCCGCATTCTTATTTGTTATTCCAAAATGGACAACCTCACACTTGGCAGAGTTGAACTCCATCTGCCACTCCTCAGCCCAGCTCTGCATCATATCCAAGTCCCTTTGCAAATGACAAATGCCCTCCTCACTGTCCACAGCTCCACCTATCTTCGTACCATCTGCAAATTTACTGACCCACCCTTCGACTCCCTCATCCAAGTCATTAATAAAAATTACAAACAGCAGAGGACCCAGAACTGATCCCTGCGGAACTCCACTTGTAACTGGGCTCCAGGCTGAATATTTACCATCTATCACCACTCTCTGACTTCGACCGGTTAGCCAGTTATCTATCCAATTGGCCAAATTTCCCTCTATCCCATGCCTCCTGACTTTCCACATAAGCCTACCATGGGGAACCATATCAAATGCCTTACTAAAATCCATGTATACGACATCCACTGCTCTACCCTCATCCACATGCTTGGTCACCTCCTCGAAGAATTCAATAAGACTTCTAAGGCAAGACCTACCCTTCACAAATCCGTGCTGGCTGTCCCTAATCAAGCAGTGTCTTTCCAGATACTCATAAATCCTATCCCTCAGTACCTTTTCCATTACTTTGCCTACCACAGAAGTAAGACTAAGTGGCCTGTCATTCCCGGGGTTATCCCTATTCCCTTTTTAGAACAGGGGCACAACATTCACTACTCTCCAGTCCCCTGGTACCACCCCCGTTGACAGTGAAGACGAGAAGATCATTGCCAACGGTACTGCAATTTCCTCTCTTGCTTCCCACATAATTCTAGGATATATCCCGTCAGGCCCGGGGGACTTGTCTATCCTCAAGTTGTTCAATATGTCCAATCCATCTTCCTTCCTAACAAGTATCTCTTCTACCTTAACAGTCCGTTTCACACTCTCCTCTTCAACAATACGGTCCCTCTCGTTCGTAAATACTGAAGAGAAGTACTTGTTCAAGACCTCTCCTATCTCTTCCGACTCAATACACAATCTCCCACTACTGTCCTTGATTGGACCTACCCTCGTTCTCGTCATTCTCAGGTTTCTCACATACGCATAAAATGCCTTGGGGTTATGCTTGATCCTATCCGCCAAGGATTTTTCATGCCCTCTCTTAGCTCTCCTAATCCCTTTCTTCAGGTCCCTTCTGGCTATCCTGTATCCCTCCACTGCTCTGTCTGAACCCTGTTTCCTCAACCTTATGTAAGCCTCCTTCTTCCTCTTTACTAGACATTCAACTTCCCTCGTCAACTAAGGCTCCCTCACACGACCATTTCTTTTCTGCCTGATAGGTACATACATATCAAGGACACGTCGTATCTGCTCCTTGAAAAAGTTCAACATTTCCACCACATCCTTCCCTGACAGCCTATGCTCCCAACTTATGCTCCTCAAATCCTGTCTTACAGCATCGTAATTTCCCTTCCCCCAATTGTAAAATCTACCTTGTTGTGCGCACCTATCTCTCTCCATAACCAAGGTGAAAGTCACAGAATTGTGGTCACCATCACCAAAATGTTCACCCACTAACAAGCCCATCACTTGTCCCGGTTCATTACCGAGAACCAAATCCAATATGGCCTCCCCTCTGGTTGGACAATCTACATACTGAGTTAGAAAAGCTTCCTGGACACACTGCACAAACAACGCCCCATCCAATCTACTTGATCTAAAGAGCTTCCAATCAATATTTGGGAAGTTGAAGTCGCCCATGACTACGACTCTGTGGCTTCTGCACCTTTCCAAAATCTGTTTCCCAATCTGTTTCTCCACATCTCTGCTGCTATTGGGGGGCCTATAATAAACACCCAACAAGGTGACTGCACCTTTCCTATTTCTGACTTCAGCCCAAAATACCTCCAAAGGCAGATCCCCCTCAAACTTTCTTTCTGCAGCCGTTATACCATTTCTAATTAGCAATGCCACCTCCCCTCCTTTTTTACCACCCTCCCTAATCTTACTGAAACATCTGTAACCAGAAACCTCCAACAGCCATTCCTGTCCCTCATCTATCCACGTTTCCGTGATGGCCACATCGTAGTCCCAGGTACCGATCCACGCCTTAAGTTCACCCACCTTATTTCTGATACTCTTTGCGTTATACACACTTGAGCCCATCTCTGTGTCCGCAAGTATTCCCTGTCAGTGCTACCTTCTCCACAGCCTCCCTACAGTCTTGGACATCCTAACGCACAGCTAGCTTACTTGCTGAACTACAAGTCCGGATCCCATCCCCCCTGCCAAATTAGTTCAAACCCCCCCGAAGAGTGCTAGCAAACCTACCCCCCAGGATATTGGTGCCCTTCTGGTTCAGGTGCAACCTGTCCTGTTTGTACAGGTCCCACCTTCCCCAGAATGCAGTCCAATTGTCCAAATACCTGAAGGCCTCCCTCCTACACCATCCTTGCAGCCACGTGTTCAACTGCACTCTCTCCCTATTCCTTGCCTCACTGTCACGTGGCACCAGCAACAACCCAGAGATGACGACTCTGTCTGTCCTAGTTTTTAGCTTCCAGCCTAACTCCCTGAGGTCTTGAATGACCTCCCCACCCCTCTTCCTACCTATGTCGTTGGTGCCAATGTGTACCACAACTTCTGGCTGCACACCTTAAGGATTCTGAAGACACAGTCCAAGACATCTCGGACCCTGGCACCCGGGAGGCAACAAACCATCTGAGAGTCTCGCCTGTGTCCACAGAACCGCCTGTCCGTCTTTCTAACTAGAGAGTCTCCTATAACTAGCATTCTCCTCCTCTCCCCCTTTCCCTTCTGAGTCTCAGAGCCAGACCTCACGCCACAGACCCCTTCACTGCAGCTTACACCTTATGAGGTTGATAGATAGATGTCATAACTCCAACAAGACCCATGGACAATCAATGGTTGCTCTCCTTATAGATCCTCTTGGCTCTAAGTTCCTCGTAATATATGCTCCAGGAATTGTTATAAAGCAGACCCAGAGATGGGTCTATAACACTGTCTATCCTGGTCTGAGATTAGTCTATGCAAGTCACGAGTAGTGGTTCTACCTTTTTGTTCAATGATATTTCTTTCCAGTTGGGTCTTCTGAATTATTACACAGCAGTACTCGGCTTTCCGAAATTCTAGCAATTGAGCTGCCATCAACAAATCACTTGGTTCCCAACACACCCTCCTATTAAGGAGCTGTTTTTGAAAATAAGAAGCAGTCATTCTTTGAAAGAATGGAAGACTAACTCTCAGATGAAGGCAGGCAAGGGGATAATGATCAGCCAACATCATGAATGGCTGCTCGATGACAATTAGCACAGGTAATTGACACAGAGAAAGTAACCTGCTCTGAGAAATATGAACAACGAGGGCCAGGTGCAGAGAAGAGGCCTCAGGGTAAGTGGTGCAAGGGGAAAGCTTCGGGGGATGTGTCAATTCTGCACTGAGATAACTGCACTGGGGACAAGGAAGTGACAAAAACCAAATTATGCTGGAAAATCCATGCAGGAGCCAAGAGATTTAAGGTGTCACATTCCGTGCTGGAGAGGGGCTGGGTCAAATAAACACTGGAGGATCTGTGCAGGACAAAGAGTAGAATAGACTGAGGAACAAAGGGGGCATTTCTCATCAAGCACACCCAGTAGGCAGCAGTTCTCAATGATCAGGCATCACCAGCCTGGTAGAAGACTGACCAAAAGGAGAGGAGGATGACCAAGGGAAGAGTTCACACACACCCTGGATGGTCTGAAGAAAGGTACCCCCAACAATGTAATGAGACTGAAATATTCTGCAGCAAGAGCCTGTTAGTCCTCTGATATCAGTGAACAGTCCACAATTTGCATGACGGTTTACTTATGATATTTAATTTATGAATGTATTATATCAAAACTGTTTCTTCTTAATAAATTTAATAAACGATCAGAAAATTACTTCCAAATAGTCCACCACATCCATTAGCTGACTTTATTCTATCACAGGATGAGGACGAAACTGGCAAAGCCAACGTTTATTGCCCATCCTTAATTGTCCAGAGAGCAGTTAAGAATCAATCACATTACTGTGGGTCTGGAGTCACACGTCGGCCAGATTAGGTAAGATTGGCAGTTTCCTTCCTTAAAGGACATTAGTGAACCAGGTGGGTTTTTCTGGAATCATTAGACTGTGGAAGGGTTTGAACTCAGGTCCCCAGAACACTACTTGGATCTTTGGATTAACACTTCAGCTATAGTACTCTGAGACAATTGCCTCCCCTAATACTGTGTTTGTGAATCATGAAAATCAGTACAGCCATGTCTAACTATGTGTACTTCTGATTCATCAACCTGATTCAGAAAACTCCATCCAATTAGATACAGTACTTTAAGCCATGTCTTTTCGATATTTCTTCCACCTTTATTTTGGACTTCCGACCTATTTGCTTCAAGCCCTTATTTTCTCTGCACCAACATTTTGATCTTTGACATCCATTTTTGCTTCAATCATTCTTATCTCCCCTACCATATTCTATCTTCCATTCTCTAAACCATTCCCTCGCAATGTCCCAGACAGTACCATCACATCGTCATCATTGGGTATGTCCTGTTCTAGTGGCAGGAAAGACTAAGCACATGTGACAGCACAATGGTATAATGTCAATGGGGGACAGATGCTCTGGGAGCGCTCACAAATGACTCTGAAGCCAACGAAGTCACCTGACATCAAGTGAAACATGGGCAAGGGAACCTTCTGCTGATTATCACATACCACTCTTGCACGTGCACATCTCCACACTCCCCTGGTGTTAGGTCATCTCGGAATTAATGGATTGATTGAAGATATTTTCGGACACAGTGTAGGATGGAAGTGTGTATAAGTAAAAAATAACTAACCTCTAGATGTTCTGGTTGGAATAGTATCTTCATCAATTGGAGGATCTGTACCAGATCGAGACAATTGGAATAACTGTATAAATTGCATGTTCTTTGTCTGTTGCAAGTCTGTTTTGATGTGAGGTTTTCAAAGTTTGTGAGAAGATTTGTAGCTTGGGTGCTCATTGTTGTGGTTCTGTTCGCCGAGCTGGGAATTTGTGTTGCAGATGTTTCATCCCCTGTCGAGGTGACATCCTCAGTGCTTGGGAGCCTCCTGTGAAGCGCTTCTGTGATCTTTCCTCCGGCATTTCTAGTGGTTTGTCTCTGCCACTTCCAGTTGTCAGTTCCAGCTGTGCACTGCAGTGGCCAGTATATTGGGTCCAGGTCAATGGATTTGTTGATAGAATCTGTGGATGAGTGCCATGCCTCTAGGAATTCCCTGCCTGTTCTCTGTTTGGTTGTCCTATAATAGTAGTGTTGTCCCAGTCGAACTCATGTTGCCTGTCATCTGCGTGTGTGGCTACTAAGGCTAGCTGGTCATGTCATTTTGTGGCTAGTCGGTGTTCATGGATACGATCGCTAGCTGTCTTCCTGTTAGTCCAATGTAGTGTTTTGTGCAGTCCTTGCATGGGATTTTGTACACTACATTGGTTTTGCTCATCCTTTGTCCTGGTGAGCTGTTGTCTGACAGTAGCTGTTGGTTTGTGTGCTGTTATGAGTCCTAGTGGTCGTAGTAGTCTGGCTATCAGTTCAGAAGTGTTCTTGATGTATGGTCGTGTGGATAGTCCTTTGGTTTGTGGCATGTCTATATTCCATTGTCTTTCTGAAAATGCGGGGGTATTCGTTTTTGGCGAATACATTGTAGAGGTGTTCTTCTTTCTCTTTTTGCAGTTCTGGTGTGCTGCAGTGTGTTGTGGACCTTTTGAACAGTGTCTTGATGCAACTTCTTTTGTATGTGTTGGGGTGGTTACTTTCATAGTTCAGGACTTGGTCTGTGTGTGTGGCTTTCCTGTATACCTTTGTGGTGAATTCTCTGTTCGGTGTTCTCTGTACCATCACGTCTAGGAATGGGAGTTGGTTGTCCTTTTCTTCCTCTCTAGTGAATCGGATTCCTGTGAGTGTGGCGTTGATGATCTGGTGTGTATTCCCTATTTCTGTGTTTTTAATGATTACAAAGGTGTCAACCACATATCTGACCCAGAGTTTGGGTTGAATTTGCAGTAAGACTGTTTGTTCTAATCTTTGCATTACAGCTTCTGCTATGAGTCCAGAGATGGGTGAGCCCATGGCTGTGTCGTTGATTTGTTCATATATTTGGTTGTTGAATGTGAAGTATTGTGAGGCATAGGTCCAGTAGTTTGAGTATGCCGTCTTTGTTGATAGGTTCCCTGTCTTGTTGTCTGTTCTGTATGTCCAGTAGGTTGGCTGTTGTTTCTCTGGCTAAGGTTTTGTCGATTGAGGTGAACAGTACCATTGCATCGAATGAGACCATAGCCTCACAGCGCCAGAGATCCGGGTTCAATTCCCGCCTCAGGTGACTAACTGTGTGGAGTTTGCACGTTCTCCCCGTGTCTGCGTGGGTTTCCTCCGGGTGCTCCGCTTTCCTCCCACAGTCCAAAGATGTGCAGGTTAGGTGAATTGGCCATGCTAAATTGCCCCTAGTGTTAGGTAAGGGGTAAATGTAGGGATATGGGTGGGTTGCGCTTCGGCGGGGCGGTGTGGACTTGTTGGGCCGAAGGGCCTGTTTCCACACTGTAAGTAATCTAATCTAATCTAATCATCTAATCTAATCTAATCTAAAAAAAATTCTTCCTTGTCTATGTGAATAATTCTGATGATGTCCAAGAATTCCTGTGTTGACTGTATAGAGTGCCTGGATCCACTGATCTGGTGTTTCAGTTTCTGCTGTAGTTCTTTAGTCAGTTTGTGTGATGGTGTCCCTGGTTGTGATACTATGGGTCTGAGTGGGATGTCTGGTTTGTGCACTTTCGGGAGTCCATAGAATCTGGGAGTAGTGTTGCTTTCAGGTTTCATTCTCTGTAGGTCAAAACTGGTTATCTGTTCATTTTTTTGCAGGTGCCTCAGTGTGTTGTTTATCCTATTGGTGAGCTGTGGGGTGGGGTCAACCTCCCTCTTTTGGTAGGTGTTGGCATCTGCAAGTAGTTGTTGCGCTTTCTGGATGTACTCTGCTTTGTCCAGGATGACCGTCATTCCGCCTTTGTCTGCTGGCAGTATGATTATGTTCTTATCATTTCTTTGTGTTTTTAGTGCTTCCCTCTCATTGGTGCTGAGGTTGTGTGTTTGTCTTTTCCTTATTATCAGGGGTACGATACTTTGTCTCACTGTTTGTTGTGTCTCTTCTGCAGTCCATTGTTCCTGAGTGTGCATTCTAGTGCTGCTAGGAAGTCTGCTGTCTTGGCATTCCTGTGGTTGTAGTTGAGTCCCTTGGCCAGTATTGTTCCTTCCGTGTCTGTGAGCTGTTTGAGGGAGAGATTTCTAACCCAGGTATGTGTTGTGGTGTCCTCTCTGTTGTGTGTTAGTTTGGCCATTTTTTTCTTTTAGTCCCGTTTTTTTTGCGATGTGTGGTCCTGTTCTGTCCTATGGTGTGAGGTTCATTACTTGAGGTGTTTCATTCATTTTAAACATTGTATTACATTGTGCTGCTGTATAAGTCTGTAGATTCACATGTTGTACTAGTTTAATGTTGGAAAGATGTCCTCGGTCATCTACTGTTATCACTTAACCGTCATGAAAGTGGACAGCATCATCCGAGAGTGCAATAGGACCATCAGGACAGAGGCACTCCCTCATGTGATACTTAACATCACTGTGTTGAGAGTTGAGGGAATTTGTCATCACTGAAGAAAATGCTTGATCTGGGTGTTGTGTTGATTGCGTTTGAGAGATGTCAGATTCTTTGGTGTAAAAAGTATCGCATTTTGCTTTCGTTCACAATTGTGACCTGTATTTTCCAAGTGAACCGTGTTACATCACAACAGAAAATTAACTGCTCCAGTGATTTGTGTCGAATTTAAAATATATACATCGAAAGATGCTGCAACCTGAATAGCCCCATGGAATTCCCATGGCATATAAATGAAATGACATCAAATGTAATCACACAAGGTTGAATGAAAACAGACGGCCTACCTCTCAAACTGAGAGATCATTTTGTGCAGAAAATGCATTATCCAATTGATAGCATTGTGAAAATATACTACCTGATCCTCGTTGTTATTGGTGTTCCTGGTAAGTGGGTGTTACAATTGCCATTGTGTAAGTTTGTATCGGGGCTGGTTATTGTTTTATTCTGTGCTTTATCTTGTCACATATGAATCTGCTATGTACCTTGCTAAAGGCACCCAAGTCTGTGACATTTTATTGTTGTGTCAACTGCACTCAATTATTGACATTATTTCATTAAGTTGTCTCATTTCCTAATAAATGTTGTGTTTGTTGGTCATATGTTCTCACCCAGTTTATTGCCTTGAGGAGAAACAGACCTTAGTGAAGGGCAATGCTTTGACTGAAGTTACTGCTGGGAAAATCTCTCAATAGAAATGTCTAGACTGATGACCAATTTGCCAATTGGATCAGCTCTGACCACAGTGACTGACCATGAATATCTGGAAGTTTCACTCAATGGAGAGTTTAAATTAACCTGGGCCATTCGCTAGAGTCTTGTAATGACTTCGTTTCTTGGACATTAACAATTTCTGACACAGTGTGTAAAAATAATGATAGTGTTATTATGTTAAGGAGTTTCAACTCTACTAATGTTAATTGAGATAATCATAGAATAAAGGGATTAGAACAGGCAGGTTTTCTTGAAATGTATACAGGAGAGATTTTTTTGTTAATGTGTAAATGATCCTCCAAGGGAGTGTGCAGGGCTGTATCTAATTCTCAGGAATCAGTTTAGACAGGTTTTGGCAGGTGTTCAATGTGACAGTGTGGGTACATTTCAGTGTTAGCAATCAAAACAGCATCCGTTTTGAGTTTGTTATGGAAAAGAATAAAGATATTCAACCAAAGAAAAAACAGGAGGGGTTGGAATTTGTATTAGGTAAGGCAGATTTTATTAAAATAAAGCATGATCCAACAAACTAGACTGGGAACAGCGACTTGAGCGTGCATCTACAGAAGAACAACAGGAGGCATTCATAAAGTGGGAGGTGGTGGGACAGATCCAACATTTTCCCTTTTGATTAAAGTGTAAGAACAAGCCCAGAGAGTGATGGATGTCTAAGAAATGAGAGGAACCAAAGAAAGAAATTAGGAGAGCAAAGAGGATGTATGAGAAAGCACTGGTGGGCAAGATGAGGGAAAATCCCAAGATGTTATCCAAGTATATAAAGGAGAAGAAAATAACAATTGGAAGATTTGGGACTATTATGGACCAGAAGGTCAATCAGTGCATGTAGCCCACAGGACTCTGGGACAGTATGAAATGAATACTTCACATCTGTGTTTATTCACAAGAAGGAAGATGAAATTACAGAAATTGAAACAATGAACTGTGAAGCTCTCGTGTAGATTGATCTTAAAAGTAGGGAGCTATTGGAGGTTTTGGTAGATTTTGTATCCACAGGTCTGGGAAGGGTTGAAAGTACAGGTGGACTGAACCAAATTTACAAATTATCTCTGTCCACAGGTGAGATGCTGAAGGTCTGGAGGGAAGCTAATATGGTTTCACTTTACAAGTAGGGTCATGGAAATAAACTAGGGAACAAGACACCAGTGAGTCTAACATCAATGGAAGGAAAAGTATTGGAGAAGTTAATGAAGATGAAAATTAATCTCCATTTGGAGAGTTAAGGTTTGATCAGGGATAATCAGCATGGCATTTTCAGTCAGGGGTCATGTTTAGTTATGCTAGTGAAACATTACATGACATGACCTTTGTGTATAGATGAGGATGGGGTGGCTGATGGGTTTCAGCAATGCTCAAAGTTTGCGCGAAGATTTGTAGCTCGGGTGCTCGTTGTTGTGGTTCTGTTCGCCGAGCTGGGAATTTGTGTTGCAGACGTTTCGTCCACTATCTATCAATACTTTTGACAAGATCCCACGTGGGAAAATGGAAACGAAGGAAAAGCTTATGTGATCCAGGGTAAATTGGCAAGTTAGATTCAACGTTGCCTGAGGGACAGGAGACAGGGTGTGGGGGAGGACTGTTTGTGTGACTGGAGCCTGCTGTGCAGTGGCATTCCACAGGCCTCATTGCTGGGTTCCTTATTGTTTGTAATAATCATAAATTATGAAAATCAGAATCTTGGAGGATGATATGTAAGTTTACAGAAGACATGAGTATTGACCTGATAATTGACGGTAAGGAGGAAGATGCTAGATGACAGGAAGATGTAAGCAGATTGTTCTGATGAGATGTAAACTTGAAGCAGTGCACTTTTGAACAAGGTAAAAACAAGAACTGCAGATGCTGGAAACCAGATTCTGGATTAGTGCTGGAAGAGCACAGCAGTTCAGGCTGCAAGGGACAATACAAGAGAGCATTGTGTGAATGTAGGGATAGAAAGAAGCTCAGAGGAACAAAGAGATCTTGGGGTGCTGGTTCATAGATCCCTGAAAATGGCAGGGCAGGTTAATGAGTCAGCAAGGAAGACACATGGGAAACTAGCCTTTATTGGTTGTGGCATATAAGAGCAGGGAGATTATGCTGATGCTGTACACAACTTTGTTTTGGTCACAGCTGGAAGACATGTGCAGTTCAGTCTCCACGCTATAGGAAGGATGTGATTACACTGGTGGGGGTGCAGAGGAGGTGCCCCAGGAGTTTGCCTTGGATGGAGCATTTTAGCGAGAAAAAGTGACTGGATATGCTCGGATAGTTTTCCATTGAGCAGAGGTAGATGTGGATAAGATTATGAGAGGCATGGACAGGGTGAATCGACAGCAGCTGTTGCTCTTAATCTAAGGGTCAATAACAAGGGGACATAATTTTAAAGTGAAAGAGCAAGAGGCTTAGAGGGGATTTGAGGAAAACTATTTTTCTCCTGGAGGGTGGTGGGAATCTGAAATGCAATGCCTGGGAGGATAGTCGAGGTGGGAGCTTCACAACTTTTAAAAGTTGAGTGCTTGGAATGTCATAACATTCAAAACTATAAGCCGACACTATTCCATTTTGATCGATATGTTTATCCAATGACCATTTAAATGCTCTTAAAGTTGGCGAGTCTACTTCTGTTGCAGGCAGTGCGTTCCACGCCTCTACTACTCTCTGAGTAAAGAAACTACCTCTGACATCTGTCCTATATCTACCACCCCTCAATTTAAAGCTATGTCCACTCGTGCTCACCGTCACCATCCGAGGAAAAAGGCTCTCCCTGTCCACCCTATCTAAACCTCTGATTATCTTATATGTCTCAATTAAGTCATCTCTCAACCTTCTTCTCTCCAACGAAAACAGCCTCAAGTCCCTCAGCCTTTCCTCATAAGACCATCCCAGGGAACATTGTAGTAAATCTCCTCTGAATCATTTCCAATGTTTCCATATCCTTCCGAAAATGTGGTGACCAGAACTGTATGCAATACTCCAAGTGTGGATGCACCAGAGTTTTGTACAGCTTCAGCATGATCTCATGGTTCCGAAACTCAAATCCTCTCCCCAAGCGCTGAGGATGTCACCTAGACAGGGTACGAAACGTTTGCAACACAAATTCCCAGCTCGGCGAACAGAACCACAACAACGAGCACCCGAGCTACAAATCTTCTCCCAAACTTTGAATCTGGAATAATTGCCAAGTAGAACACATGGCTACAGGGATACTGTAGAAGGGAGAGTTTCGGATACCTGCATAATTGGGGCTCATTCGGTGTAGGTGGGACCTCTTCAAACAGGATGGTTTTTTTTACACCTGAACCAGAGGCAAACCAATATCTTGGTGGGGGGGGGTGGATTTGCTCTCGCTATTTGAGTGGGTTTAAAATCATTCAGCAGCGGGATGTGAACCTAAATTAAACTTTCAGTCTTCAGGAGGTTGAGAGTAGTGAGGTCAGAAATGTTTTTTCAAGGTCACAAGAGCTCACTGGCAAACAGGAAGGTGGTTCGAAGTGTGTCTACTTCAACGCCAGAAGCACCGGAATAAGGTGGGTGAACTTGCAGCATGGGTTGGTACCTGGGACTTCGATGTTGTGGCCATTTCGGAGACATGCATAGAGCAGGGACAGGAATGGTTGCTGCAGGTTCTGGGGTTTAGATGGAAGAAGGTGAAGATTGCAGATGCTAGAGATCAGAGTTGAGAGCGTGGTGCTGGAAAAGTACAGCAGGTCAGGCAGCATCCAAGGAGCATGAAAATCAATATTTCGGGCATAAGCTCTTCATCAGGAATCCTGAAGAAATGCTTATCCCCGAAATGTCGATTCTCCTGCTCCGCAGATGCTGCCTGACCTGCTGTGCTTTTCCAGCACCACAGTCTCAATTTCGGGATTTTGATGTATCTGCAAGAACAGAGGAGATTGTAAAAGAGAGGGTAAAAGTGGCATTGTTAGTCAAGGACAGTATCACTGTAGCAGAAAGGACATTTGAGGACTCGTTTACTGAGGTAGTATGGGCTGAGGTTAGAAACAGGAAAGGAGCGGTCACCATGTTGGGAGTTTTCTATAGGCCTCCAAATAGTTCTAAAGATGTAAATGAAAGGATTGCAAAGATAATTCTGGGTAGGAGCGAGAGTAACAGGGCAGTTGTTATGGGGGCCTTTAACATTACAAAACATTGATTGGAAATACTATAGTTTGCATATTTTAGATGGTTTAGTTTTTGTTCAATATGAGCAGGATGGTTTCCTGACACAGTATGTAGACAGGCCAACAAAGATTGAGGCCATATTGGATTTGGTCCTGGGGAATGAACATGGCCAGCTGTTAGATTTGGAGGTAGGTAAGCACTTTGTTCATAATGACCACAATTTGGATGTGTTTTGTTAGGCAATGGAAAAGGATAGGTATATGCAGCAGGGCAAGAGTTATAGCTGGGGGAAAGGCAATTATTATGCGACTAGGCAAGATTTAGGATGCATAGTTTGGGGAAGAAAACTGCAGGGATGGGCACAATTGAAATGTGGAGCTTATTAAGGAACAGCTACTGCGTGTCCTTGATAAGTAGGTCCCTGTCAGGCAGGGAGGAAGTGGTCGAGCGAGGGAGCCGTGGTTTACTAAAGAAGTTGAATCACTTGTTACGAGGAAGGGGAAGGCTTATGTTAGGATGAGACATGAAGGTTCAGTTAGGGCGCTTGAGAGTTACAAATTAGCCAGGAAAAACCTAAAGAGAGAGCTAGGAAGAGCCAGGAGGGGACATGAGAAGTCATTGACAGGTAGGATTAAGGAAAACCCTAAGGCTGTCTCTGGGTATATCAGGAATGAAGGAATGATGAGAGAAAGATAATGGCCAATGAAAGATAGTAGTGGGAAGTTGTGAGTCGAGTCCAAGGAGAGAGGGGAGGCACTAAATAAATATTTTTCATTGGTATTCACACTGGAAAAAGACAATGCTGTCAAAGAGAATACTGAAAAACAAGCTACTAGACTAGACAGGACTGAGGAGAAAGTGAGGACTGCAGATGCTGGAGATCACGAGCCCTTCCTGAAGAAGGGCTCATGCCCGAAACGATGATTCTCCTGCTCCGTGGATGCTGCCTGACCTCCTGTGCTTTTTTAGATAGGATTGAGGTTCACAAGGAGGAGATGTTAGCAATTCTGGAAAGTGTAAAAATTGATAGATCCCCTGGGCCAGATGGGATTTGTCTCAGGATTCTCTAGGAAGCCAGGGAAGAGATTGCAGAGCCTTTGGCTTTAATCTTTATGTCATTGTTGTCTACAGGAATAGTGCCAGAAGGCTGGAGGTTAGTAAATGTTGTCCCCTTGTTCAAGAAGGGGAGTAGAGGCAACTTTGGAAATTAGAAACCTGTGAGCCTTGCTTCAGTTTTGGGTAAAGTGTTGGAAAAGGCAATAAGAGATCGCATTTATAATCATCTGGAAAGGAATAAGTTAATGAGGGATTTTCAACACAGTTTTGTGAAGGATAGGTCAATTGAGATGGTGACCAAACAGGTGGATAAGGGTAAAGCATTTGATATGGTGCATTTGGATTTCAGTAAGGTGTTTGATAAAGTTCCCCATGGTAGGCTGTTGCACAAAATACAGAAGTATGGGTTTGAGAGTGATTTAGCGGTTTGGGTCAGAAGTTGGCTCACTGAAAGAAGACAGAGGGTGGTGGTTGATGAGAAATGTTCATCCAGGAGTTCAGTTACTAGTGGTGTACCACAAGGATCTGTTTTGGGTACACTGATATTTGTTATTTTTATAAATGACCTGGATGAGGGTGCAGAAGAATGGGTTAGTAAATTTGCAGATAACACTAAGGTTGGTGGAGCTGTGGACAGTGCCAAAGGATGTTGTGGGTTACAGAGGGACATAGATAAGCTGCAGAGCTGGGCTGAGAGGTGGCAAATGGAGTTTAATGCAGAAAAGTGTGAGGTGATTCACTTTGGAAGGAGTGATAGGAATGTGGAGTACGGGGCTAATGGTAAGATTCTTGGTAGTGTAAATGAGCAGAGAGATCTTGGTGTCCATGTACATAAATCCCTGAAAGTTGCCATCCAGGTTGATAGGGTTGTTAAGAAGGCATACGGTATGTTAACTTTTGTTGGTAGAGGGATTGAGTTTTGGAGCTATGAGGTCATGCTGCAGCTGTACAAAACTCTGGTGCGGCTGCACCTGGAGTATTATGTAAAGTTCTGGTCACCGCATTGTAGGAAGGATGTGGAAGCTTTGGAAAAGATTCAGAGGAGATTTGTTAGGATGTTGCCTGGTCTGGAGGGAAGGTCTGATGAGGAAAGGTTGAGAGACTTGAGGCTGTTTTTGTTGGAGAGAGAAGGGTTGAGAGGTGACTTAATTGAGACATATAAAATAATCAGGGGGTTAGATAGGTTGGAGAGTGAGAGTCTTTTTCCGTAGATAGTGATGGCAAGCATGAGGGGACATAGCTTTAACTTGAGTAGTGATAGATATAGGACAGTTGTCAGACATAGATTCTTTACTCAGAGAGTTGACAGGGTGTGGAACACATTACCTGCAACAGTAGTAGACTCACCAACTTTAAGGGCATTTAAATGGTCATTGGATAAACATATGGATGAGAATGGAATAGTGTAGGTTAGATGGGCTTCAGATTGGTTCCACAGGTCAGTGCAACATCGAGGGCTGAAAGGCCTCTACTGTGCTGTAATGTTCTATATTCTCATAATAGTATGGTAATGGGAGGGGATTTTAAATTTTCAATCATAAACTGGTACTACCATAGTGTTAAGGGATTGGATAGAGAGGAATTTGTGCAAATGTGTGCAAGAAAATGTTCTGATTCAGTATGTAGATGGACCTATTCCAGAAGGAGCAAAACTTGGCCTTTTGTGGGGAAATAAGACATAGACATTGACTGAGGTGTCAGCGGGGGGAGCACTTTGGGTCAAGTAATCATAACTCCATGTGTTTCAGAATTATTATCGAAAACGTTAGACCTGATCGAAATATTTGAATTTTAATTTTGAGGAAGGCCAATTTTGATGATTTTGGACAAGAACTTGCAAATGTTGATCGAGGGCATTTATTCGCAGGTAAAGGAATGGCACAAGAATGAGATAAAGAGAATCCAGAGACATCATGTTCCTCTTAGGGGGTAAAGGGCAAGGCTGGGAGGAGAAGGGAGTGCTGGATGATGAGAGGAATAGGTTCGGGTTTAGAAAAAGAAGGAAACATATTTCAGCCAGCAGGGTTCGAGTGAATCTTGAGAGGAGTATAAGGGCAGTAGGTGAATACTCAAGAGGGAAATCAGGAGGGCAAAAGGGAAATGAGATAGCTTTGGCAAATAGGGTAAAGGAGAATGTAAAGGGATTCCACAAATACATTAAGGGCAAAAGAGTAACTAGGGAGAAAATAGGGCTACTTTAAGATCAGCAAGGCTGCCTGCGTGTGGAACCGCAAGAGATGGGTGAGGTACTAAACGAGAATTTCGCATCGGTGTTTACTGCAGAGAAGGATATGGAAAAGCGAGAACTTGGAGAAATAAATAACGATATCTTGAAAAGTGTCCACATTGCAGAGAAGGAGAATTCTGGACATCTCGAAACATATAAAACTCTGGGATCTGATCAGGTGTATCCCAGATCTATGTCGGAAGCTAAAGAAGTAATTTTTGTGTGTCTTGCTGTGAAATTTGTATCATCGATAGCCACAAGTGAGGTGCTAGAAGACTGGAAGTTGGCTAATTTGGTGTCACTATTTAAGAAAGGTGATAAGGAAAAAACAGGGAACTTTAGACCAGTGGGACAGACATCAATAATGGGCAAGTTGTTAGACAGGATTCTAAGAGACAGGATTTACATGCATTTGGAAAGGCAATGACTGATTAGGGATGGTTAACATGGCTTTGTGCTTGGGAAATCATGTCTCACTGATGTGATTGGGTTTTTTGAAAAGTAGTGAGGAAGATTGATGAAGGCAGAGCAGTGTCTATGGTCTGGGTGGTCTCCAGCAAGCTGGTTGATAAGGTTCTGCATGGGAGACTGGTGAGCAATGTTAGATCACATGGCATACAGGGAGAACTAGCCATTTGGATACATAACTGGCTTAAAGTAGTGGTGGTAGTGGAGGATTATTTTTCAGACTGGAGGCCTCTGATCAGCAGTGTGCCACAAGGATCAGTGCTGGGTGCACTGCTATTTTTGTCATGTATATGAATGACTTGGGTGTGATTATTCAAGGTATGGTTAAACATTTAGCAGAAGACGCCAGAATTGTTGGTGTGGGCGATAGTCGAGGAAGTTACCTCAGATTATTTTGATAAGGTGAGCCAATGGGTTGAGAGGTGGCAAATGCAGTTTAATAAAGATAGATGTGAGGTGCTTCATTTTGGTAGGACAAATCAGTTCAAGACATACGCACTTAATGGTAATGCCCTGGGGAATGTTGCCGAATAGAGAGACCCTGAAGTGCAGTTTGACAGTCTTGAGAGTGGAGTTGCAGGGGGACAGGGTAGCGAAGAAGGCGTTTGCAATGCTTACTTTAAGTGGTCAGTAATTGGGAAGTCATGTTGCGGCTGTACAGAACTTTTGTTCGGCTATTTTTGGAATACTGTGTTCAATTTTGATATTCATGCTACAGGAAAGATGTTGTGAAACTTGAAAAGGAGCAGAAAAAGCTGACAAGGATGTTGCCAGGGTTGGAAGGTTTGAGCGATAGGGAGAGGCTGAATAGGCTGGAGCTGATTTCCCTGCAGCACTGCAGGCTGATGGGTGACATTTTAGAAGTTTATAATATCACAAGGGGCTGGTCTAGGGTGAACAATGAAGGTCTTTCCCCAGTGTAGGGGAGTCCAAATGGAGAGGACATCGGATTGAGGTGAGATGGGAAAGATTTAAGAGAGAACTAAGCAGCAATCATTTCATGGAGAGGGTGGTGAGTGTATGGAATGAGCTGCCAGAGGAAGTAATGGAAGCTGGTACAATTACAACATTTAAAAGGGTACATGAATAGGTAAGATTTAGAGGGAAGTGGGCCAAGTGCTGGCAGTTGGGACTAGCTTGATTTCGGGGATCTGGTCGGCATCGAGAAGTTGAACTGAAAGTTCTGTTTCTGTTCTGCACATGTCTGTAGCTCTAAGACTTTATGAGTCACAGGTAGACAGGGCAGTGCAGAAGACATTTAACATGCTTGCTTTCAGTGGTCAGTGCATTGGTTATAGGAGTTGGGACGTCATTTTGCAGCTCGCTAGGACATGAATGAGGTCACTTTCAGAACACTACAAACAATTCTGGTTGCCCTGCTTGGGAAAGATGTAAAACTTGAACAAAAGATATGCAAGAATATATTGAGATGGAGGGTTTGAGCTGTAGGGAGAGGCTGAATAGGCTGGGGTAATTTTTTAGCTGGAACAATGGGGACTGAGGTGGGACTTTAAGGAGGTTAATAAAATCATGATGGGCATGGATATGGTGAATAGCTAAGGTCTTATTCCTGGGGTAGGGGAACCCAAAACTAAGGGCAGAATTTAAAGGTGAGAGAGGGAAGATTTAAAAGGGAGACAGAGTGTTGTGCAAGGATGGAATGTGCCACCAGAGAAAGTGCTGGAAACAGGATTAATTGCAACATTGAAAAGGATCTGAGTGCATATCTGAACAGGAAGAGTCGAGAGTTTTCAGGGCCCAATGCAGGCAAATGGGATGAGATCAGATTGGCATGTCTGGTTACCATGGATGAGTTAGACCAAAGGGTCTGTTTCTGTGCTGAATGATTCTCTGACGATGACTCTATGGCACAACAGACTGCATCCTATGTTCGAAAAATGATAAAGAACATGCGATCTAAGAAGCTGCCAATTGTAATACCACTGTTGAAAGAAAGAGAAAATGAGAAAGTAAGGAAACTGTAAACCAGGTAACCTGACATTCATTATCAGAAAAGTACTGTGTGCAGTTTGATCTCTAACCATGGAAGGATACGTTTGCATTGAAGGAGGTACCACTGGTGGTTCACTAGTTTGGATCTTGTGATCCGATGATCCTTACTGAATGGCTCAGTGAATTGGATCCATAGTTCCTGGAGTTTAGGTGAATGAGTGATCTATTGAAACATGCAAGAGACAGAATGTACTTGACAGAGTGAGAGAGGTGATATCCCTGAAAGGGGAATCCCAAGCACAGCAGGACAGTCTCAAGGCAAAGGGTTGATGGTTTTGGACTGAGATGAGGAGAAATGTCTTCATTCAAAGGCATGCAAATTTTTGAAATTCTCTTCCGCAGATGTTCCACAATTGAATATATTCAAAACAGAGACTGACATTTAGGGCCCTGGAAGGTGTTGTGGAACAGTGAGACTTTACAGTTCAGGCACATAATTCATTGGAAGTTATGACACAGGTGGGAAGAATGGCAAAAAGGTTATTTGGCACGCTTGCCTTCAGTGCTCAAACCATTGACCTGAGGAGTTGGGAGCTTCAGGTTGCTCAATGTTGATGCGGCCACTTTTGGAGTACTGAGTGTAGTCCTGGTCACCTTGATATATAGAGGATATTATCAAATTGGAGAGGGTACTGGAGAATGTTTCTGGAACTGAAGGTTTTGGGTTATCAGGAAAGCTGGATTCGCTGGAACCTTTTTCACTGGAGTGTAGGAGATTGACGGATGACCTTATAGAGATTTATAAAATCAAGAGTGACATGGATAAGGTGAATAACAAAGGTCTTTTCCCTAGGATAGGGATGTTCAAAACGATAGACCATAATTCTGAAGGTACAGAAGAAAGTATTAAGGAAATGGGCCAAACACAGACAAATGGAACTAAACTTGGTTGGATGGATAAGTTGGACTGCAGAGAATGTTTCTGTGCTGTATGATTCCAAGACTCAAAAGCATAGCAACATTCGTGGATGATACAAAAACAGATTAGAAAGCATGCTGTGATGAGGACATATAGCGGTTCCAGATGGACAATGATAGGCTAGGAGAATAGGCCAGAATCTGGCAGATGGAGTTTAATGTGGGTAAGTATGAGATTGTCCATATTGGTTGGAAAAACATCCAGGCAATTTATTATTTAAATGGGAAACAGATTAAAAGTTTGTCAGTGCAGAGGGATCTGGCATCTTTGTGCGTGAAACACAGTAAGCGGATATGCAGGTGCACCATGCAATAAAAAAGGCAATTGGAATCCTAGCATTGATTCCAAAAAGACCAGATTATAGAAATAATGAAGTGTTGTTGCAATTTTATAATGCATTGATAAGACCACATCTAGAAAATTGTCCAGCTTTGGTCTCCTTACTTGAGGAAGGATGTGTTGGCACTGAGGCAGTTCAGAGGTGGTGCACAATGCTGATTCCATGGAACATCAGGCTGTCATACAAGCAATGGTTGAATCACTACAGTTAAACTTGCTGGAGGTGAGAAGAATGAGAGGGTATCTGATTGAGGCATTTAAAAATATATAAAAGACTAAATGCAGATGTTGAACAGATGTTCCCCCTTGTGGGACAGTCTTAAACAAGAGGGCAGAGGTATAGAGTGAGAGGAGGTAAGTTCAAAATGGAGATGAGCAGTAACTATTCCTCTCAGAGAGTTGTGAATCTGTGGAGCTCACTGCCCAGAGTGCAGTGGAGGCAGAATCAAGCAACACATTCAAGGAAGAAATGGATATGTTTCTAATGAAAAGTGGGATAAAGGGCGAGGGGGAGCAGTCAGGAAAGTGAAGTTGAAACCAGAATTAGATCAGGCATGTTAAATTGTGAAGTGACTCAAAGGGCTGAGTTGCATACTCCCACTCCGAATACCTGTGTTTCTATGTTCCTATGTATGGAAATGGGGAGAGTATGGATACATCAGCGGTTGTCCTGTGTAACATCAGCAACGTGTATGATTTCTAAGTTCTGATTCAAGTTGAAGGTCCAGTCCAAGACAAGGTCAAATCTCAGTTTGTACAAAATTGCAATGGTCCAAATATGGTCCCTGAAAATGCCTGAAGCATTCTGATCTGAATAGTGTCAGATCTGTTGGTAGGATAGGTGTGGTCTGGGATAAGTTTGATTCTGAGTTAGTTCCTCTTCCAGCTCCTTCTCTATTCAGGGCATGGGCTTGTCCTCAATGAGAATTTAATCCATTTGGTGATTGATCCTGTGACTAAGGAATTTTGGATGTTTTATTTCACTAAACATGCTTGTTGTAATTATTGTCATGAGAGTTTTAAACAGGGATGAAATCTATCCAATCATTTAATTTTATGTATCAAATTCCCATCCTTCCTCTATATGTAAGGCACAAAGTGTATTGCTAAATAATTTACAGTTTTGTTTTGTCTCCTGTCTCTTTTACAGTAAATTTACTGGCGATTATCATTCTGGCCCGGGGAAAGTGTGGCCTCTACACCTGCACCTCTCGGTACCTGGTTGCCATGGCATCTGCAGACCTATTGGTCATTATCATTGAGGTCATGTTGTGGCGCATCCTTTATTATTATGTCCCAGGTTCATTTCTGTACATCACACCGGTATGCAACGTTATGAATATCCTGAGGCGCGCGGTGACTGACTGTTCTGTTTGGTTCACTGTCACTTTCTCCTTTGATCGATTTGTGGCCATTTGTTGCCAAAAGCTGAAAACAAGTTATTGTACTGATAAAGTTGCTTTGGTGATTCTATCAATATCTTGTATTCTGTTCTGTTTAAAATGTGTCCCCTACTACTTTACACTTGAAGCTGGTGAGGTAATCAACAATGTCCCATGGTTTTGTTACATAAAAGAAAACTTTCACACTGAGCCTGGATGGATAGGATTTGATTGGTTTGACAAGATTATAAACCCATTGCTGCCGTTCACCTTAATTGTGTTACTGAACCCTCTGACAGTCAGACACATCAGTCGAGTCCGTAAGGGACTCAGGGGCGGAAGGAAAGTAGAGGATCATATTGACCCCGAGATGAAGAGCAGAAGGAAATCTATAGTTTTGCTTTTCAGCATATCGGGCAGCTTCATCCTTCTGTGGATGGCGTTTGTCATACATTTCTTATATTATTACACTGTTGGTGCAAATACCAGAGATTACAACAACTCACAATTCACATTTCAAAGAGTTGGATTTATGCTGCGGAATTAAAGTTGCTGCACAAATACATTTATTTATGTGGCCACTCAGTCCAAATTTCGAGAGCAATTCAAGAACCTGGTGAAATACCCGATTGCGTCAATGGTTCAAGTCATTCATGAGCAAACCAACCAGCAGCAGCCGAGAGGCAGGTTCCAGTGATTTGAATTCACTGGCGGAGTTCTTGTCCAAAGACTCTAAATAGAACCCAAAGCAGGAGTGATGCAATCTGGCAACATGTGAATAAGTGGAGTAGCAGTTGTGTCCAGGCCAGAGCAGGTACAGTGCTGGCTGCATAAGGGGAAAGGAAAAGTCTACCCTGAAATCTCAATCAGTTCGAATCTCACCTTACTTTTAATCGAGAAATGAAAATAGAATAAATTTTTTCGTACTGAACTCAATGTACTACAGATGCTGGAAATTGATATATGTGTATCCATTTATTCCTCCCTTTTCTTTCAGAAACATTCTACTGAGTATATCTTCCTTCCATTATCGCCAGATTGTCATAACCAATTTGTTTTTTTGAATACTTTATTCCACCCCCACCTCTATAATTCACTCTCTCTTTTTATTCCACTCTAACCATCTTCTCTTTTTCTCTTATTCTTGATTATGAATAATTGAACTCACTCCTGCTTTTTCTGATGACTAATGTACCTTCCAGATTTCTCCCCTCCTCATAGTCTGTGTCTTTGCGTGTGAGTCTCCATAAAAGCATATGGATGGTGGTGGTGTCCTATATCAGCATGGATACAAGGTTCATGGTCTAAAGTGAAACTGAGAGTGGGCATTCCTGGGTGTTCTTTGGGTTAGCAAACCTACTGAAGAAAATTTGGGACCTCAACATTTTCCAAATTTAATTCAGCTAAATGCGAGGTGCTGCATTTTGGGAAAGCAAATCTTAGCAGGACTTATACACTTAATGGTAAGGTCCTAAGGGAGTGTTACTGAACAAAGAGACCTTGGAGTGCAGGTTCATAGCTCCTTGAAAGTGGAGTTGCACGTAGATAGGATAGTGAAGAAGGCGTTTGGTATGCTTTCCTTTATTGGTCAGAGGACTGAGTACAGGAGTTGGGAGGTCATGTTGCGGCTGTACAGGACATTGGTTCGGCCACTGTTGGAATACTGCGTGTAATTCTGGTCTCCTTCCTATCGGAAAGATGTTGTGAAACTTGAAAGGGTTCAGAAAAGGTTTACGAGGATGTTGCCAGGGTTGGAGGATTTGAGCTATAGGGAGAGGCTGACCAGGCTGGGGCTGTTTTCCCTGGAGCGTTGGAGGCTGAGGGGTGACCTTATCGAGGTTTATAGAATTATGAGGGGCATGGATATGATAAATAGACAAAGTCTTTTCCCTGGGATGGTGGGAGTCCAGAACTAGAGGACATAGGTTTAGGGTGAGAGGAGAAAGATATAATAGAGACTTGAGGATCAACGTTTTCACACAGAGGGTGGTACATGTATGGAATGAGCTGCCAGACGAAGTGGTGGAGGCTGGTTCAATTACAACATTTAAAAAAGCATTTGGATGGGTATATGAATAGGAACGGTTTGGAGGGATATGAGCCGGGTGCTGGCAGGTGGGACTAGATTGGATTGGGATATCTGGTCGGCATGGGCAGGTTGGACCGAAGAGTCTATTTCCATGTTGTGCATCTCTATGGCTCTAAGTTATTTGTTTGGCATGGATGATCAGGCGGAGGTTGCTAGATTTGCTCATGAATCAAATGTGTTTGGAAAAACAAATTATAAAGTGGATGTAAAGTCACCTATAAGCTCTCTGAACAGTAGTTCAGCAAGAGAAAACAAATATTGAGTTAACGGACTTAAACTGGCGAGATGTGCAAGTGAAGAATGAAGAGAAGCAAATTATTAGCAATGAGTTGAAAGGTATAGAAAGTAACAAGAAAAGTGGAGTTGAGCAGACACAAGGTCAGCCATAATCAGATGAATTGGCAGATTAGGTCTTGAGGGGCTGAATTATCTATTCCTGCTCCTAGTTCTTATATTCTTATGTCTTATATATTCTTATATTTCCTTCCTACATGATGAGAGGGTGCAAGAGCTCTGGTCTACCCATAGATCTGGTTGTTGTAGAACATGAATTGCAAAGGCCTCCTAATACCATAAGTATAGAATGAAACACTCTACAAAACTCTGTGGTGTCTGCAATTTGTCTAACACTTTCCCCACATTTTCATCAATACTATTTTTGTAAATAACAAACAAAAAGGGTCCCAGTACTGAGGCTTAAGGAATTACTTTGGGAATAGTGATCACAATTCCAATAGTTTTAGAATACTCATGGACAAAGATGAGAGTGGTCCTGAAGGAAGAGCGTTAAACTGGGGGAAGGCCAACTGTACCAAAATTTGGCCGGAGCTGGGGAATTTAGATTGGGATTAGGTGTTTGAAGAGAAATCCATACTTGATACATGGGAGGCTTTTAAAGAGAGGTTGATTAGAGTTCAGGAGAGATATGCTCCTGTGGAAATGAGGGATAGAAATAGCAAGATTAAGGAACCATTGATGACAGGTGAAATTGTGAGACTAACTAAGAGGAGAAAGGAGGCGTATATAAGGTCTAGGTGACTGAAGACAGATGAACCTTCAGAAAAATATCGGGAATGTAGGACCAATCCGAAATGAGGACACGGCCGAGGGATATTTCGTTCAGTTAACTGAATTCTGGATAATCATATGCCGGATAACATAGTTTAGCCAAGCATTGGGACGTTGCGATATTAGGATAATCAACTGCAGATAATCGAGGTTCCTCTGCATAAGGAGCAGGAGGGTTCATAGAGAAAGAGTTGGCCCACTCAAGGACAAAAGGGGAAAGTTATGCATGGAGTCAGAGAAAATGGGTGAGATTCTTAATGAGTACTTTACATCAGTATTCACAGAGGAGAGGGACACAACAGATGTTGAGGTTAGGGACAGGTGTTTGGTTACTCTAGGTCAAGTCACCAGAAGGAGGGAGGAAGCATTGGGTATTCTAAAAAGCATTAAGCTGGAAAAGTCCCCAGGTCCAGATGGGATCTATCCCAGGTTCCTGAGGGAAGTTGGAGAGGAAATATCTGAGACCTTAACAGATACCTTTGCAATGTTCTTGAACATGGGTGAGCTCACGGAGGGCTGGAGAATTGCTAATGTTGTCTCCTTGTTTAAGAAGGGCAGCAGGGACAATCCAGGTATTTATAGACCATTGAGCCTGACATCAGTGTTAGGGAAACTGCTGGAGAAGATACTGAGGGATAGGAGCTATTCCCATTTGTTAGAAAGTAGGCTTAACAGTGATAGACAACATGTTTTTTTTGCAGGGAAAGTTATGCCTTACCAACTGAATAGAATTCTTTGAGGAATTGACAAAGTTGATTGATGAGGGAAGGGCTGTAGATGTCATACACATGGTCTTTAGTACGGCGTTTGATAATGTTCCCTATGGTAGGCTGATGAAGAAAGCAAAGTCACATAGGGTCCAGGGTGTACTAGCTAGATGGATAAAGAACTGGCTGGGGAAAGGGAGATAGCGAGGAGTAGTCGAAGGGCGTTTCTCAAAATGGAGACCTGTGACCAGTGATGTTCCACAGGGATCCGTGCTGGGACCACTGTCGTTTATGATATTCATAAATGATCTGAAGGAAGGTGTAGGTGGTCTGATTAGCAAATTTGCAGATGACACTAAGATTTGTGGAGTAGCAGGTAGAGAAGGGGACTGTCAGAGAATGCAGCAGAATCCAGATAGATTGGAGAGTTGGGCAGAGAAATGGCATCAAATTGGGCAAACGCAAGGTGATGCATTTTGAAAGCATTTTGAAAGCGAACTATACAGTAAATGGAAAAGCTGAAAATGTGTTGCTGGAAAAGCGCAGCAGGTCAGGCAGCAACCGAGAAACAGGAGAATCGATGTTTCGGGCATAAGCCCTTCTTCAGGAATGAGGAAAGTGTGTCCAGCAGGCTAAGATAAAAGGTAGGGAGGAGGGACTTGGGGGAGGGGCGTTGGGAATGCGATAGGTGGAAGGAGGTTAAGGTGAGGGTGATAGGCCGGAGTGGGGGTGGGGGCGGAGAGGTCAGGAAGAAGATTGCAGGTTAGGAAGGTGGTGCTGAGTTCGAGGGATTTGACTCAGACAAGGTGGAGGGACGGCAAATGAGGAAACTGGAGAAATCTGAGTTCATCCCTTGTGGTTGGAGGGTTCCCAAGCGGAAGATGAGGCGCTCTTCCTCCAGCCATGGTGTTGCTATGGTCTGGCGATGGAGGAGTCCAAGGACCTGCATGTCCTTGGTGGAGTGGGAGGGGGAGTTGAAGTGTTGAGCCATGGGGTGGTTGGCTTGGTTGGTCTGGGTGTCCCAGAGGTGTTCTCTGAAACGTGAAACACCTCTGGGACACCTGGACCAACCAACCCAACCACCCCGTGGCTCAACACTTCAACTCCCCCTCACACTCCACCAAGGACATGCAGGTCCTTGGACTCCTCCATCGCCAGACCATAGAAACACGACGGTTGGAGGAAGAGCGCCTCATCTTCCGCTTGGGAACCCTCCAACCACAAGGGATGAACTTAGATTTCTCCCATTTCCTCATTTCCCCTCCCCCCCACCTTGTATCAGTCAAATCCCTCGAACTCAGCACCACCTTCCTAACCTGCAATCTTCTTCCTGAATTCTCCGCCCCCACCTGCACTCCGGCCTATCACCCTCACCTTGACCTTCTTCCACCTATCACATTTCCAACGCCCCTCCCCCAAGTTGCTCCTCCCTACCTTTTATCTTAGCCTGCTGGACACACTTTCCTCATTCCTGAAGAAGGGTTATGCCCGAAATGTCGATTCTCCTGTTCCTTGGATGCTGCCTGACCTGCTGTGCTTTTCCAGCAACACATTTTCAGCTCTGATCTCCAGCATCTGCAGTCCTTACTTTCTCCTAGTAAATCGAAAAGGCCTGGGGAGAATTGATGTACAGAGAGAACTGCATGTTCAGGTACAATTGTTTCCTGAAGGTGGCAACGCAGGTCAATAGAGTGGTCAAGAAGGCATACGGCATGCTTTCCTTCATCGTACAGGGTATTGAGTATAAGAGTTGGCAGGTCATGTGACAGGTGTATAAGACTTTTGGTTCAGCCACATTTGGAATGCTGTGTACAGTTCTGGTCACCACATTACCAAAAGGATGTGGATGCTTTGGAGAGGGTGCAGAGGAGATTCACCAGAATGTTGCCTGGTATGGAGGGTGCTAGTTATGAAGAGAGTTTGAGTAGGTTAGGATTATTTTCATGAGAAAGAAGGAGGCTGAGGTGGGGGACTTAATTGATGTCTACAAAACTATGACAAGGAGTGACAGGGTAGATAGCAAGAACCTCTTTCCCCAGAATGGGGACTCAATTAGTAGGGGTCACGATTTCAAAGTGAGAGGGAAAGGTTTAGGGGAGATATGCATGGAAAGTTGTGAGAACATGGAATGCATTGCCAGTGGAGGTGGTAGTAGCAGGTATGATAGCATCACTTAAGATGTGTCTGGACAGATACACAAATGGGCAGGGAGCAGAGGGATACAGACCATTAGAAAATAAGTGACAAGTTTAGCAGGAGGATCTGGATCAGCGCAGATATGGAGGGCTGAATGACCTTTTCCTGTGCTATCTTTGTTCTTTGTTCTTTGCTTTGTAATATGTTGGGTATGTGGATTAGTTTAATCTTAGAGGAGGATAAAATGTCGGCACAATATTGAGGGTTAAAGGGCCTGAACTGTGCTGTAATGTTCGATGTTCTATGTAAATATGTCTACAGCTTTCTTGATGTGCAGGTGCCTGTGATGGACTGGGGTGGACAAAGTTAAAAATCACACAACACCATGTTATAGTCCAACAGGTTTATTTGGAAGCACGGGCTTTTGAATTGCTGTTTCTTCATCAGGCGGTTATGAAGAATCATAAGATACAGAATTTATAGCAAAGCGTGTCAGATTGTTGACACAGATACCACCATTACATGTGGGAAACCTCCCACCATGTATGTAACAAGTACTCATGTGACTTGATTATCTCATACGCTGCAGGCAAGGAAGCTCTGAGGCATGCTACAATGGCAAGAGCAGATGCTATAACAAATGAAGAATGGACTCCTCACAACAATCACCAGGCAGGAGTATTCCCTCCTAGTTGGTGAACACTTCAGTGGTGCTGGACAGAGGGTGGCGGTTGATGGGAAATGTTCATCCCATCCGGCCCAGGGATCTTATCTATTTCTGGATCTTCCAAAATTGTTAAAACCTCTTCTTTGTCAACCTCAATCCCATCTAATCTCGTTGCCTCTATCTCCGTATTCTCACTAACATTGCCCTTTTCCATGTGAACACTGACGAAAAGTATTCATTAATGCTTACCGTATGGCCTCATATTCCACACACAACTTCCCACTACTGTCTTTGATCGGCCCTAATCTTACTCTAGTCATTCTTTTATTCCTGATCTACCTATCGAAGGCCTCAGGGTTTTTCTTGATCCTATCAACCAACAACTTCACATGTTCCCTTCTGGCTCTTCTTAGCCCTCTCTTTAGATCTTTTCTAGCTAAATTATAAATCTCAAGACCCCAAACTGAGCCTTCATGCCTCATCCTCACATAAGCCTTCTTCTTCCTCTTGACAAGAGCTTCAAATTCTTCAGTAAACCATGGATCCCTCTCTCGACAACTACCTCCCTATCTGATCAGTAAATATGTATCAAGGTCCCACAGTCGCTGTTCCTTGAATAAGCTCCACATTTGAGTTGTGCCCATTCCCTGCAGCTTCCTTCCCCATCCTATGCATCCTAAATCTTGCCTTATCATATCATAATTGCTTTTCCCCCTGTTATATCTCTTTCCCTGTGCTATATACCTTTCCCTGCCCATTGCTGTTGTTAACATAACCAAATAATGGTCACTATCGCCAAAGTGCTTACCTACCTCCAAATCCAACACCTGGCCAGGCTCATTCCCCAGTAACAAATCCAATATGGCATTGTCCCTTGTTGGCCTGTCTACATGCTGTGTCAGAAAACCTTCTCGCACACATTGGATAAAAGCTGACAAAAACTAAAGTACTTAAACTGTAGTGTTCCCAGTAAATATTGGGGAAGTTAAAGTCCCCCATAACAACTAGTCTGTTACTCTAGCTCCTGTTGAGTCCTTTGAGATGGTGACCAAACGGGCGGATGAGGGTTAAGCAGTTGATGTGGTGCATTTGGATTTCAGTAAGACGTTTGATGAGGTTTCCCACAGTAGCTTATTGCACCAAATACAGATGCATGGGATTGAGGGTGATTTAGTGGTTTGGATCAGATGTTGGCTAGCTGAAAGAAAACAGAAGGTGGTGGTTGATAGGAAATGTTCATCCTGGAGTTCAGCTAGTAGTGGTGTATTGCAAGGATCTGTTTTGGGTCCACTGCTGTTTGTCATTTTTATAAATACCCTAAATGAGGGTGTAGAAGGATGGATTAAGACCATAAGACATAGGAGTGGAAGTAAGGCCATTCGGCCCATCGAGTCCACTCCGCCATTTGATCATGGCTGCTGGGCACTTCAACTCCACTTACCCGCATTCTCCCCATAGCCCTTAATTCCCCGAGACAACAGGAATTTATCAATCTCTGCCTTGAAGACATTCAGCGTCCCGGCCTCCACTGCACTCTGTGGCAATGAATTCCATAGGCCCACCACTCTCTGGCTGAAGAAATGTCTCCGCATTTCTGTTCTGAATTTACCCCCTCTCATTCTAAGGCTGTGTCCACGGGTCCTAGTCTCCTCATCTAACGGAAACAATTTCCTAGCATCCACCCTTTCCAAGCCATGTATTATCTTGTACGTCTCTATTAAGTCTCCTCTTAATCTTCTAAACTCCAATGAATACAATCCCAAGATCCTCAGCCGTTCCTCATATGTTAGGCCTACCATTCCAGGGATCATCCGTGTGAATCTCCGCTGGACACGTTCCAGTGCCAGTGCCAGATTAGTAAACTTGCAGATGACACCAAGGTCAGTAGAGTTGTGGACAGTGCCGAAGGATGTTGTGGGTTACAGAGGGACATAGATAAGCTGCAGAGCTGGGCTGAGAGGTGACAAATGGAGTTTGATATGGAAAAGTATGAGGTGATTCACTTTGGAAGGAACAACAGGAATAAAGAGTACTGGTCTAATGGTAAGATTCTTGGTAGTGTAGATGAGCAGAGGGATCTCGTACATAGATGCCTCAAAGTTGTCCCCCAAGTTGATAGGGTTGTTAAGAAGGCATATGGTTTTTTTTTAGATTAGATTACTTACAGTGTGGAAACAGGCCCTTCAGCCCAACAAGTCCACACCGCCCCGCCGAAGCGTAACCCACGTAACCTACATCTACATTTACCCCTTACCTAACACTATGGGCAATTTAGCATGGCCAATTCACCTGGCCTGCACATCTTTTGGACTGTGGGAGGAAACCGGAGCACCCGGAGGAAACCCACGCAGCCACGGGGAGACTGTGCAAACTCCACACAGTCAGTCGCCTGAGGCGGGAATTGAACCCGGGTCTCAGGCGCTGTGAGGCAGCAGTGCTAACCACTGTGCCACCGTGCCGCCCACTGACCTTGGTGTGTTAGCTTTTATTGTTGGAGGGATCAAGTTTCAGAGACATGAGGTCAAGCTGCAGCTGTACAAAACTCTGGTGCAGCCGCACTTGGAGTATTGCGTACAGTTCTGGTCACTGCATTATAGGAAGGATGTAGCAGCTTTGGAAAGGGTTCAGAGGACATTCACTAGGATGTTGCCTGGTATGGAGGGAAGGTCTTATGAGGAAAGACTGAGGGACTTTAGGCCGTTTTCTTTAGAGAGAAGAAGGTTGCGAGGTGACTCAATTGAGACATATCAGCTAATCAGAGGGTTAGATCGGGTAGACAGGGAGAGCCTTTTTCCTCAGATGGTGATGGCTAGCACAAGGGGACATAGCTTTAAACTTAGGGGTGATAGATATAGGACAGATGTCAGAGGTAGTTTCTTTACTCAGAGAGTTGACAGGGTGTGGAACGCATTGCCTGTAACAGTTGTAGACTTTAAAGGCATTAAAATGGTCATTGGATAAACATATGGATGAGAATGGAATAGTGTAGGATAGATGGGCTTCAGGTTGGTTCCACAGGTCAGCGCAACATCAAGGGCCGAAGGGCTTGTACTGCGATGTCATGTTCTATGTACTATGTTAGAGAAACTCCAGCTAACTTAAGAATGTAACTTAAAAGGAGCGATGGGATTTACATATTAAATACCTGAAAATATCATTTTCCATTCTACCAGATGAAAGACTTAATCTGAATCATTACAGCTCCATGATACTGAAAGTATTTTACTATAAATTCTATGGCTTATGATCCCATATTCCATAACCACCTGATGAAGGAGCAGCGCTCCGAAAGCTAGTGCTTCCAAATAAACCTGTTGGACTATAACCCGTTGTTATGTAATTTTTAACTGCATTTTTCTTGAATGACTTCAATGTTTTGCCATTATCCTGTGGCAGAGAATTCCATAGGCTCACCACTGTCTTGGTGAAGAAACTTCTCTTCAAATCTGTTCAAAATGGCCGACCCCTTAGCCTTAGTCTGTGACCTCCTGGTTCTGGTTCCTCCTCTCCCCATCCCATTGTCTCTGATGCTGAGAATAATTCCAGATGCTCTGCCATTTTATTTTTAGTTTCTCTTTCAGTTCTTCTTTTGGATGTCGATACAACTATGTTACTGTAACTCAGTTCAGAGTTTCTTAGCTGTCCACCTTACTGTGGCTCTGCAGTAGGCAGCTTCTACACCTATTTGAAACAACCATCCCTTGGACTTCACTGCTCTCATGAATATCATTCCAAACTAATTTAATCCACTGAGCAGATACTTCTGTTGTGGTGGAACATAGAATCCCACCTTTAATGATTAATCCAAGTGTCTGATTGATCACTACAGCAGCAATGTAACCTCATACCCTCCAGTCATGCATTAAATGGACTGATGACGTTCCTGGCTGAACTCATATGTGAAAGATCTGGGCAGGAGCCAAAACATATGACTCTACGATATGAACACTGAAACAACAGTGTGACTGGGCCTGGCACTCACTCATCTACCAACACCCAGCTGAGAATCAGCTCATGGTAAGTCATAATCAAAGAACAAAGTCACTCCTCACTGAGTGTAGCTAGAAAGTCAGAACACACCTTGATAGTCAGGCTTTTGTCACTCCAACTTCATAAATGTCTGCCTGAGTGGTCTCTCTGCTGGTGAAATTTTGTGGCTCTTATGGTTGCTACAGAGAAGCCAGTTTTTTTTCTTCAGGGTTTTTTTTTGTTTGAGTACCTGACAATGTACTCAATCTCTTAGTCGACTGTGTCTAAAATGTCTTCTTGCTTTATTAAATTATTTGTTTCTGGCCTTTGAGAATCACTGAGATCACTTGACTATTGTGGTAAGGCATGTTTGGGAATTGTACGTAAAACAGTTCTGTGTGTAAAAGCCACTGATCTATGGATACCTGATTGAGTCGATAATGTAGTGAGTGTTTCCTGTTTAAAGATGTTATCTCCTAGCTCAGAGGTACAGACACTACCACTGAATCACAATAGTCTTCTAAGTGGATGCTTTTTTTTATACTGAAATGGTTTGAGCAGCAACAACACAAATTAATGGATGACATTTAATGAGTGGACATCAGGCTGAGTATGAAGTAGAGAATTTACAATTGATGTTAGCACCCAAGCAGTGAAATGGGAAAATATCCAGAACTTCCAGTTAATAATATCTGATGCATGTAATGAGGATTTGTCATGTGTGGAGATTGGATCGTGATCTCTTGCGACCCTTTCTCCTGGACTCAATAGCAGCTCACAGATTTTGATTAGGACTGGAAATTACATTGAAACTGGGAATGAGAAATGTGAGCAAATGAAGATCCTACATTGCATTGTACATTTTCAGCCATTGAATTCAATCAAATCTGACATCAGACAAAGAAATCTGTTCATCTCAGTGTGGAACATGCTCATTCTTAAGGGGTTCATTAGCTCACTTGGGTGGATGGCTGCTTTGTGACGCGGAGAGATACTGATAGTAGGACCTTAGTTCCCATACCAGTTAAGGTCACCCTGAAGGTCCTGCCTTCTCAACCCTGTGGTAACCCTCAGGTTAAACTCACCAGCCACCTCTCTGTCCTAAGCGAGTGACCCTCCAGGACAATGGTGACTTTGCTAAAACTAAACATCCACAATATCCAGAAATTCTGGAGAAGAGAATCATAAAATCTCACAAGCTATTCCGTGAAGAGCATTCTCTCAATTTTAGGGTTACTACTCACCCTGAGACTGTACCTGGCTTTGCCAAAACCTCCCCGGACCTCATCCGAACAGATATAGGAATAAGCACGTTCCACTTTTTTTTTTGATCATGACTGATCATCAACTCAGTATCCTGCTTTTGACCTTTGTATCCCATTAGCTTGAAGAACAAAATCTAACTCCTTCTTTCCAGCCAAATTTGCCATGTTTAGATGAACCATCAAACTGAAAGACAGCGTTTACATTCACTGGGCAGTGGATCTCTGGTAACATCAATGAAGAGACAACCATCCCCCTTGGGCATTTTGACAAACTCTCTCTATGGTGATCAGATGTTCCCTATCTTGCCAATTCTGCTGGATGAATGGTGGGATTTTGCTGTAGGAATATTGTTTGCCCTGTTCTTTACTGTGTCCACACTATAAAATTTCTTCTAAAATGTGTTGCAATCTTTTTTTTTTAACAGCAGCAGAGGGAGAGGCTGCAGCAAGGACCAGGTGGCTGCCAAGAATATATTTGGGTAGTGGCTGAACCCAAGACACTATACGTCCTCCTCATCCAACCAAAAAAAGACTCTGGTGGGTTGATAAGGTAAGGCTCTTCCATTTCTTCTGTATTGTGTGTTTGGTTAAAGTTTATTTTTTTAAATTTGTTTATTAATTGGTTATTTGAACAAGACCATACCAGAGAAGTACTAGAATTTTTTTAAACTCATAAATTTGTATAAATTAATAAATTAGTTAACTAGATAGAGATGGCTGTGCAGGTGATGTGCTGTAGCTGCATGATGTGGGAGCTGGCTGTTCCCATTGTGAACAGCAGTGAGCACATCTGCAGCAAGTGTTGGTCGTTGGAGGAACTCTGGCTCAGAGTTGATGATCTGGACTCTGAGCTTCAAACACTGCAGCACATCCGGGAGAGGGAGAGTTACCTGGACGCTTTGTTTCAGGAGGCAGTTACACCTGGGAGATTAAGCAATTCAAATTCAGTTAGTGATCAGGGACAGCAGGGTGTGATTGCAAGTGAGGCAGGCAAGGGGATCCTGAGTTCAGGAATGGATGAGCCTCAGCTTTTGACCTTATCCAACAGGTATGAGGTACTTGCTCCCTGTATGGAGGAGGAAAAGGGCTGCGGGCAAGATGTGCCAGCTGACCATGGCACCATGGTGCATAAGGTCATTCTAGAGGTGGGAGAGCAAAAGACAAATGTTAGTTATCGGGGATTCTATAATTAGGGAGATATATAGTATCCTTTGCAAGCCGATTAGGAGGCCCGTATGGTGTGTTACCTGCCCGGTGCCAGGGTGCAGGACATCCCTGACCAGTTTGAATGGATATTGGAGAAGGAGGGGGAGGGGGAGGATCCAGTTGATGTGGCCCACGTTGGGACTAACAACATAGGCAAGGCTAGGATGGAGGACCTGTTTGGGGATTATCAAGCACCAGGAGCGAAATTAAGGAACAGGTCTTCGATGGTCATAATCTCCGGATTACTGCCCAAGCCACATGCAAATTGGCTTAGGGATAAGAAAATTTGGGAAGGAAGCATGTGGCGAAGGGAATGGTGTGGAAAGAGGGATTCCATTTCATGGGGCATTGACATCAGTTTTGGAACCAGAGAGATCTGTACCAATGGGATGGTCTCCACCTGAACTGATCCGGAACCAGTGTTCGAGCGAAAAGGATAAGTAGGGTGGTCACTAGGACTTTAAACTTGTGAGTCGGGGGGAAGGGAGAGGGAAAGGGACAGGAAGTATGATGGCAAACACAAAGATAAGCAACAGGATAGCATGTACGCAGGAGGGTTTATGTTCAAGGCAGACTATGAAAGAAGCAAAAAGGAAGGATAATTCAGGAGATATTAGAGATGATGAAAATCATGAGGGTAAGAAAGTTACCAAGAAGGACTTTACCTGAATGCTCATAGCATTTGGAACAAGGTAGATGAGTTAACAGTGCAAATCATCACAAATTCACATTATTTAGTAGTCATTATGGAGACATGGTTATAGGATGGTCATGAGTGGGAGATAAATATTCAGGTCTATCAGAGTATTCGGAAGGACAGACAGGAACGTAAGGAGGTGGTGTAGCTCTGATATTCAAGGGCGATATCAGGGCGGTGCTGAAAGATGATATGGGTTCTGTGGAGAATAAGGTTGAATCCATTTGGGTGGAAATTAGAAATTCTATGAAGAAAAAGTCACTGATAAACATAATAAAAGCCATAAAATAATGACATCACATTGGGGCGAACAATAAACAAAGAAATAACTAATATCTGTAATAATGGTATGGCTATAATCTACATGTCAATTGGTCGAACCAGGTTGGTCAGAGTAGCCTTGAGGAGGAGTTCATTGAGTGTATCCGTGATAGTTTCCTTGAACAACCTGTAATGGAACTGACGAGGGAGCGAGTTATCCTATATCTGGTCCTGTATAATGAGACAGACCTCATAGTCAGGGATCTTCTTGGAAGAGGCAATCACAGTATGGTTGCGTTTAGAATACAGATGGAGAGTGTGAAGATTAAATCCAAAACCTGGGTCCTGTGCTTAAATAAGGGAGACTAGAATAGAATAGGAGGGGACTTGGCCAAAGTAAACTGGAAACAAAAATTTTATGGTGGGACAGTTGACGAACAATGGAGGACATTCAAAGCAATTTTTCAAATTGCTCAGCAAAAATATATTCCAATGAAAAGGAAGAACTGTGAGAAAAGGGGTAATCTGACATGAATTTCAAAGGAAACAAGGGAAGCTATCAAATTGAAAGAAAAGGCATACAAAGCGGCCAAGACCAATAGGAAACTAGAAGTTTGGGAAAACTTTAAAGGTGAACATAAAGCCCCCAAAAGAGCTTTAAATAAAAGTAAGATAGAACATGAGGAAAAAAAAAACGAGCACACGTCTGGCAGATGGAATACAATGTCAATAAATGTGAAATCATCCATTTTGGTCGGAGTAGCAGTAAAAAGGACTATGATTTTATATTAGATTACTTACAGTGTGGAAACACCGCCCCGCCGAAGCATAACCCACCCATACCCCTACATCTACCCCTTACCTAACACTACAGGCAACTTAGAATGGCCAGTTCACCTGAACTGCACATCTTTTGGACAGTGGGAATAAACCGGAGGGAACCCATGCAGACACAGGGAGAACGTGCAAACTCCACACAGTCAGTCGCCTGAGGCGGGAATTGAACCCAGGTCTCAGGCGCTGTGAGGCAGCAGTGCTAACCACTGTGCCACCATGCCGCCGTGCTGCATTTGAATGGTAAAAAGTTGCAGCATGCTGCTATGCAGAGGGACCTGGGTGTCCTTGTGCATAAGTCACAGAGGGTTGGTCTGCAGGTACAGTGAGTTATTAGGAAGGCAAATGGGATTTTGTCCTATGTTGCTAAAGGAGTTGAATTTAAAAGCAGAGAGGTTATGTTGCAGCTGTACAGGTGCTGGTGAGGCAACACCTGGAGTATTGCTTGCAGTTTTTGTCTCCTTACTTGAGAAATGATATACTGGCACTAGAGGGGGTACAGAGGAGGTTCACCAGGTTGATTCCGGAGTTGAGAAGGTTGGCTTATGAGGAGAGACTGAGTAGACTGGGATTAGATTGATTGGAATTTAGAAGAATGAGGGGGGATCTTATAGAAACATATAGAATTATGAAGGGAATAGATAAGATAGAAGTAGAGTGGATGTTTCCACTGGCAGGTGAAACTAGGACAAGAGGGCAGAGACTCAAGATGAGAGGGAGCAGATTTAGGACTGAATTGAGATGGACCTTCTTCACCCAGAGGGTGGGTAATCTATGGAATTCCCTGCCCAGGGAAGCAGTTGACGCTACTTCAGTAAATGTTTTTAAAGCTAAGATAGATTTTTTTGAACAATAAAGGAATTAAGGGATACAGTGAGAGGGTGGGTAAGTGGAGCTGGGTCCACGAAAAGATCAGGTATGATCTTATTGAATGGTGGAGCAGGCAACATGGCCTATTAGTTCTTATGTTATGTAAGGTGCACAAGGAACAGGGCGGTTGTCTTGGGTGACTTCAACTTCCCTAACATTGATTGGAACGTCCTTAGTGCAAATAGTTTGGATGGAGCAGATTTTGTCATGTGTGTCCAGGAAGGATTTCTGAATCAATATATAGATAGGCCCACTAGAGAGGAGGCCATATTGGATTTGGTGCTTGGCAACGAAGCAGGTCAAATGTCAGCTCTCTTGGTGGAAGACTATTTTGGTGATAGTGATCATAACTCTCTGATTTTTACTTTTGTCATGGAAAGGGATAGGTTCAGATGGTGTGGGAAAGTATTTAATTAGGGGAGGGGCTACTAGGCAGGAATTGTGGAGCATAAACTGGGAGTAGAAATTCTCAAGGAAATGCACAGCATAAATGCGGATGTTGTTTAGGGAGCACTTGCTTTGAGTGCTGGATAGGTTTACTCGACTGGAATAAAGAAGGGATGGTTGGATGAAGGAACCTTTGATGACAAGGGATGTGGAACATCTGGTCAAGAGGAGGAAGGAGGCTTACTTAAGGTTGAGGAGGCAAGGATCAGACAGGACTCTAGAGTGTTACAAGGCAGCCAGGAAGGAACTGAAGAATGGACTTAGGAGAGCTAGAAGGAGGCATGGAAAAGATTTAGCAGGTAGGATTAAGGTGTTCTACACTTCTGTGAGGAACAAGAGGATGGCCAGAGTGAGGGTAAGGCCGATCAGAGAGAGTGGAGGGAACTGGTGGCTGGAGACGGAGGAAGTAGGAGAGGTCCTTAATGAATACTTTGCTTCAGTATTCACTCGTGAGAGGGACCTTGTTGGTTGTAAGGACAGTGTGAAACAGACTGATATTTTCTAACAGGTTGATGTTAAGAAGGAGGATGTGCTGGAAATTTTGTAAAACATGAGCACAGATATGTCGCCGGGCCAGACAGGAGATACCCTAGGTTACTATAGGAGGCGAGGGATGAGATTGGAGGGCTTATCCATCAAGGCACTAGGGGTATAGCTCAAAATTAAGATGAGTGCTATCACTCTGATAGGATTATACAGTAGACCTACCAACAGCCACAAATACATTGAGGAACAAATATGTTGGCCGATTTTTCAAAGATGTTAGACTGAAAGGTCTGTTTTCGTGCTGTGCATCTCTATAGCTCTTTGCAATAACAACAGAGTTGTCATAGTGGGTGACTTTGACTTCCCCAGTATTGACTAGGACTCCCTTCGATAAAGAAGCTTAGATGGGGCAGAATTTGTTAAGTATATCCAAGAGGGTTTCTTGAAATAGTATGCCTATAGTCCACCTTGAGGGGTCATACTGGGCATTATACAGGCTAATGAGCCTAGTCAGAGAGTTTGGGAGAGCATTTTGGAAATAGTGATCACAATTCCTTCAGTTTGAAGATAACTATGAATAAGGATATGTGACTAGGCACCAAATCGAGGGAGGGTAAATTATGTCAGCATTAGGCAGGAGCTTAGGAGCATTAATTGAGAGAAGCTATTGTTATCTAAGTCCACATTTGACATGTGTGAACTGTTTAAAAACTTGCAGATGAGAATTCAGGATGGGTATGTTCCAGCAAAGAGGAAGGATGAGGATGGCAAGGTAAGGGACCCTTGGATAACTAGGGAGGTTATGAATTTAGCCGAAAGGAAAAAAGAAGCCTATGTAAGTTTTAGGAAACTAAAATTGGGCAGGGCCCATGAGGAATATAAAGAAAGCAAAAAAGAACTCAAGCAGGGAAATAGGAGTGAAAGAAGGGGCCATGGAATGATCTCAGGAAGTAGGGCAAAAGAGAATGTCAAGGCATTCTGCAGACACATGAAAAATGAGAGAATAACTTGGGAGAAGCTAGGATAACTCAAGGATAAAGGAGGGAACTTGTCCTTGGAAGCAGAAGATGTGGGTGAGATCCAAATAAATACTTTGTGTCAATATTCATCCAGGAGAAAGACATGGAACATAGTAAGATTTAAGATGAGCTACATTTTGAGATCAAGAAAGAAGTGGTGCTTGGTCTCTTGAAGAGCATTAAGGTAGGTAGGTCCCAAGGCCTGATGGTATCTACCCCAGGTTATTGGGAGAGGCAAGAGAGGAGATAGCTGGGACCTTGACCAAGTTCTTTGTATCCTCATTAGCCACTGGAGAGGTCCCTGAGGACTGGTGATTAGCTAATGTTCTTCCTCTGTAAAAGAAGGGAAACAAAGATAATCCAGGAAACTATAGACCATTGAGTCTCACATCTGTGGTTAGCAAGTTATTGGAGAGATTTCCTAGGGACAGGATTTTGTGCACATTTGGGAAACCAAGGCCTGATTAAGGACAGTCAGCATGGCTTTGTGCAGGGCAAGTCATGTCTTACCAACTTGATTGAATTTTCTGAGTCGGTGACAAAGGTGATCGATAAGGGTAGATGTTGTCTATATGGATTTTAGTAAGGTCCCTCATGCTCGGCTCACCCAGAAGATTAAGATGCATGGGATCCATGGTGATTTGGCTGCGTGGATTCAGAATTGGCTTCAGAAGGCAGAAAGTAGTGGTGGAAGGGTGTTTTTCTGTCTGGAGGTCTATGACTCATAGTGTTCCGCAGGGATCTACACTGGGACTTTAGCTGTTTCTGATCTATATAAAAGACTTGGATGAAAATGTGGATGAATGGGTTAGTAAGTTTACAGATCAGTGGAGTTGTGGACAGTGTAGGTTGTCAAAGGATAAAGCAGAATATAGGTCAGTTGCAGATATGGGTGAAGAAATGGCAGATGGAGTTTAATCCAGGTAGGTATGTGGTGCTACACTTCGGGAGATCAAATATTAAGGAAAATTATCGTGTTAATGGCAGGACCTTGAACAACACTGATGTATAGAGGGATCTTGAGGGTCAAATCCATAGCTTCCTGAAAGTGGCCACACAAGTAGATAAGGTGGTAAAAAAGGCATTTGGCATCCTTGCCTTTATTAGTTGGGAAATTGAGTACAAGAGTCAGGATGTCATGATGCGGCTTTGTAAGGCTTTGGTTAGGCCACACTTAAAGTATTGTGTTCAATTCTGTTCATCCCATGACAGGAAGGACATGGAAGCTTTGGAGAGAGTGCAGAAGAGGTTTAACAGGATGCTGCCTGGAATAGAGAGTATGCACAATAAGGAGAGGCTAGAAAATCTAAGATTGTTTTCTCTTGAGTGGTGGAGGCTTAATAGAGACTTTATAGAAGTCTTTAAAATTATGAGATGCATAAATAGATTTGGCGGTCAGGATCCAGAGTTAAAATGTCCAAAACTAGGGCGCATACATTTAAGGCAAGTGTAAGAAAGATCAGAGGATATGTGAGGGGCAAGCGTTTTACCCAGAGAGTGGTAGGAGTGCGGAACACATTGCTGGGGTGGTGGTGGTGGAGGCAGATACGATAAGGGCATTTTAGTGACTTTCAGATAACCACATGGCACGAAGATTGGTGGCGTTAACAACGATTGTCAAAGGATGTAACAGGATTGATTGGCGACTTAGGCACAGAAATGGCAGATGGAGCTTAATTCAGACAAATGTGAGGTGATGCATCTCGGAAGATACTATAGATGGCAAAACCCTTAGGAACATTGCCATACAGATGGATCTGGGCGTGTATGTCCACAGTTCCCCAAAAGTGACAACGTAGGTTGCCAAGGTGATTACGAAGGCATATGGCATGCTTGCCTTCATCGGTCGGGGAATGGAGTACAAGAGTTGACTATGTTGCAGCTATATGAAACCCTTGTGAGGCCTCATTTGGAATATTGAGCAAAAGAGAACAAAGAACATTACAGCACAGGAACAGGCCCTTCGGCCCTCCAAGGTTGTGCCAATCCAGATCCTCTATCTAAACTTAGAACATAGAACATAGAACAATACAACGCAGAACAGGCCCTTCTGCCCTCAATGTTGCACCGACCTGTGAACTATTCTCAGCTCGTTCCCCTACACTATCCCATCATCACCCATGTGCTTATCCAAGGATTGTTTAAATCTCCCTAATCCGGCTGAGTTAACTACATAACTGCTTGTCACCTATTTTCTAAGGATCTGTATCCCTCTGCTCTCTACCCATTCATGCATCTGTCAAGATACATCTTAAATGACACTATCGTGCCCGCCTCTACTACCTCCCACTGGTAATACATTCCAGGCATCCACCACCCTTTGTGTATAGAACTTTCCATGCACAACCCCCTTAAAATATTTCCCTCTCATCTTGAACTCAAGACCCTTAGTAATTGAGTCGCCCGCTCTGGCGAAAAGCTTCTTGCTATCCACCCTGTATATACCTCTTATGACTTTGTAGACCTCAATCAGGTTCCCCTTCAAATTCTGTCTTTCTAATGAAAATAATCCTTATCTACTCAATGTCTCTTCATAGCAAGCGCCCTCCATACCAGGCAACATCCTGATGAACCTCCTTTGTACCCTCGCCAAAGCATCCACATCCTTTTGGTAATGTGGCGACCAGAACTGTACACACTATTCCAAATTTGGCCCAACCAAAGTCTTATACAACTGTAACATGACCTGCCAACTCTTGTACTCAATACACTGACTGATGATGGAAAGCATGCCGTATGCCTCCGTGACCACTCTACTGACTTGCATTGCCACCTTCAGGGAATGATGGACCTCAATACCCACATCTCTCTGTACATAATTTTCCCCAGGGCTTTTCCATTTACTGTATAGCTCGCTCTTGAAGTGGATCTTCCAAAATACATCACCACACATTTACCCGGATTGAACTCCATCTGCCATTTCTCTGCCCAACTCTCCAATCTATCTATATTCTGCTGCATTCTCTAACAGTTCCCTTCACTATCTGTTACTCCACCAATCTTAGTGTCATCTGCAAACTTGCTAATCAGACCACCTATACCTTCCTCCAGATCTGCTGTTTTGGTCACATCATTATCAGAACGATGCGGAGAAGGTTCACCAGGATGTTGCCTGGTCTTGAGGGTATTGCTTATGAGGAAGGGTTAAACAGACTAGGATTGTTTTCACTGGAAAGACAGCAGTCGAGAGGAGACTTGATAGAAGTCTACAAAATTATGAGAGACATGGATAGGGTGGACAGTCAGAGGCTTTTTTTCAGGGTTGAAGTTTCAATTACGAGGGAGCACAGGTTCAAGGTGAGAGAGGGGAAGTTTAAGGGAGATGTGTGAGGGAGGTTTTTCACACAGACAGTGGTAAGAGCCTGGAACGCACTGCCAGATTAGGTGGTGGAGGCAGGCATGTTGGTGACATCTCAGAGGTATCTGGATGGTTACATGAATAGGGAAGGAATAGAGGGATACAGACCGAATAAGGCAGAAACTTTGCTATGTAGTTTAGTTAGAGCATCATGATTTGCACAGGCTTGGGGCGGGGGAGCGAAGGGTCTGTTCCAGCACTGCTCTTTTGTTCTTTGTTCACATGAATATGCAAGGAATGGAGAATTATGGACCATAGGCAGGCAGAAGGGGTTAGTTTAATTTGGCGTTATGTTCAGTATAACAGCAGGGGCTGAAAGACCCATGTCAGTGCTGTAAAATTCCAAGGGATGATAATAGGGGACAATATAATAACAGGAATGGCACCTTGTTTTAGCAGTGAAGAGCGTGAGTCCAGTAGGTTGTGTTTCCTTCCCATGCTGCATTTCAGGATATTGGTGCAAGGCTGAAGACAAGCTTGCAATGGAATGGACTGGATACCATTTTACTGATCCATGTCGGTACTGACAACATATACCAGGCAAGAAACTAGGTCCTGCTGAGTCACTATCAGGACCTGAGTGTCTAATGAAGAAGCTGAACGTCAGAAGTCTAGATTAATATCTATGCCAAGTGTTAATTGGCATAAGGTTAGGGAGATACATTGAGACTCAGGGACTGGTGTGGGAGAAATAGGCTCTAGTTCTCTCATCAGAGATGCTGCCAGACCTGCTGAGGTTATATTTCAGTTTTCCAGGAACAGTACTGTTTTCTCTTCATGCCTTTTCTGTCTTTTATTACTCAATGTTTCATTGGCAATATCTAATGTTTGCCATTTCCCCCTTCAGCTGATCCTGTCACATTTCAGGATCTATGCACATGAACACCAAGCAACTCTAATCCTGTTCACATTTAAACGCTGTAGTTTGGTCGTTGCTTTCTCTCTTTAGTTTTTTATACTAAACTCCATCACTGCAATCTTCAGTCTGTTAAATTCCCCAAACCACTTTCTGCTGTTTACTGGTGATATTATCCTTTGGAGAAAGTGAGGACTGCAGATGCTGGAGATCAGAGCATCCAAGGAGCAGTTGAATCGATGTTTCGGGCATGAGCCGAATAAGGCTTCCTGAAGAAGGGCTCATGCCTGAAAAGTCAATTCTCCTGCTCATTGGATGCTGCCTGACCTGCTGCGCTTTTCCAGCAACACGTTTTCAGCTCTGATATTATCCATAGCCTATCTATGCACTAATGACTGGTATCCTCGCTATCTACACCAATTCCAAGTTTGGTGTCCAAGAAAATGGGCGGCACGGTTGCACAGTGGTTAGTACTGCTGCCTCACACCGCTAGAGATCCGGGTTCAATTCCCGCCTCAGGTGACTAACTGTGTGGAGTTTGCACGTTCTCCCCGTGTCTGCGTGGGTTTCCTCCGGGTGCTCTGGTTTCCTCCCACAGTCCAAAGATGTGCAGGTCAGGTGAATTGGCCATGCTAAATTGCCCGTAGTGTTAGGTAAGGGGTAGATGTAGGGGTATGGGTGGGTTGCGCTTCGGCGGGGTGGTGTGGACTTGTTGGGCCGAAGGGCCTGTTTCCACACTGTAAGTAATCTAAAAAAAAATCTTGATTGCTTTTTCTCTATATATGAACATCTGTGTCATTTTTATATAGAAAAAACAAGAACAAAACAAATCCTTGCATCAAAAAATAACTTGGTTGCCATTCTGCTGTTTGCAAGTTGCAGCAAATTACGATCACTTAGCATTATTCTGTCCCAACACATAATTCCTTCATGGTGACCTTGAGCCATTTATTACAACAGCTTCAGTTTTTCTACAGCCTCTCTTATAATTTGTGAAGCACTTTGGATGGCCTTACCTTCATTCATCTTTTATTTCATCAGAAAGTTATATTTGTTTAATTTGAGATCCACACTGACTCTCCTTGAACAGTCCTCTCCAGCAGGATTTGCGTTGATCCATTCCTGGTTGCTTGGATGTTGTGAAACGTGAAAGGGTCCAGAAAAGATTGACAAGGATGTTGCCGGGTTGGAGGATTTGAGCTATAGGGAGAGCTCGAATAGTCTAGAGCTGTTTTCCCTGGAGCGTCGGAGGCTGAGGGGTAACCTTATAGAGGTTTATAAAATCATGAGGGGCATGGATAGGATAAATAGGCAAAGTCTTTTCCCTGGAGTCGGGGAGTCCAGAACTAGACGGCATAGTTTTAGGGTGAGAGGGGAAAGACATAAAAGAGACCTAAGGGGCAGATTTTTCACACAGAAGGTGGTACGTGTATGGAATGAGCTGCCAGAGGAAGTGGTGGAGGCTGGTACAATTGCAACAATCAAAAGGCATTTGGATGGATATATGAATAGGAAAGGTTTGGAGGGATATGGGCCGGGTGCTGGCAGGTGGGACTAGATTAGGTTGGGACATCTGGTCGGCATGGACGGCTTGGACCTTAGGGTTTGTTTCTGTGCTGTACATCTCTATGACTCTACTCACGGTGGACACAGCGCTGGTGTCAAACTGACCTGCCTGGAGTCATTAGAAATTTATTCTCATTGTAATTCTGAGGAGGCTGTCACATATTTAAGTTTGGATGGTAGGGCTTGTGCTACAGTTTGTAGTGTTAATGAAGCAGGAAGTAAAATGTGGTGCAAAGTTAGGCACAGAAACGCTGCTGACCTCATCAGCTTTATACTGTTTTCTTATTCTTCCTATTTCAATCAATATATTTTTCTGGTTATAGTTTAGAATTCTTGGAGCTCTGTGACTGGTGTGGGGCAGTGTGTCGAAAAGACTATTGCAGTAAACAATAGGAGTTTTTCCCACTGCACTGCGACCATGGGCTGGAATGCTGTAGACTGAACAGGAAATCTGAAATACAATGATGAGATCCCATTGGGGCTGGACCCCTTCTTCTCACTGAATGAAGACACTCACCAGAAGCAGGTTCTGCCACAAAGCACTGACTCTGTATCACTGAATAAAGGTTGTACGCAAAAACAGGAAATAAATAAACTTTCTATCTGTGTTTTTTTGTCCCTGTTTAAGATCCATGTCTGAGTTCAAGTAATTCCATTGCAGGTAGGAGTTGTCACGATGTTATGACATTCAGGAGGTTATTTTGCCCTGTATTTTTCAAGAGAGGATGTAAGGCAGAGGTAGTGAGCCGGCTACAGAAGACCAGGTGAGTAAACAGTTTGTGAGACCTTGAGGTTTTTTTTAAAAGTTGGAACAATGGAAGCAGTCTGGGTGTGGTCAGCTCCCACAGACCATGCCCTCTAGTTTTATTTTAGCTTTTAGGTTTAGCTTTCAGCATAAGATATTGGGCTCTCAAAAAATTTGGAAGCTTCATTGAATGTCTTCCAGCTGCTACTCTGAACTTTCTCTTGATTTTTTTTCCTCCTGGATTGGAGAACTGCATATGAGAGTCTGTGTCTGAAGTTTTCTTTTTGCCAAGTGGTGTGTTTATGGGATTTTTTTTCCTCTTTATTCTGTAGCAGGATGAGGGCGTCATTAGGTAGACAACACTTATTGCCCATCCCTAATTGCCCAGAGAGCAATTGAGAGTCAACCACTTTGTTAGATGATCTGGAGTCACATGTAGGCCAGACCAGGTAAGGATGGCAGCTTCCTTCCCTTAGGCATGTTAGTGAGCCAGATGGGCTTTTCCTGACAATTGGCAATGGACTTATAGTGGTTATTAGATCCTTAATTCATTGAATTCAAATACCATGGTGAGATTTGAACCTGGGTCCCCAGAACATGACCTGGGTCTCTGGAGTAACAGTCTAATGATAATACCACTCAGCCATTACCACCCCTAATTAGTAATATTTGCTGTGAGGACCTAAAATTTGAATTTAGGCTGTTGTCAGAAGCAGCAAGTATATGTAGATTTCTATTAACCACAAAATGGCTTCTTAGTTTGAAATAACACAACAAAATAGCTGAAAGTAATGATTTGACTCTGTGAACTTGTACTGCTGCTTTGCTGAGTTAAGCTAAATAGAAGATAAGAGAATACAATGGACTTTTCATAATATGAATGATAAGACAGTGATTTGGTATTTGAACTAACCTTGAACTAGCAAATATGGGGTGATTATATGCGTATAACTATCTGTTTCCCAGAAAATATCATTAGATTAGCCTGTTGTCAATCATGTCACCATAATACAGTTGATTGGACTGTTCTTGTAATTAAGAACCCTTTCTCAGGAAGTATCACTGGACTAACCTACTGTAAATCATGTGATTGGTCTTTTCTTGTAACTAAGGCTGTACTATCTCTTAAAAATAAGCATATAAATAATGTGCAATTTTCTAATGTAATTGCTCTATTTCTCCACAGAAGCTTTTAACTTGTGTTTTGCTGGACAAATCTACGCCAGACTGCCTTAATTTATTAAACTGGTAATCATGCTTTAAACAGATCGTACTCCGAGTGATTCTTTTGACCGATCTTGAACTAAGGGACCCCTCAGCAGGGGTCCAGATCTTCAGCTGTATCTATTATTAAGTTTAAAATAAAATTAAATTTCTCTAAATTCCTCTTTCTTTCATTGTATGTTAACTACAGTATTTAAATAAATCGTGTTTTGCTTAACGTCGAATAGTTTGACCAGTCGTGCTGCTTCAGGAACAGACATTTTATATTTGCCTTTAAATGAGAAAAAGTTTGAGTCGATGCAACCTTCTTCAAATATTTTGAGAGGGTCTGGTCTGGTCCATATCAAAGGGCACCAGTGAAACATAGGCAATGGTGGAGGAGTTCAGTGCAGGGCATCTCTGAAAATTAGAATCACAAAGATGTCATTCAGCATTGTAAGAGGTCAAGGTGAATTCATGGTTAGATGGAGATTGCAAATATTAGTCATTTCAAGATTTCTTTTTGAGAGTTTGGAACTGTGAATCAAAGAAAATCTCCAAATCTTCATCCAGTGTAACCCTACACTATTGTAAAGGTCTGCTCATTCAGCATCTCGTTTAGTTTAGTACACTTTGTGCAGGTTAAGAAGAACCTAATGGTTCAAACAAAGTAACTCCTTGCTTTTGAAGATTGTTGCAGTGTGTCAAACAAACAAGAAATGAAAGACTCGCCACTTACGGATGTTCAATCTGTCAACAATCTTTCACAAGTGTGAATTCTCCATATCCCTCTGATCTGTTCCTAGAAAATACTGGTCTGTGTTCGAACATAGAACACAGAACATTACAGCACAGAACAAGCCCTTCAGCCCATGATGTTATGCCAAGTATTTTTCTTAACCTAAGATCAACCTAACCTGCACACCCCTCAATTTACTGCCATCCATGTGCTTAAATGTCCGTAATGTCTCTGACTCTACTACCACCACTGGCAGTGCATTCCACACACGCACCATTCTCTGCATAAAGGACCTACCTCTGACACCTCCCCTAAACCTTCCTCCAATCACCTTAAAATTATGACCTCTCATGATGGCCACTTCTGCCCTGGGGAAAAGTCTCCGGTATCTACTCTATCTATGTCTCTCACTACCTTGTACACCTCTATCAAGTCACCTTTCTTCCTTCTTCTCTCCAGCGTGAAAAGCTTGAACTCACTCAACCTCTCTTCATAAAACAAGCTCTCCAATCTGGGCAGCACCCTGGTAAATCTCCTCTGAAGCATTTACATTCTTCCTCCATCCTGGTAACATCTTGATTAAACAATTCAAGAGAAATAACTAATTTATGTGAAATATTCTTATCTATGTGAACAATTGCAGCTGTACATTCTATCTCATCTAAACAACCTTGATTATACAGACCTGCTGTTGATCTACTTTATTAAGCAAGTATTTTCCCATAAGCTCCAACAACTCTAGCTATGAGCAGCCATCAGCCATTTTGTCCATGGGCATCCCTCACAACGATTGATCTTCTCTGGGCTTAGTTAAATGAAATAGTGACCTATGCTAATGTTAGGAGACTGTCTGTAAGGGATTTTAACAGACAGACAAGAGGAAGCTTTCTCCTTGTCTAACATACATAACCACTCCAACCCATTGTGGGATGACTGGAGAATTTGAATTGGATGCAGATGCTTGAATAAATATTAATGACTCAGCAGGGCAAGAATTTCAAAATTTAGAGTCCACAGACACAATGTAGTCATGATTCAACAAAGAGAAATAATGACATTTCCAGATCCAAAACCTCAGAGGTGTCCCGAAGTATACAGGATGCCATGAAACAGTAAAACAAACCCTAAAACTATAGAAAAACTGGTGGAGAAACTACATGGATTAAGTGAAAGTCAAAAACTAGAAAAAGCCAAGGGAGGATGAGGAAAATATTTGCAGTTGAAATCAACAAAAAAAACCCAGAATTTTATCAGCGGATTAAGAGCATCATTTAAACAATGGAAATGATAAAGGCTATCAAAAGAGTACAAGGTAACTTCTGTAAGCCAAGTACACACTCACACACACTGATACACACAGTCAAAAACTTTAGAATCCAACACAATATTTATTCTTCTTTCACATTGATCACTTTGGATCATGCAGTCAGTCGTGTTTGTTATTTATTCTCAATTAATGAATATAAACATGTTGTATTGAAGCTCTGTGTGTTGGGTTTGTCACAAGGGGCCATCACATGGATTACCATCACATAAGAAATTTATCACTTGACCAAAGAACTCACCAAGGGTAGATAGGCACAAAGTAGTTTCATAAAAACTGTGTTGGCGTATGGTGTCCCGCTGTTTCTCTGACTATTAAGGGAAGGGTCTGGGAAAGAACACTCAAGAAAGTTGCTCGTATTTCTTCAACCATAACTTTGAAGAGTGAGTGAGGTTGAACACATTGGAAGATGGCTTTGAATACGACAGTGATTAATTAAAAACCAATTAGGTGGATAAAACAGGTATTTTCCAATACGACAGTCACAGCAGAATGAGGTTAAGGAAATTGGACTATTTAAAAGGCATCTAGATGGGAGCATTAATAGAAAAGGTTTGGAGGGGTATGGGCCAAGTGTTGGCAAATGGGACTGGATAAGTTTAGGATATCTGGTCAGCAAGGATGAGTTGGACTGAAGGGTCTGTCTCCATGCTGTATGACTCGATAAAAAAGTCTGATGTATGCCTTGCTGCTGAATCCAGGTAGAGCATTTTGGTCGGGTGATCCAAACTCAAGCCTGACCATCGGCTAATGGATTCACCACCTAAGTCAGACGCTGGCACATGGGACTTCAAAGCAACCAGTGTCATTGTGAATACATACTATTGCTTCCAAGCGTAATAAAGTAGTCCACATTGATTGGAACCTTATTCAAGTTTTTCGCAAGCAACTGATAGCTGGAACAGATCTATTAGATATAGAAAATTACTTCAAAGAGTGGTTTACTCGGGAAATGAGCCGAGATGGATACTTATCAAACGGACTATGAGGTTTCAAAAGTGCAAAGCTCAAAGTGAAAGCAAATACTATGAGAGCATTAGATATTAAATACTCCAGAAGAAGCCTCATCAATGTCCTGTACAACTTTAATATGACTTTGCAACTCCTATACTCAAAGATCTGAGCAGTGAAGGCAAGTGTGCTCTTCCCAGACTTTCTACAGCTTTTATGAGATTTTATCCCGGTATATAACACTCTCCCCATCACAGAGTTTCCCTTCTACTTTGCTCTCCACCTTTCACCTGAGACACAAAGAGGAATGCAGGCAATTCCTTCTCACATAGTTTCCGTACATTATCACTCAAAGAGACACAGAGACACAAGAAGCATCATCAATCCAACAGTCTGAGATAGAGACAGTGTTCAGTCCCATTCTAAGCACTCCCTCAGTACTGTGTTAGGAAGGGTCAATCTCAATCTTGTTCCTCTCAAGGAGCTGCAGCTTCAGTCAATGACAATCTCCCTCAGAGGTGCAAGTGCTGCCCACTGAAGCAGAGAGTGGTGCCAATTCAGAGATTCCTTGGCAGGGAACAGCTATCAACACTGTGGCCATGCACCTGCTCAGTGACAGAGTTTGAGTTTGGAGGAATTTTGTGCAGCGAGATGATGAGAGACAGGGGAATGCATTCGGTGACCAAAACCAACCAGAGAGAATTGACACCTTTCTCAGTTATGAACTAAGCAGGCTGCTCGCAGCCAATAAGCAGCGAGATATTGGGCTCTGTGTTTAGGGAATGAGAACAGTTTCACACAGTGTGTCTGCATTTGTGGTTCTGATGGTGTAACATGCAAAGATTCAATAAAAAGGGTAACTCAGGAGAGAATAGGACCCCTCAAAGGTACCAAGTTCAAGTCCAGCGACACAAGATCAAATCCAGCCTCAGATGGCCAGATGGGCCAATAGGCAAAGAAGTGGCAGATGGAATTTAATTCAGATAAATGTGAGGTGCTGCATTTTGGGAAAGCAAATCTTAGCAGGATGTATACACTTAATGGTAAGGTCCTAGGGAGTGTTGCTGAACAAAGAGACCTTGGAGTGCAGGTTCATAGCTCCTTGAAAGTGGAGTCACAGGTAGATAGGATAGTGAAGAAAGCGTTTGATATGCTTTAATTTATTGGTCAGCGTATTGAATACAGGAGTTGGGAGGTCATGTTGTGCCTGTACAGGACATTGGTTATGCCACTATTGGGATATTGCATGCAATTCTGGTCTCCTTCCTATTGGAAAGATGTGAAACTTGTAAGGGTTCAGAAAAGATTTATAAGGATGTTGCCAGGGTTGGAAGGTTAGAGCTATAGGGAGAGGCTGAACAGACTGGGGATGTTTTCCCTGGAGTGTTGGAGGCTGAGAGGTGACCTTATAGAGGTTTAAAAATTATGAGGGGCATGGATAGGGTAAATAGGCAAAGTCCCTGGGGTCGGGGAGTCCAGAACTAGAGGGCATAGGTTTAGAGTGAGAGGGGAAAGATATAAAAGAGGTTTGGAGGGATATGGGCTGGGTGCTGGCAGGTGGGACTAGATTGGGTTGGGACATCTAGTCGACATGGACGGTTGGACCGAGGGGTCTGTTTCCATGCTGTACATCTCTATGACTTTATGTCTCTGACTGTGTGGAGTTTGCACATTCTCCCCATGACTGCATGGATTTCCTCCAGATGCTCCGCTTTCTTCCCACAATCCAAAGATGTGTAGGTTAGGTGAATTGGCCATGCTAAATTGCCCATTGTTTCAGGTTAAACAGAGAATAATATGGTAGAGGAATGAATCTAGGTGGGTTACTGTTTGAAGGGTAGGTGTGGACTTGTTGGGCTGAAGGGTCTGTTTCCACACCGTTAGAATTCTATGAAATCCAGTGACGTTTTTAATCCTCACACTCAAACAGAGCAAAAGAGAAAGAAATAAAGTCCATTTCTCCCCAAACCAGTCATTTCAAACTCTGATGAAAGGTCATTTGCTGGAAAGGTTCATTTTGTTTTTCTTTGAACAGATGCCGTTTGACCTGCTGAATATTTGGAGCACTGTTTATTTTACATCATATAGATTTACTCCATGTTCAAAAGGCACGCAAGTTATATAATTAAGACAGATTCTCAAAGATTCAGTTTACTTTAACTGATCTACCATGGAGAAAACTATTTGTACATTATAATATTAAAGGTACAATTACAAACATAAATATGCAAATCAACATTAAATATATGTACATAATCCATCAGATGTACACAGAATAACAGAGATCCTGACTGCAGAGTGAATCTCACTCGCATGCAATATCAAAGACTGGGAGATAAACTCCACAATTCACACATATCGACTGTAATGTTCAGAAACAGAAAGAACCTGACTATCACCTCCAAAATCTGAAAGCAAAGCTTCCTCAATATTGTCCCCATCAAATATTTGAGGGCAGGTACATCATGGGGTTAGATACAGAATAAAGATTCCACTACACTGCCCACATCAAACACTCCCAAGGCAGGCACAGCATAGGGTTAGATATTGTCAAGCACTTTCTACACTGTTCCCATCAAACATTCCCCAGGGCAGGAACAACATGAAGTTAAATACAAAGTGAATCTCCCTCCATACTACCTTCAACTCGCTTTCCCAAGGTATGGCCACTGTCGGTCAGACACAGTGTAAATCTCCTCTGCTCAATCCATATCAAGCACTCATCAGTCCGGGTCAAGCAGATGTTGTTATACTGAGTAAATCTCCCTCTTTACACTGTCCCCAGGGCAGGTACATCATGAGATTAGACAGAGTAAGGATATATAGTGCTGTGACCAATACTGTCTTTCACTCTCTGTTTCTTAGTCAGCTCTCAGTTTGTATCTCTCTTTTTCTCACTTCATATGCTTGTGACTTCTCTTTGTCTCCCCCCGCCCCTTTCCTGAAGGTTTGGGTGTCGTAAACAGATTCACGATGACAAATGGACCTGAACATCTTCTTACTTAAAAAAGAAAACCACCAACACACTGGCCCCAGTGACCTGAAGGATACTTGTGCAGTATGTCTCAGGAGGGATAGGGTTCAAATCCAATCTCTACACTCCCCCAGTGACTGCAGGCCAGAGCCCGGACTCTGAATTTTGTTTCAATATCCAGGAAGCTGTTCAGCTGTGGGAGCCTGCACATGTCTCTCTCTTCAACCCAGTTTCAAACGTGGATTAAAGACCATGAGATGTCAAAGCAGAAGTAGCCATTCAGCCCATGCCATGAGATTCTGGCTGGTTTGATGATCCCTAGCTCTGCTTTCCTGCCTTTCCTCAGAACCCCTGATTCCCTTCCTGGTTAAAAATCTGTCATTATCAGGCTTCAATGTACGATTCATAATCCCGAGGCGGTCTGATCATCGATTAGGCTGTGACCTGTAACCTTCTAGCATGACCTTCTTGTCTAACACAAATACAGCTGCTGCTTCAACTAATTCCTTCCTCTTCTCTCTCTCATGGATATACAGTTAAACTACCTGAACGACACTATTTCCTTAATGGAAAACTCAGAAAGTTGCCTATCTAAGTTGCTTACTGTCTCCACACTCCATGGTGCAGGACATTTCCTCATGTTATCCCCATTTATCCTTCTTCAGGAGGGAAGACCTAAAGGTCCTTGACCTCTGGCAGTATCTGGCCAGCTGCTACATGGCCATACAGGAGCATCAGCTCCATAAACACTTATGACAGAGAAAGTGAGGACTGCAGATGCTGGAGAGTCAAAAAGTGTGATACTGGAAAAGCACAGCCGGTCAGGCAGCATCCGAGGAGCAGGAGAATTGACATTTTGAGCATAAGCCTTTCATCAGGAATGTGATGAAGAGCTTATTCTTGATGAAAAGCTTATGCCTAAAATGTCGACTCTCCTGCTCCTCGGATGATGCCTGATTGACTGTGCTTTTCCAGCGCCACACCTTTTGATCACAAACATTTATGAGATCTTGTGATGATTAGTTTGTACAGTCCTGCAGAAAATATAAAGAGACAATCTTTGCATTTATTGAACTGAGTATCAGTTATGAGCTAGGATAGTGAGAGAAATAAATGGCCAATATTGAAACCAAAAGTGTTCTTCCTGTGAAAATTCCTCCATTTTCCAAAGTGCTTGGTTAAGCGCACTCATCTGATGTATTTATTTACATATGATAATGCCAACATTTACAAGGGTGTTGCCAGGGTTGGAGGATTTGAGCTATAGGGAGAGGCTGAACAGACTGGAGCTGTTTTCCCTGGAGCATCAGAGGCTGAGGGATGACCTTATGGAGGTTTACAAAATTATGAGGGGCATGGAGAGGGTAAATAGACAAAGCCTTTTCCCTGGGGTCGGGGAGTCCAGAACTAGAGGGCATAGGTTTAGGGTGAGAGGGGAAAGATATAAAATAGACCTAAGGGGCAACCTTTTTATGCAGAGGGTGGTACGTGTATGGAATGAGCTGCCAGAAGAAGTGGTGGAGGCTGGTACAATTGCAACATTTAAGAGGCATTTGGATGGGTGTATGAATAGGAAGGGTTTGGAGGGTGCTGGCAGGTGGGACTAGATTGGGTTGGGATATCTGGTCGGCATGGACGGGTTAGACTGAAGGGTCTGTTTCCATGCTGTACATCTCTATGATTTTATGACTCAATGTTACAAAGTTTTAAGATTAATACAACAATCCACAATCAAATATGTTATGAATAATGCTCAGAGAATGAAACAAATATTCGGCTGAATATTGGCCATTAATTAAATCAGTAATGTTTGTGTAACTAATGCTCACTGATAGAAGACAATTCTTTTCCTTCAAGTATATCAATGCTGTTGTCTTGGACATTTATACATTACCTTGTATTGCAACGGATAATGGCATTATCAAAACAGACAAAATGAGGCAAGGAAGGGTTGGTAGGGTGAACGAACCTTGGATGACAAGAAATGTGGAATATCTAGTCAATAGGAAGAAGGAAGCTTACTTAAGTTTGAGGAGGCAAGGATCAGACACAGTTCCAGAGGGTTACAAGGCAGCCAGGAAGGAACTGAAGAATGGACACAGGGGAACAAGAAAGGAGCATGAAAAAGGTTTAGCAGGTGGAATTAAGGAAAGCCCCAAGGCTTTCTACACTTATGTGAGGAAAAGAGGATGGCTAGAGTGAGGGTAGGACCAATCAGGGCCAGTAGAGGGAACTTCTGTCTGGAGTTGGAGGAGGTAGGGAAGGTCCTTAGTGAATACTTTGCTTCAGTGTTCACTAGTGAGAGGGGCTTTGATGTTTGTGAGGACAGTGTGAAACAGGCTGACATGCTCAAACATGTTGATGTTAAGGAGGTGAATGCGCTGGAAATTTTGAAAAACACGAGGAGAGATAAGTCCCTGTGCCAGCTTGGGAAATACCCTAGGTTACTACAGGAAGCGAGGGAAGAGATTGCTGCACCTTTGGCGATGATCTTTGCATCCTCACTGTCCACTGGAGTAGTACCAAATGTTTGGACAGTGGCAGAAGTTATTCCTTTGTTCAAGAAAGGGAACAGGGATAGTCCTAGGAATTATAGACCAGTCAGTCTTACGTCGGTGGTGGGCAAATTATTGGAGAGGATTCTGAGAGACATGATTTATGATTATTTGGAAAAGATAGTCAGCATGGCTTTGTTAGGGGGGGCAGGTCATGCCTCACAAGCCTTACTGAATTCTTTGAGGATGTGACAAAACACATTGATGAGGGTGGAGCAGTAGGTATGGTGTATATCGATTTTAGCAAGGCATTTGATAAGTTCCCCATGGTAGGCTCATTCTGAAAGTAAGGAGACATGGGATACCTCTGCTCTTTGCGATTTTAATAAATGACTTGGATGAGGAAGTGGAAGGGTGGGTTAGTAAGTTTGCTGATGACACGAAGGCTGGTGGAATTGTGGACAGTGTGGAGGGCTGTTGCAGATTGCAACGGGACATTGACAGGATGCAGAGCTGGGCTGGGAAGTGGCAGGTGGAGTTCAACTAGAAAAGTGTGAAGTCATTCACTTTGGAAGGTCAAATTTGAATGTAGATTACAGGGTTAAAGGCAGGATTCTTGGCAGTGTGGAGGAACAGAGGGATCTTGGAGTCCTATGTCCATATATCCCTCAAAGCTGCTGCCCAAGATGAGAGAGTTGTTAAGAAGGCATATGGCGTGTTAGCTTTCATTAGCAGGGTGATTGAGTTTAAGACTGGTGAGGTAATGTTGCAGCTCTATAATGCCCTGGTTAGACCACACTTGGAATATTATGTTCAGTTCTGGTCGCTGCATTATTGGAAGAATGTGGAAGCTTCAGAGAGGGTGTAGAGATTTACCAGGATGCTGCCTGGACTGGAGGGCATGTCTTAAGAAGAAAGGTTAAGGGATCGAGGGCTTTTCTCATTGGAGTGAAGAAGGATGCGAGGCGACTTAGTAGAGGTGTACAAGATGAGAGGCATAGATAGAATGGATAGTCAGAGACTTTGTCCAAGGGTGGAAATGGCTATCATGAGGGGGCATAATTTTAAGGTGATTAGAGGAAGGTTTCGGGGAGATGTCTGAGGTAGGTTCTTTGCATAGAGAGTGGTGGTTATGCAGAATGCACTGCCAGCAGTGGTAGCAGGGTCAGGTATTTTAGGGAAATTTAAGCAACTCTTCGATTGGCACATGGATGAGAGAAAGTAGGTTAGTCTGATCTTAGAGTAGGATAAAAAAAAAACAAAGAACAAAGAAAATTTACAGTCCAGGAACAGGCCCTTTGGCACTCCAAGCTTGAGCCAATCCAAATCTACTATCTAAACCTGTCGCCCAATTCCTAAGCATCTGTATCCCTCTACTCCCCACCTACTCACGCATCTGTCCAGACATATCTTAAATTAATCTACCGTGTCTGCTTAAACTACCTCTGCTGGCAATGTGTTCCAGACATGCAATACCCTCTGTGTGAAGTACTTGCTACATGTATCCCCCTTAAACTTTCCACCTCTCACCTTGAAAACATGCCCTCTCATTATTGAATCCTTCACCCTGGGAAAAAGCTTATCTCTATCTACCCTGTCTATACCCTTCATGATTTTGTAGACCTCAATCAGGTCCCCCCTCAATCTCCTTTTATCTGATGAAAACAATCCCAACCAACTCAACCTCTCTTCATAGCTAGCGCCCTCCATACCAGGCAACATCCTCGTAAACCTTCTCTGCACCCTCTCCAAAGCGTCCACATCCTTTTGGTAATGTGGTGACCAGAACTGTACACAATATTCTAAATGCGGCTGAGCCAATGCCTTGTACAATGTTAACATGACTTGCCAGCTCTTATACTCAATACCCTGTCCAATAAGGCAAGCATACTATATGCCTTCTTGACCATTCTATCCACCTGTGCAGCAACCTTCAGTGCACAATAGACCTGCATTCCCGGATCTCTCTGCTCATCAACTTTTCCCAAGGCTCTTTTGTTCACTGTATAATTTGCTCTAGAGCTAGACTTCCCAAAATGCATCACCTCACATTTGTCTGAGGTGCCACTTTTCTGCCCAACTCTCCAGTCTATCTATATTCTCCTGTATTCTTTGACAGTCCCTTATGCTTTCTGCTACTCCACCAATCTTCATGTCATCTGCAAACTTGCTGATAATACCAATCGTGCCCTCTTCTAGATCACGTATGTATAATCACAAACAACACTGACCCCTGTGGAACACCACTGGTCACTTTTCTCCATTTCAAGAAACTCCCTTCAACTACTACTCTCTGTCTCCTGTTGCTCAACCAGTTCTTTATCCACCTTTTTGAACACCCTGCACACCATGTGACTTCACTTTCTCCATTAGTCTACCATGGGGAACCTTATCAAACACCTTACTAAAGTCCATGTACATGACATCAACAGCCCTTCCTTCATCTATCAACTTCCTCACTTACTCTAAGAACTCTATTAAATTGGAAAGGCACGATCTCCCCCGTACAAAACCATGTTGCCTATCACTGATAAGCCCATTCTTTTCTAAATATAAATAGATCCTATCCCTCAGTACCCTCTCCAGCAACTTCCCAACCACCAACGTCAGGCTCACTGGTCTGTAGTTACCCAGAATATCCGTACTACCCTTCTTGTACAGGGGGACAACATGAGCAACCTTCAAGTTCTCTGGCACCTCACCTGTGCTTAAGTATGCTACAAAGATATCTGTCAGGGCCCCAGTTATTTCCTTTCTCGCCTCCCTCAGCAACCTGGGATAGATCCCAGCCGGTCCTAGGGATTTGTCCACCTTATTAACCTCTAGCCTACCCAACACATCTTCCCTCCTTATGTCAATGTGATCCAAACTAATCAAACTTCTATCTCTATTCTCAACATTGATCATGTTCCTCTCCTCAGTGAACATTTGATTCCACGTTTAAGACTGGTCTTACTCTCCTGATATTCCTCCAGGGCCCGTTCTGTTCTGAGCTGCCTAGATCTTATGTACACTTCCCTTTTCCTCTTGGCTAGTCGTACAATTTCTTCCGCCAGCCACGGTTCATGAATCTTGCCTTTCCTGTCCTCTGCCTTCGAGGGGACATGCCTATCCTGCACTATCTTTGAAAGATCCCCACATATCAAATATAAACTTCCCTTCAAATAGCTGTGTCCAATCCACATTTCCCAGCTCCTGCCGAATTTTGATATTCTTGGCCTTGGCCCAGTTTCGTACTCTTCCCTTAGGACCACTCTCATCTTTGTCTATGAATATTGCAAAACTTGCAGAATTGTGGCCAACACAACATTGAGGGTCGAAGGGCCTGCACTGTGCTGTACTATTCAATGTTCTATGACACAAACAGTCTGCATACGGTCAGAAAAAAAATTCTGCTGCTGTCATTAAATCTTCAACCATGAGCAATATTTCTCAAATAATAAACTCATCACATTTCCACTCTGAAGCCACCTCTGGATTCCTGCAGTAAGTGCAGCTGTTCCCTTCCACTGGCAGTAAATGAATTCTCTCCAATCCTAGTTGCACAGAAAATGAACAGAATGCATAAAATGTAAATACTAGGGAGTTAACATTTCAATGACAAACAGAAACAAAAAACACACACGCAATGCCAGCATTTCATTCATATTTGTTGTGATTAGCTAGGGTTGTATTTCACATATCACTGAAATCACAACTCAAGAACAGATGCAAGGCTGAGGCAACGTCCACAATAAACAGTTATTGGACAACAGTCAGTATGACAAAAGGGGTTATGGTCAGTCATGGCCTTAAACTGATCACATAGAAAGCGATGAGGAACCTGGGGAGAAAGTCCAGCTTGAGGAAGCAAGTTTAGTCTTGACAATAACACTTAAATATGCCTAAACAAAGAAGGGGATTGAAGATGAAATTATGCACTTGCAACATTCCAAAAATGTCAAGGCAGGAAAGGGCTGCAATGTCTGTAATAAATATTGATGATGTCGTGAGACATATGTAATAGATACAGAAACAGGAAGAGGATGTTTATTTCTGTAAGTTATACCATGAGGCAAAAGTGAGGACTCCAGATGCCGGAGATCAGAGTCAAAATTAGAGTGGTGCTGGAAAAGCACAGCATCTGAGGAGCAGTATTCTCCTGCTCTTCGGGTGCTGCCTGACCTGCTGTGCTTTTCCAACACCACTCTAATCTTGACTCCGTTATACCATGAACTGAGCTCATGAGACAGTATAGTATTGTTGGTTAACGAAACATGGATTATGAAAACATATAAGAATCTAGGATTTGGCAAATTGGGAATTGGGAATTTGCTCAAAAGAAGATGGAGGGAAAATTGCATGGAACTGGACCTGCTGAGCTTTTCCAGCACCACACTCTCGACATATGCTGGCTCTTGGTTTAAATCACCACCAGTTGTCTCTCTCTAATGGGAGAGCAGCCCTATCATCTGGAAATGACAATGCTGACAACTTGATGTTCATCACTTCTCTCTCGTCATTTTTACTCGTTAACTTTGCAAGATAATTCTTCCATTTTGTCAGGCAGCATTTCTGTATTTTTTAATACAAAATTGTGCTAACTGCTCAATCATTTTATGATACTTAAATCATTTTGTCAACATGGATGTTAATGATGATTTGGTCTAAAGTCTCCCAATCCTTACAAAGTTCTCAAGGAGATGAAACTTTCTGGAAAATCAAACAACTTATGCACCATCTTTGCATCTATAACGTTTTAGGCCACTGGGGATTTGTCTGGTCCAGGGATTGGTTTATGCTGAGACCCATTAAAGTTTCCAGTCTGTATCTTCACTAAGCTCATATCTTCATGGTTTCCTGAATGCAAATGTGTGTTCTACTCCTTTTTGTTGACTCCACTTGGATGATCTTTTCAGTGGGTATCTGAGCCTTTAAGAAAACTATATGTGTTGAAGATGACGTGTTGGGCCTTCAGACATTCAGCATTCTTTGTGGTTCAGGATATGTCTGAGCATCGACTTATGATCTACATTAAATTTATCTCCAGAACTGATTCATTGGTGGTCATCAAACAGAAAATGAGCAGTGTGGAAAGAACAGATATTGTAAAGACATAGGAAATACTTAATTTGACAAATCTCATGGCCGTGAATATAAGAGAGTTGCCAGTAAGTACAGTTGGATATTCAGCAGAAACGTATCTTCCCAAATAATGCACAGAATGGGGACACGGTGGCTCAGTGGATAGCACTGCGGTCGGGCAGAGCCAGGGATCATCCACCTTCTCCCCATGTCTGCAAGGTTTCTGCTGGGTGCTCCGGTTTCCTTCCACAGTCCAATGAGGTGCAGGTTAGGTGGATTGGCCATGCTAAATCACCCATGGTGTCCAGGGATGTGGAGATTAGATGTGTTAGCCATTGGAAAGGGGGATTGGTCTGGGTGGGATGCTCTTCAGAGGGTTGGTGTAGAGTTGTTGGGCTGAATGACCTATTTTGACATGGTGGGTATTCTATAAACAATTAGAAAGAATGGAGAATCTTCTCCCAGCAGAAAATAATTGTGATGGAAACCTGAGCGGTCATTGTGAGGAGTTTATAAGGGAGGACTCCCCTGATAGTGTTAGATGAAGATGGAGGTTCATATGGAACTTAAATGTTGGATATAACTGGTTGGATCAAATAACCTGCTCCTTTTGTAAGTCATGGAAATACATTGAAAAGAAAAAGCAGCACTCACCAGATACACTGCAGACTCTTACAGTTCAGTGTGAGGTGGCTGACAGCAGGAATGGATTGGTCAGTTAAAGAGTTTGACCACAGCGACAAAACTGTCAGTGACTGGCTTGTACTGAGAGCAGAACTGAGCGCCTCAATAGACGAATCTGTGAGTGCATTATTATCTAATCTGAAGAGAGACATCAAGAAACAGAAAGTAATGGCAATAATCTGTACATGGATCAATGTTTATTCTCAGTTCTCTAGCTAATAATAATGCCAGGGAACAGCTTGACAAGTAGTAATTGAAAATAGGAATAAAATTAGACTAAGACTGTTAATTACCTCAACTCCTGTATTTTACAGTCTGGCTTTCTCAAACTCTCAGACAGCAATATTACTCCTGAGTCTCCAAGTTTATTATTGTTCAGGTTCAGCACTGTGAGGGACCTGTTTGTGTTCAGAGCAGAGGTGAGATCTTCGACACAACAATCTGTGAGCTCGTTGTCATTCAGACTAGGCTCAGCAAGAAAGGAAAAAGAAAACAGACAGCAATGAATAAAAAGATGGTTATTCATGCAAACAATACTCCTCTTCAAAATACAGAAATCAGAGCCTGTCAGCCCATTTTGTTTACAGTTTACTCACTCTGATACTCACGACAGTTTCTGTATTTCACAGTCCAAGTTCTTCAGTGCCACAGATAAGTGTTTCACTCCAGAGGATCCCAGTTTATTATAACCCAGGTACAGGTCCTTCAGTGATCGGTTTGTGCTGAGAACAGAGCTGAGATTCTCAATAGAAGAAGCCGTGAGGTCATTGTCAGCTAACCTGAGAACATAGTGACAGTGACAGTTAGTGTGGTTAATCAGGATTTATGTAGCAGACAAGCAATGATGAGCATCATTATAATTACAAGTACAAGTTGAACTATCGCTGATAATAATAATGATTTACAATGGTGGAGATCAGTTATTATTCTGTTGATTATGCACAGTCTTATACTCACCCGAGTGCCTCAATTTGACACTTTGGGTGCTTCAGGACCAAGCACAGTAAATGCATTCCTGATTCACCAAGGTCATTTCCCTCCAACCTTCAAATAAACACAAAGGGGATAGAAATGTGCTGAAACATATCTCAGGCATACTGGGTGTTTTCAATTCTCTCTAACAATTGTTATAAAAACTATAAAATAATAAAAGATTGATAAACCAGTTTTGCTGTCTTTGCCAAAGAAACTGGGCTACTTCTAGTTTGAGGAGTACACGATATAGTTTGAACCACTGACAGTCTGCAAGTTAGGAGCACCACCAGGTGGGAGTCTGATGCGAGTGGACTTGCTCCCCCTCTCAGCCAATAAAATCACAGCTTCATGCATGTGTATTTTGTACATCATGTCAATCTGAAAAATACTTTCAAATGCTGCATAATTTGAAACAAAGTAAGTGGATGCCACACAATCTGTTTGATATTTACATAATAAGGATAATGTATGATTTGTATTTAATCCGAAAGCACTGAAACACTGTGCACAGAGTGGAGGCGATTTCACTTTGAATTAAACTCGCTGATTTCAGTCTGGTTAATCAATTATTTTGATTAATTTTTAAAAAAATTCTGCATTGGCCACATGACAGGGTCCTTCTCATTTATATTCTCTTTGTATTGACTAGGGCGTTTCTCGGATAGCTGACAGTGCAGCCAGACCACATTACTGCGTGTGCTGATTTGGGAATACTTTACAAATGCAGCTAGGCAAAATGGAACTTTTTTTCATGAACGAAGAAAGATTTCCCACAGGCAGGAAAAATCAAGTCTCACTCAATGTTGCATGTAGCTAATCAAACTGAATATTAGCCATGAAGCTACACTTTTTAGCTTCATTAACCATTTATGTCTGGTCAATATGGCATTTTTTTTTCTAATTTTAGGTCCTCGTCCACAATATATCTCATATAGTTTTCTTTTTTCTCCCTTTTGACAATTTCTATTATCTAAATCTTTTTGCACAATCAATTGTACTTTGTTCATTGTACACTTGCTCTGGCAAAACCTCTGATCTTATTTGCTAACTTGGTATGATGCCTTTAATGAAATAAAAACAGATTTAACAACTTGACTCCTGGAAGTAATGAGTTACCTCAACACTTGGCATTTGTGCAGTGAAGGTTCCAGCCTTTGAAGTCCTTCAGACTGAATAAAACAGTTCCGCAGATCAAGATGTTTTATTGTATGACAAAGTCCAATGGCATGAGACAATACAGCGCAGTCAATTGGGCTCAGTGGCAAGGCTTTCTGTGAGTCTGAATCCCCAAATTGAAGTCTTTCCACAGACCCCAATGTAGTCTGTGCCAGGACTTTATTCTGGGACTCAAACAAATAGTGCAAAGTATTCAGAAGGTTCCTTTTCCCACTTTTGCTTCCAGTGTTACCGACCTGGCTTTCAACCTTCTCCTGCACCCAGTCAATCACTCGGCAGGTAGTTTGATGAAGAAATGGGCCCACCAGCTCCTCCAAGGGCCAAGCTACCTGTGGGGAGGACAAGCCAGCAATAAAACGGAGAAATATCTCAAATCTGCCATCCTCCTTGCTGTGAACGTCATTGAGCAGTTTCTGGATGTCCTCAAGATCGGGAGTCAGGAACTGTGCGAGTGCAGCGACAAACTCTTGTATGGTGAGATGGAGGAAGGTGTAGACTACACTCTGGGCAGAATCATTCCTCTCAAAAAATTCCAACATGAATCCAGAGAGGAACTGCGAAGGCTGAAGATTATATTTGATCAGATCCTCATTTCTGAAGACAATCTGTTTCTCAAAGACACCTCTCAATGCCATCTCACCAATCTTCAGCAACACATCGCGGGGGTTTTCAATCTCTCGGCCGTGGTTTTTCAGTATGTTGTAAATATAGTAGGAGTATAGTTGGGTGATGGTCTTGGGGACTTGCTGCTGTTTCTTGCTTCCTTGTGTATAGAAGGGACCCAGTGAGAGACAGAGAATCTAGCAGTACGAAGGGTTGTAGCACATGGTGTAGAGGATCTCGTTCTCTTCCACGTATTTGAAAACAGCTGCTGCCACCGTCTGATCTTCAAAGCATTTTTGGAAATACTCTTTCCGTTCTTCCCCAACAAATCCAAGTATCTCAGCCCACACACTGATGTCAGCTTTTTCCAATAATTGCAGTTCACTTGGACGGGTGGTCAATAACACTGAACACCCTGGAAGCAGCATCTTCTGTATTAAACTGCTGACAATGTCAGACACTTTGCAGGGAACCTCTGGGTCCATGCATATTGACTGGGGTGCGGCATCTGACTGGCTGTCAGGAAATTCAATGCTATCCTTGAATTCATCTAAACCGTCGAATATAAACAGCAAACTGGCCGGATGTTTCCACAGATCTTCCAGAAATTTCTCCAAATAAGGATAGAACAGCAGAATCATTTCTTTTAAAGTTGCTTTCCAGTTAATAGCATTCAACTCGCGGAATTTAAAACTAAAGACAAATTGAAAATGCAGGCAAATGTTCCCGCTGGCCCAGTCGTAAACTATCTTTTGTAACAGTGTTGTCTTCCCAATTCCTGGGACTCCACTGACGACGACGGAACAACCTGAATGAATTTGTACAATCTGTCCCTTTCCAGTGTGGCGCTGATAGACTTCTTGTGCAAAGCCACTTCGGAACAACTGATCAATGCGGATTTTTTCCAGTTCCCTCCGAAGGTGCATCTCTCTCCATTCTTCATGATCCCTGCCACGTGCAATAAGTTCATGCTCCACCAGTTTCCGATGACGAACAGGAGAAATTATTGTCAGTTCAGTGTACCGTGCGTTCAACTGAGAAATCCTAACCTTCTCCTTGATTAGAATAGTGTTCAAATCAAGTGTTTCATTTCTCTGTCTCAGCATCTCCTTGTGTTGTTCCTGAGCATCTGCAACAAGGACGGGCATTTATGGTACCATTTGGACAAATGATAAATGACATCATAATTTTGCCAACATTTCAAATATGATTCACTGCAGAAAGTGAATATGATGTTGCTAATTTTGTTTTGTTGACCTGCCATCTTATTGGGTGAACATCCAAATTTAAATCAGGATTGTGGGTAATCGAAGGAGAGGAGGACAGAAAAAAACTGTGTCAGTAAGAGAGGCTCCTTTTTTTGAGGCATTTTCAATGTTGGAGCTGATTTCTTCGAATTCTACGAGCGGTAATTACTGCTTTACAAGCTATTGCACTGCTTTGGGGAAAAAAAAGAGATCAAAACAACGGCACTTTAAAAAGGAGGAAGAGAGATGAAGGCAGAGACCACATGGGGAGTGAATAAAACGAGAAAGAATCCTACTCTGTTGTCTGACCCAGCAGTGAATCTGCACAGCTACTGCCTCTGCTGTTTGAACTCATTGGACATTGGAGCATGCCTAAGAAATAAACTAATAAACAGTGAAATTCGTGGCTAAATCTGTGTGGGGAGGTAACAGCAAGGGAGCTGCTAGGTGCAAATGTGTCATAAAGTCAAAAGGAAAAACTTTTTTGAATTTAGGGTGCAGCAACAGCTGTTAGTGGGCAGAGCAGCTGGGAAATGAGCTGTCCCAAAATAGATATAGGTAAGGATTAGCTGTTAAATGGATACCTGAGTTTTGGTTGCTGTTTTGACAACAATTCAAATTTAACCAATTAATTGAAATTGTGCTCAGGATACCAAAACCCAATTGTGTTTGAGTTTACAGTATTGACAACATCAGACCAATGAGAGGGGACAATGTTAGGGTTTAAAAAATGAGGGTATTTTGAAAACTGGTCAGAACAACTGCCACCTGAAGAAATAAACACCTTGTTTTCAAAGAAATCTCTGAAGGCACTATTTATCAAAGGTACCTTTTCCTGTAAAGCTCACACCTTCAATACCTTATCTGGGCCAACATGACACCAATTGTTAAAGTTCACTTGAGAATATAACTTTTAAAAAAGTTTTGGGATTTACATATGAAACAACTGAAACCAACATGGTCATTCCAACAGATGAGAGATTTAACAAACAAGATCTTTTGCAATATATAATTTCAGGTACATCACACTGTAAATGTTTTGCTATAAATTCTGTGCCTTAATATCTTATACTCCACAATCATCTGATAAAAGAGTGGTGCTCCAAATACCTCTGCTTCCAATTAAACCTGTTGGACTATAACCTAGGGTTGTGTGATTTTTAACTTTTCCTGTAAAAGCAGTAAAAAGTAAGAGGATGACCCAGGGAGGAGACAACAGAATTAGAAGGATGGAAAGAAGCGATAGATTAAGAATATCGGAAGCAGGACAGCATAGAGTGACTGCACGGACTTTAGAAATTAGATTAGATTCCCTACAGTATGGAAACAGGCCCTTTGGCCCAACATGTCCACACCAACCCTTAGAAGAGTAATCCACACAGATCCATTCCCCTACCCTATACTTACCCTGGACTAACGCACCTATCACTCTGGGCAATTTAGCATAGCCATCTCACCTGACCTGCATATCTTTGGATTGTGATAGGAAACTGGAGCACCCAGAGGAAACCCACGCAGACATGGGGAGAATGTGCAAACTCCACACAGTCACCTTTGGCGGGAATCAAACCCGGGTTCCTGGTGCTGTGAGGCAACAGTGCTAACCACTGAGCCACTGTTCTGTCACTTAACTAATGTTGAGTTAATGTTAGATATTTATGTTATTGGAGCAGCATTTTAATAGTGTTGATGGTCAGACAGTAATTAGTTAAAAAAGGGGCGTGGATTTGTTAATAGTTTTTGGTTAGTGCTCATTGTTGGAATTAGGAAAATAAGTTGCTATTTTTTTCTTTAAACAGTGGAAATCAGGGGTTCTCTTTTACTCACTCTTTGAGCATACCACATTTAGAGAAGATATGGGGTTAGAACTAGAATTCCTAGTGTGGAAACAGACCCTTCAGCCCAATAGGTCCACACTGACCCTCCAAAGAATAACCCACACAGTCCCATTCCACGACCCTAAGGATCTGCATTCCTCTGCTCCCTTCCCATTCATCAATTTGTCTGGATCCTTCTTACTCCAGGCACCCACCACCTTCTGTGTGAAGAATCTTCCATGTATCTCTCCCCAAAACATTTCCCCTCTCAATTTGAACTCGTGACCCCTAGTAATTGAGTCCTCCATTCTGGGAAAAATGTTTCTTGCTATCCACCCTGTCTACACCTCTCATGATTTTATAGACCTCAATCAGGTCCCCCTCAACCTCCTTCTTTCCAATGAAAATGATCCTAACCTTCTTAACCTCTTCTCATAGCTAGCACCCTTCATACCAGTCAACATCCTGATGAACTTCCTCTGCACAATCTCCAAAGCATCCACATCCTTTTTGGTAATGTGGTGACCAGAACTGTACACAGCATTCCAAATGTGGCCGAACCAAAGTCTTATTCCTCAGTTCCCGTTGTAACATTGGATATGTCTGGTCTGGCCCTGGGGTCTTAACTATCTTGATGCTTCCCAGAATTTCCAGCACATCCACATCATTAATATCAATCTGTTCAAGCTTATTGACCTGGTCCATGGTGTTCCCACTATCAACAAGGTCCCTTTCTCCGGTGAATACTGAAGCAAAAA